>NC_134718.1:29341826-29644856 GCF_049634645.1 Pelodiscus sinensis | reverse complement strand
TCACTCCTTTTAGCAACTGCAGGGAGAGGCAATGTAAAGAAGCATAACCTATCTGTTTAAAAGCCCTCACTCTTGACTAGAACTGTCCTCTTAGTGCATAGTGCAATGTAATCAAGTAAAGTATACAATACTTAAAACTCATTTTATTCTATTTGTTGTAATTGTACTATAATGCTTATACAAAAATAACAGTGTACTTCACAATAATTATTTAATAGCAAAGGTAAACACTGCTGAGTAGGGATTCAGAATTCCAGACAAAAAAGCAATTAAGGCATTCTCAGCTGGCAAACAGGAAAAATAATCAGTTATGAATCTGATTAATAAACTACAAATAGAGTATAGCTGAAACTGAAAGTGACAAGGATAGATTCTGGAACTAATTATAGGGCCCTTGAGGTCCTGAGGTACGCCCAATAAAATCTCTCACACAAATCAACTACACAGTCATATATTACTGGCAAAGCATTTGACAGAACACGCTGGTGGCCATTTAAGACATAAAGAACAAGGGATTACTCTCAGAGTCTATGGCATAAAAGTAATTTTTGTTCTTATATTAGCTTGTTTCATTTTCTGTAGTGGGAACCATATTATACTCAACTGAATACCACACTGGACTGTTTCTAAACTTTAAGTATGGCAGCTGTACTTGAGCTACAGTGTACAGACAACCATACACTAAAATACTGAAAGCATACCTGGTTCAGTTCCTCATCATTAGCAACTGCCAGGAGGATGTGTCTGGGAGCAATTCTTCCCTTTTTGTTGTCTCTTGCTGCATTCCCTGCTAGCTCTAATATTTCAGCTGCAAACACATTGGGGGCAAAAATCAGCTATAGAAAAACTAGAAATCTAGCAAAATTACAATGCAAGCTTTCGTCAGGGAATAATCAAGCATCATGTTCCCCAACCCAGAAACTGATGTATAACAACACCTTTCTGATCAACTTCTCCCGTAATCCTGGAAGGCAGGGAAGGCAATAAAAAGGGGGTAGTTCACCAGGGTTATCCCCTTGTGGGCCACTGACACTATATTTATCCGCGCATCCACAAGTATGGGCAATTGCAGTTCCCATTGGCTGGAAATAGCTATCTGTGGCCAACAGGAACTGTGATCCCCTATACCTGCAGAGGTGCAGATATATATGGCAGTGCGGGGATTCCCAGGGGCTAATCCTGGTAGACCAGATGAGGTCCATGGGCTGGTATTTTCTCACCCCTGCTGTAAGGTATTGCTTCCAGATGTGGGTTATTGTGATTTTTTGTTTGTTTGTTTTTGCTTTAAAGAGACAGTAACAAATAACTGAAACCCCAGTTTTGGTCTACTTAGAAATTATGCTTTTATGGTAGCAAATGTTCTCAGAAAAAGAAACTGCCTGACTTTCATTTACACTAAAGCTACTTTACGTGAACAATGACGTGTAAAGGAAAATTGTACTAAAAATCTTTTTATTGCAAATCTGCCACTTCTAACTGAAAACATAAAACAAAACAAGTCAATGTTTATGTAAATTTAGAAAACGTTGTTTGTGATCCTTTCCTACTTCTCTAAATGGACACTGTGAAAGCTAGGATGCTAAAAATTGGTTCATATAATTCTATATTGCTTTCTTCAAATCTCAAGTTAAAAAAAAGTTCTTTCAATAAATGTCAGTAGCTCAAAATTTACAAACACCCCTACAACAATAAAGGAGTGTGGGCATTCAACAGAAAAAACAAAAATCTAATAAAGAGAGTTCTGATGGTGAGGATTCTTAAGACTAGACAAGTAATAGTGCTGCTGGCAAAGACTGAACTGTATTGAAAGAATTAGCTGAAGGCCAGTAGAGCAGAACAGAAAGGAAACACTAAGGATCTAGATTGAGGGGCACTGACAATATTATGGTCTCCCACAATATTCTTGCCAGCAAGTTAAGGAAGTATGGATTGGATAAATGTACTGTAAGGTAGACAGAAAGCTGGCTAGACTGTTGGGCCCAACGGGTAGTGATCAAAGGCTAGATGTCAGGATGGCGGTCGGTTTGTAGCGGAGTGCCCCAAGGATCAGTTCTAGGGCTGGCTTTATGCAACATCTTTATTAATGACCTGGATGAGGGGCTCTGCCCTCAAGCGTATCTACCTCACCCCCTAGGTTAGTGTCATCCGCAAACTTGCTGAGGGTGCAATCCATCCCCACATCCTGGTCATTAATAAAGATATTGAACAAAACCGGTCCTAGAACTGAACCATGGGGCACTGCGCTAGAAACCGACCGCCAACCTGACATTGAGTTGTTGATCACTATCTGCTGGGCCTGGCCTTCTAGCAATCTTTCTATCCATCTTACAGCAGAACTAGAGAAGTGATTATTCCCCTTTATTCAGCTCTGGTGAGGCCACATCTGGAGTACTGTGTCTAGTTCTGGGCCCCCCACCCTAGAAAGGATGTGGACACAATGGAGAGGGTCCAGCGGAGGGCAACCAAAATGATTAGGGGGCTGGAGCACATGACCTACAAGGAGAGGCTGAGGGATTTGGGCTTAGTTAGTCTGCAGAAGAGAAGAGTGAGGGGGGGATTTGATAGCAGCCTTCAACTTCCTGAAGGGAGTTTCCAGAGAGGATGGAGAGAGGCTGTTCTCAGTAGTGACAGATGGCAGAACAAGGAGCAATGGTCTCAAGTTATAGTGGGGGAGGTCTAGGTTGGATATTAGGAAAAACGATTTTACTAGGAGAATGGTGAAGCACTGGAATGGGTTACCTAGGGAGGTGGTACAATCTCCATCCCTCGAGGTTTTTAAGCCTCAGCTTGACAAAGCCCTGGTTGGGTTGATTTAGTTGGGATTGGTCCTGCTTTGGGCAGGGGGCTGGACTAGATGACTTCCTGAGGTCTCTTCCAGCCCTATGATTCTATGACCAATCAGTGTGAAGATTCATTTTACACAAGGAAGAATTTTGGTTTGGATACAAGTAGGTAACTTCAGAGATTCTGACTGTTGGTTTGCAAATCCCTTCCAGAAACTCCAAGGATTGATGGTCATTCACAATTAATGTGAAAAGTAGTTTCACTAGATCAGTGTTTCCCAATTTTATTTGGCCACAGAACCCTTTTAAACTCAAAAGAATTTTGTGGAACCCCTAATAACAGTCTTATATATGGAGCTGAAAAAGTAGACCACAAATAAGTAAGGATAATAATAAACAAATGCTAAGCAAGGTCATGAGATCAACACAAATGAAAACTAGTTTCAATAAAATTCATAAATGCTTAATATTTATTATTATTTTAATAACAACATGTTATTGTAATGGAATTTTCTCGCAGAACCCTTATTTTCACTTCGCGGAACCCCAGGGTTCCCCGGAACACCATTTGGGAAACACTGCACTAGATTTACAATAAGGTTTTAGGTGTGACCAACAATATCAGTTACCTTTTTTGTGACCTATCTATAGGAAACATACAGGCAGTAGGGATGTGAACTGGTCAACAAGTTGCTTCCCCCCACTAACTGCCTCTATCAGAAAGAGGCAGCAAGTGGGGGGTGGGAGGTGGGGAGAGGACAGGGTGCTTCAAAGTGGCAGCACTGCATGGAGCCCGGGGCCAGACCTCCGGCGCTATGCAGTGCTGCCAATTTGAAAGGCTGCACGTGGCGAAGCAGCAGCGCCATATGGAACCTGGGGCCAGGCTCCAAGTGCACTGCCACTTTGAAATGCCGTGTAGAGCCTGATGCTGGGCTCCTTGCAGTGTTTCAAGGCAGCAGCACTGCATGAAGCCCAGGGTCAGCTGAGTCTCCACTGGGGACTCAAAGGCAGAGGCACCGTTATGTACTAATCAAATAGTCGATACAAATTGCAGCGACTATTCGATTAGCCAATTAATCGAAATTTTACATCCCTAACAGGCAGATGTGATTTTTCTTTATTTGCTATAAAGTTTTTAATTATTTTAAATTCAATCAGTGTGATTCATTAACTTCTCAGATTTAACTTTGTATATAGTGACTATACCTTGGACAGATATCTTTACTAGTATGTTAATGGGGGTGGAAGTTGCCTTGTTGGGTATCTTTTTGCATTAAGCAAGCATTAAAATAATATTGGAATATTTTAAGAATGTTCAATGTCCCTTTCTTCTCTTGCTTTTTTCTTTTGTAACTGGGGTCCAAGTCACAACTGTATAAGTCCTTCATTGGTTAACATTGTACTTTTATTCTCATGGAAAACTTACTGGAAATCTATAGAAAACTACTTAGCTATAATCCAGGGACAATAGTAGAAAGCACAGGTGCTGCAAGTAGGGATGCTGCCACTTCTCCTCCTTTGACATTATTTCCATCATATACAGGGTTAATTGTTTTGTTGAAAGTTTCTCAGCACCCCTAATATAATTTTTTTTTCAGCACCTTAATAGGAGATTTAACAGTTAATACTGTAACCCTGTCCTCCAGTTTTTGCTACTACTTAGTGCACAAAATAAACTTACGCAGAAAAATATGAATGTTAAAGCTGCAAGAGTTGTTTGGAATGATTAGTAATAAGTTATGTAAACAATTATTAGTGGCTACTTAATAATATAAACTATTAAACACAACCTATATTAAAAGAACATTAATAAAGTTGTAAAATCAAGCACTCAGTAATTAGATGCTAGAATTAAGACTACCTGTGAGATCTTAATCTGTCCCCCTTGTGCATAGATATTCATCCCAGAGCAGTTATATCCTGTGCAATGAAGGAGACAGAAGAGCTATTGAACATTTAGTCTGCACAGGCAAAGTCAACCTTCTTTCTGGCATTTCCTAACTTCTGACTGCTTGAATTTGCAAATGTAATAATGTTCTTTTGATGCAGCTTTTCAATGTCTGATTTCCTTGTCTGTTAGTTAAAGCAAACTAAAAACCTCTGTATATTTTTCCATGTGACATCGTACTGACACCACATGGGTCATCAGCACGGTTGGAACCCTTCAGTCCTTCAGATAGACACATGAGCTAATGAGTAATAGGTTGTCATCTTTCATGTGGACCAGCATATTAGAGGGAGAGGAGATACACTTAGCCAGTGGGTTTCAAAGTAGATAGACAGCAGAGCAATGGGGTCAGATGCTATAATTTTAGCTTCCATTCCAGTGCACAGGTGCTTATACTTCTTCTGTCACTGTTATAGTCCTGTCTCATTCTTATCCCTGGCTCTTTGCCCCATGCTATTGTCTTTGTCATCCAAATCTCCACTACTTAGATTCATAGTTCCAATCTCCTTTCCAGCCATTCTTAGTTCCTCCCTCCTAGTTCCCTTTCACTGTCTCTTTTCCTCCATTCCCCGTCACTCACTGGTTGCCAGTCTCTCTCATTGAGCTCTTCATCCAATCCCAATCTCCCCTGGCTTCTTCTCCCACTGCCTTTGCCCAACCATTCTTATTTCACCCTCACCAACACTGCATCTTCATTTCAGAGCTGTCTCTCTTTCCTGACTAGTTCCTCACCCCAGTCTCATTCAGCCAGTTCCAGTTTCTCCACTTCTTCTGTCTGCTCTCAGAGCTCTTTCCTCCCCTGCCAAAAGGCTCCTAGTACCAAACTGCCCCTCCCCATTATTTCCAGTTCATTTCCTGGCTCAACCAGTCTGAATCTCCTCCCAACTTCCATTCCCAATCTTTTTGCCCAGCTATTCCCAGCCTGCCTTCGTTCCCTCCAGCTCCTAGTCTCCTATCCTAACTAGTCCTAATCTCCTCCTACCCTTCCAATCCGAGTCTCACCAGATTGCTTGTCCCAGTATACAGTAGAACTCTGTTTCTCTGACATTCTATTACCTGTCGCCCCTTATTAACTGAAGAACCAGCGCACCCAGGTCCAGAAGTGGGCAATCTCTTGTGTAGCTGCTAGATGGTGCTACAGCCTGATACTTTCCCATTCTCTTAATTATCTGAATATTAGGTTATGTGATCTGATCCTGGTACCAATTAGATCAGATAAACAGATTTCTGCTGTACTTCTTCCCCCTTCTTCCCTCAGTCCATCTTTTGTTTCTTCTGTATTCAGCGCAGATCACTTCCTCCTCCATGAAGCCTGGGTACAGGAGAGACAGGCTCCTTGTTCTTAGTTTCACTACACAACTTCACCCTGGCCAGGAGCAGCGATTACAGGAAAAGTCCTTCTGAACCCCAGTAGCCCTGGGCAGTAGCAGGCTCAGTGAGGATAGACTCTTCAAGGATTTTAGCTGTTAAAAATCAAAGACCTTTCTACTGATCATATACAAACTGTTGGGGTTTTTTTCCCCCAAAGGCTTACAACTCGGCCGAATTTGGATAGATTTTCACAGGGACAACAAAAGGCACATTCCTGACATAAAGGTCTTCTTCTGCCAAATCTCAAGTATCTGCTCCAAAGCACTGGAGTATGTAAAAAAAAAAAGTCTCATGATTTTTAAAATAGGCACATTCCTCTCCCCTTGGAAATGGATGCATTATTTTGGCTGGAAAAAAAAATTAGCCAGAGACAGACCGACAGCATGGAAAACTTCAGCCTAAACAGTGAGTTTTCTGTTATAAGTCTTTTTTCATTTGCTTATAGCTTTAAAAAATATCAGGCAGTCTTAATAATAATATCAGCCCCATCTAGAATTACTTATTTTGTGACAGGTTCATGGAGAAGTATCTAGTTTCCAAAGACATCCTGAAAACATCGATAGGATTCATATATGAGTATTGGGAATTACCACAGTAACAGCAGTAGAAATGATAGTATTCTCTCTTCATAAAGCTGTCTAAAAACCTCCCTTGCACAATGCACAGGAATTTAGGTTTGGAAACGCCAGTATCAATAAAGAGTAGATGTTTGTTTAATGTCTTCAACAAAAAGCTGAAATGGTATTCCTCTCTGTTGGATAGATGCATTATCTCTCAATTATTATTTATTTAATCTCAGTCTAATCAGCCTTCTTAAAATGTTCCTTTGTTTATTTTTGGTTACCAAATGAATTATAATCTATCTATTTAGTTGACTAGCTGATTATAATTGTTTTCTAAAATGCGATAGACCCATGTATATCAACTGCTCTCAAGAGAGTATTTTTAACTATCTTGAATTGACTAGTTGTCAAAAGAGCCAATATGTCAATTGCTCTAGCTCACAGGACAAGTATCTAGTAGTACATTATCACAGCTCACTCTAAGCCAGTGTTTCTCAACCTTTTTTTTTATAAAGTACCCCTTTAAAAAAATTAAGTACCCCTAGTACCTACAGTTTTCAGACACACAAATATTTTGTCTACCATTACAACACATTTGTTTAAAACAACTTAATCGTAGCCAGGCGGGTGATGAAATTTTTGAGTGTAAAAAGGGCAAAAATAATACAACGCTGTAAAACTTAAAACAAAAATTCAGTTTTCTCCAAATTTCAGTTGTGCTGATGTACCCCCTAGACTTCTCTTGAGTACCCCTAAGGGTACTCGTACCACTGGTTGAGAAACACTGCTCTAAGCCACTCTGCCTTGCAAAGCTAGAAGCCCCTTGTGCAAGGTATGTTGCTAGCAATATACTCCTATTTCCTTGTGATGGCTGCCACAGATAAGGGCAGGATTAAATCTTTAGGAGAAAATCCCCAAGTGCCAAGCCCAAAAAACTCATCTGAGATTTGGGATCTCTCTTAAGAAGTGGTTAGTGAAGAAATCCTCCCCAGGCAGCATTGAGTCAGCAGAGCCATTGTGCAGTATTGATTGCAGCCTAACGACTACATCAACCTCAAAAGGCCCAAGGCAGCTGCTATGCAATGGGGGTGGGTTGAAGGATTCATGTAATAGTGGATCTTCTTGATCTCACTCTTCCCAATTCCCTTCTCATCCAGGCAAGTATCCCCTTAGAGTAGACCTATGCTTCATGCCACAGCGGACTAAGCACGCTCTGCAAGGTCTTCCTAAATCATGTCCGTGCCCTCATGTAGCATAACTGCACCACCGTAAGAGGTACTTTGGTACCTACAATGAGAAAGGAAATGCTGTTCCCTTAATATAGAAAATAGGACTGTGAAAATATGGGTTTATTTTGTATGCTCACTCAAAAGTATACACTAAAAAGATTTTGGAGCAAACAACGGAATTGATAATATATTAGAAAATGAAAGAGACAAAAGCACAACCATTATTTCAGACTCTGAGTCTGTTTCTCTGGAGGTTGGCTCTTCTATCCATGGCATTTCATTCTTATTTGTCTGGATTTATTATTTCTTGTAGTTGGATGAGCTGTAGGTGAACAGAAATGCTTGATTGTATTTGCATCATGCAAACAATACCGTATTTTCCGGCGTATAAGGCTACTGGGCGTATAAGACGACCCCCTAATTTTTTAGTTAAAAGATAGGGTTTCGTCTTATACCCCAGCGCCCCTCCGCCTCCCCGGCTTTGCTCCCGGTGTCCCTGGTCTGCTGGAGACGGTCCCCAGCAGACCAGGGACACCGGGAGCAAAGCCTCTGAGGACGCCCCGGCAGCGGACAGCCCCGGCGCGCCTGGGCTGCCCCGCCGCCGGAGCCCCTCCGCGGCTTTGCAAAGCCTCGGGGGAAGCCGGCGGCGGGGCATCCCAGGCGCGTCTGGGCTGCCCCGCCGCCGGAGCCCCTCCGCGGCTTTGCAAAGCTGTATACCCGGCGTATAAGACGACCCCCGATTTTTGGGGGATGTTTTTTAACATCAAAAGTCGTCTTATACGCCGGAATATACGGTACTTTTCCTTCTAACTTCAAAAAGTGTTTTAGATAAAGGTAGATTCTGATTCCAGAATTACTATATGGCAAATGTGTAAGTGCACTTGCTCCCGGCTGTTACAATATAATCAAAACCCTGAAATCTAAAGTTGCTTATTTCTCCAATGTCTCAAAATAATCCTTCGGTATTATGCATTTGAAAAGGAAACATTCCTTATGATTTTTTTTTGGCAAGGAGAGGGGTTGTAACAGACAGTGCATCAAATATGTGTAAAAGAGACTAAATAGAGTGGCTAGACTCATATGCTGTTATGTGAGCAGGCAAGCTCCATGCAAGTTGCCTCCATGTAGCTCCCGAAATAAACTGTAATTGTTAATTGCAGCACACTCAACTAGTCCAAGCCTCAGACTCCTCACAGTTCTCTTAATACACTTCAGTCTTCATCTGTGACATCCCTGTAATTCTAGCCTGGGCTCTCCCCCTAAGAGGTACAGTTACATTACGCTGAGGGGCTATTTTGTGATGTCGACAAATTCATATTATGGTGAATCTGAGGCTAAGTAGTTCTAGTTCTTAATAAGAATATGAACTTGAATGTCTTCATAGGGAAAAACCTAGTGCAGCAACAGCAACCTGTATCACCTCCTCCACCCCTGCCCTTGGCACATTATGTTCAATTTCATAGCACAACATAAAGCTTATGTATTTATTTACTAAGGTTAAAACACATTCTCTAACATCATTAAAAGTAAGTGTGTGTGTGTGTGTGAGAGAGAGAGAAGAATGCAATGGTTGGGTTTTTGTTTTGTTTTCTGGCCATGTAAGCAAGCAGAAACAGTTTCATAACAAAGATGAACCACAACCATATTTTGCAACCACTTTAACAAGTTTTGGGATTTTGTTTTTGTTTGTGGTATTTTTTTTATAAGAATAGATGGGTGTTAAAGAGAATGTAGTTTAACTAGAACATGTTATTAGAGTAACATGCAAATTCTACTTTTTTTCTCTTCTGATATGCACATCCAACTCTCTCAAAGTTCTACATCATAACACTGGCCTCTCTTGTCAAAAAAGTACTGATGCAATTCTCTTTATAGTCCATCACACTTTTAAATCAGGCAAAGAGATCATTACAGAACAGTAACACAGTCCTTCCACATAGAAGTCAAGCATGCTGCCCCTGCTGCTCCGATATGTGAAAAAATCTACCTCAAGCCATTAAATGCATTTTGATATATTTTATATACTTTCAGAGCTACACCAACCAAAGAGCTGCACACCTGCATAGCCCATGGGCTTCACTTTGTCTCTGTACATTATCAGCAAGTCTCAAAATGAGCGTCTTAATTTACCTGCTAGGTATTCTATGACAGCTGCCATGTAGACTGGTGCTCCAACACCTATCCGGTACTTGTATGTTCCTTTCCTCAAGTAGCGCATCATCCTGCCCACAGGGAAAATAACACCTGCCCTGCTTGAGCGTGACATTTTGGACATTTTCTTTTTCCCACTTCGGGCAGACATCTTGCTGCTATGTTCCTTTCAATTTGCTGACAGAAAGTTTTTATATACTTGCACCTACACAAAAGCTGCAAGGGAAAAGAGATGGATTGGTGAGTGTAGCAGAAAATTCTACAGAACAGTATCAATATACACTTGCTTGTGCCTTCTCCTAAAGAAAAAGTCCAAGATTACAGAGACATTGTTCTGGCCACAATAAATATAGATATTAAAGCAGAAGGATTATCAAACAACATACAATCTGAGCACTCAAAACATTATAATCTGTGGGGTAGGGGAGTAGGGTTGAAGATATATACTGTATTAAGACAGAAATGGATCAGAAAGAGCAGTTTGAAAAATACAAGAAAACTGAATCCACATTAACTGATTATAATATAGAAAAAAACCTGCTATTTACAATATCTGTAAACTTCTCTTTATTGTGTATAGTAGGTGATGATGCATTTGGAGTGGAGAGATGTAATTCTTGCTAAACCTCTGAAAATCAATTTACAAAGTGAGGGATATTTTCAGCATACACTGGTGAGAGATAGGTATCTAACACTCATTATTTTAAAAAGTTGCATTTGGCTCTGTTTGCTACGGTAAATAAAACTACGTAAAATAAACTACATTAAAAGAATGTTACAGTTGCAAAGTAAAATGCTCAAAAATGAGAGAATACCAGAAATTAGATTGCCTATGCAACCTTAATGCGGCTGTCTTATGTGAGTGCGTTCTTTAGGCATGGTCTCCACTATGATTTCAGGTTTAGGTTGTTTTTATGAGTATGTCTGCTCCTCTAAGCCCTTTCTGCCAATCTAAAGGGCTTTAAAAACTGACTGCTATACTCTATCTAGATGAGAGGCATAGTACTAAATTTGATCTTTCTGGGTTGAATTTAGGGTAGTGTCGACACAGCTCTCTTCAATTTGATGGTTTTGGAGTCCAGAAGGTGTCCAGCAGTGCTGTAATGTGACCGCTCTGGCCAACACTTTCAACTCTGCTTCACTCCCAGATTCACAGGAAAAGCCCTGGGAACTTCTGAATTTCATTTCCTGTTTGGTCAGCATGGTGAGCCCAGCAGCAAACCTGACTATGAATGCCCGGTCGCAAATGAGCTCCAACATGGAGCATGCAGGAGACACTGGATCTGATTGCTGTGTGGGGAGAAGAATTAGTGCAGGCAGAATGCCGAACCAGCAGAAGAAATGTTGATAGCAAAAGATCATGCTCTCTGCCCAGATTCCTGCAGTAAGCACCCCCTTTCCTACTTTCTTAGCGCCAGGAGGCTGATATCACTCATGGTTACGTGGGTGAAATGGGGTAAGTTTTGTAAGTGATAATTCTGAGGTAATTTGCTTCGGTTTGCCGATCTCCAACAAATTATAACTACAAGTGCTGTCCTGTTTTTGATTGGCTTGAAAGAATGATCCCAGAGAACAGCTATTCTGTGTGGGAGAAGCGTGGTCCCATGCTGACTGTACACATTCTTTGCCTCTCCACTCAAATCTGCTGAGTTTCCTTTGCAAATGCAAACACATAGTAAATAGTAAAGCAACATCCAGGTTGCTGTGGGAAGGGAGGGCTGTAGTTTCCAACCATGTTGTGCAGGAGGTCACATGCTGACTTCACATTCTGTGCCCCTCCACTCCAAACCCGCAGCCCCTCCTTTGCAAATGCAAACACATGGCAAACAGTCAAGCAGCACCCAGGTTGCTGTGGGAAAGGAATGCTATAATTTGAAATCTCCCTTTCCCACATTTTCAAAGCTACAGCATAAGACCCTTCTAACCTTTTGCCTATCATGTCTGCCTGCAAACCAGATTCTGCTGTCCAGAGCGCTGCCATATCTGTTACTTAGTGGTAAGCACTCAATATGAAAAGTAAAATGTGACCTTGTACTAACATATGTGCTTTCTGCTGTGAAGTGCTTCATTCACTGTAAAAGAATTAACCTTCTATTTTTAATAATGTATCTTCCGTAAAGTCTATTCTTGTTCCTTTTTCCGCATGCAGCTGCAAGCTTGTCTGTGAAACCTGCCCTCATTCTAGCTGTGAGGCCATCACAGTTTAAAAGGTGAAAAAAACGTATACATGACAAGATGTTTAATGAACTCATGCAGTCTTCTTGCATTGATAGGGCACAACTCAATGCATAGCAGTGAATGCTGTTAGAGGTGGTATGCAGTGAGCAGGAAGCCAGGAAAGTATACAAAGAACTAGGGATGTTAAATGTAGATTAATTGGGTAATTGAACAGTCAATGCAATTTGCATTGACTATTCGATTACCGGTAGTCAATAAGGGCACCTTCGACGTTTAAGTGTAGCAACAGCCTTAAGGCTGTTGCTACACTTCAAAGGTGAAAGTGCTATGGGGAGCACGGGGCCAGAGGGGGACTCAAGCAGTCCCCTGCTGACTCCATGCTCTCCACAGCATTTCAAAGCAGCAGTGCTGCATGGAGCCTGGGGTCAGTGGAAGTCCCAACTGACTTCAGGCTCCATGTGACCCTGCCGCTTTGAAACACTGCATGCAGCCCGGAATCAACTGGCCCCAGGCTGCATGCGGCATTTCAAAGCGACACACCCTGGGCTTTGAAGCACCCCATCCTCTTCCCCCCACCCTTTATGCCTCTTTCTGATAGAGGCAGCAAGGGGGCAAGAAGCAACTAGTCGACTAGTGTGTTTTACTATCCAATAAGCATTTGCTTATTGGATAGTTGACTAGTCGTTCACATCCCCACAGGGAACATGAGTGTAATATGCAGGATGAGATGTTGAGGCTTATGGGGAGCAAACAGACCCAATGAGACATCTAGCAAAGGTGCAGGAAAGGCAGCCAGACTACAAAGTCCTGATTCTAATAAGCCATTTGAGCTCCCCCCGCACTGTAGTATCACACCCTTATTACACCTGAGTTTCCTTTACTATTTAGTGGTGCCTATATTCACTGTTTCTTAGCCTAAATAAAAGTACATGATTTCAAAATAATTGGATATTTAGTAACTGTGCCAATTGTGGCGGGTGGGGGGGGGGGCAGGGAAGAGTTGTTTATAGGGTAGTACATGTACAACAGGGGACAGCTTGGTAATGAACAACATACCTAACTGTCTCATCATTTTCTGGTCATTCATACAACTGATTTTCAAAGCCTTCTGATCCGCAGTGTGCCTCAACTTGCTCTTCTTATTGCCATGGAGTCTGGTTGCTCTTAACTGGCCACCAGATGATCTACCTCAATTTATTTATTTAAAAATATTTTTACGCCACCTCTCTATTTAAAATATTCAAGGTGGCTTACAAAATTTTAAAAACTCTTCTCTCTCTCACACAATGCAAGATCCAAAAGGAGGGCATAAAACCTGCTAAGACACCTCGAGAGGAGGGACACACATACACACACACAAACTCAAACACCAATAAAAGCATGGATAAAAAAGGTGGCTTTAGCCTGGCACCAAAACATTGTCAGCGTTGGCACCAGGTGAATGTTCAGAGGAGAGAATTCTATAGCCTGGGGGCAAAGACTGAGAAGGCCCTTGTCCGTGTAGATGTTAACCTTATCTTTATAAGTGGAGGAACACGGAGCAGAGACTCCCCAGCTGACCTCAATTCCTGGGCAGGTTCATATGGGAGGAGATGGTCCTTCAAATACCCCGGTCCCAAGCTGCTTAAGGATTTATAGATCATAACTAGGACCTTGAATTGTGCCCAGAAAGATACGGGAAACCAGTGCATAATGTGCTCTGTATAACGAGTGTTAAAACTCGAGCATCCGCATACTGTGGACCAGTTGAAGTTTCCAAAGACTCTTCAAAGGCAGTCCCACGTACAGCACATTGCAGTAGTCCAATCGGGATGTGACAAGAGCATGAATCACTGTAGCCAGGTCATTCTTATTTAGGAAAGGTCGTAGCTGGTGGATCAGCCGAAGCTGCACAAAAGCACTCCTGGCCTCCAAGGAAATCTGGTTCTCAAATGTCAGGAATGGTTCCAGGAGAACTCCCAAGCTGTCTACCTGTTCTTTCAGGGGAAGTATGACCCTGTCCAGAACAGGTAATACACCACATTCCTGGACAGATGGCATCCTGATCCACATGACCTCAGTATCATCTGGATTCAGCTTCAGCTTATTCAACCTTATCCAGTCCATCACTGCCTCCAGACTAGGGATATAAGCAACTAGTCGACTACCCGATAAGCAGATGCGTAGTATATGAGCATATGAGTAGTCACTCAACTAGTCATTCCCCTCACTCCTTGCTGCCTCTATCAGAGAGAGGCAGTGAGCAGGGGAAGGGGGCAGCAGCTGATGCGGGGGGGAGCTGGCTTAAAAGCTGGTTACCCCCAGCACCATCCAGGGTGGAAGGGAGGGGAGCAGGGGAAGCAGCAGTGGGGTCTGAGTGCAAGCTGGGAATCAGCTGTCTCACATCCAGTTCCCCCCACTAAAATTCATGATAGGCAACCAACACTATTAGTTCACAGTTCTCCCTTTTGGCCTATTCTCAGCACCCCAGGTTTTCACAAAGTGCACAGAGGTGGTGGCAGCCTTCCTCCGCAGGCATTACATGCAGGTTTTCCCTTACCGTCAGAGCAGTTAAACACTGGAATACGTTGCCTAGGGAGGTTGTGGAATCTCCATCTCTGGAGATATTTAAGAGCAGGTTAGATATCTATCAGGGATGGTCTACCAGTGGTCTCCAACCTTTTTACACCCAAGATCACTTTTTAAGTCTCAGAACAGGCGAAGATCTACTGCCCTGCCCCTTCCTTGAAGCTCTGCCTACATTACATGAGGAAATCTAATGTAAATGTACTGCGCAGGTGCGCAGTTCAGAGAGGGCTCAAGAGCTACTCTTAGAACCCCTGAGATCTACCGGTAGATCGCGATCTACTGGTTGGTGACCACAGGTCTAGACGGTACTGGGTCCTGCCGTGAGAGCAGGGAACTGGACTTGATGACCTCTCAGTCCCTTTCACTTCTAGTGTTCTATGATTCTATGACACAATCCATGAAGAAATATATTGGGCCAGAACACATTGGCCCTTCACTCTGTCCACTACCATTACAAAAAGCTGGGTATATATCCTGAACTGCTTAGTTCTTTAGAAAGCCAAAGCCCTTCATACATCCAAAGATGTGACATTTGTTGTTCACTTATTGCAGGAGCTAAATGTGTTGCCTCAACAGCTTTTGCAATCCCTGACACGGTGTTTCTTTAAACTGTGTACAGTGGCACACCGATGTGCCACGAGAAAGTTGGAGGTGTGCCGCGGAAAACAACAGAATTCAGAATGGCGACCTTTTTTTTGCTCAATAATTTCCCCCCGACCTGTTTTCCCCCCGACATTTTTCTTTTGCTCAACAAAAAATCCTTGGTGTTCCTCATAAAATAAATTATTGCTTGGTGTTCCTGATGCATGGATGGTGAACAAATCATGTTGAACAGACCAAATGGAGAATCTTTTCCACTTATCAATATAGGTGGCTCTTGTAGAGAGCTTCCTACTACTCAAAAGGACTTGTCTCATTTGCTCTGAGCAAAAGAGCTCCATAGGATTCAGCCATACAGGTTCCAGGCTGTGAAGTGGAGAAACTCAAGATTTGGGTGTAGGAGATGGCCTTAGTCCAGAGACAGAAGGTCTGGAATAAGAGGGTAGAATCACAGAATACTAGAACTGGAAGGGACCTTGAGAGGTCATTAAGTTCAGTCCCCTGCCCTGAAATCAGTAGAATTGGAGGCTCCACTGACATATGCAACAGGGTGCGGTACCAATGCTGATGGACCCAGGCCAGGGCTATGAGGATGACTTTGGCCCAGGCCTGTATGATTTTTAGGAGTACCTTGTGAACCAGAGGAATGGGAGGGAAAGCATATAATAGCTGACTCCCCCAACGGAGGAGGAGGAATGTGTTCCTACAAGAGATTGGACTGTGGCTCTAGAACGAACAGAAGACGCAACACTTCTGATTGTGTTGTGTCGCAAAGAGCTCTATCTGGGGGTACCCCTCCTCTGGAAGATTGACTGGGGAATGTCCAGATGAAGGGATCACTCATAGGATTGAAAGGAGCAACGGAGGCTGTCTACCAAGCTGTTTTGCACCCCTGGAAGATACTCAGCCTGTAAGTGTATTGACTGGTCTACACAGAAGTTCCCAAACTAACAGCTTCGTGACAGAGGGTAGAGGAACGTGCATGACTCGGTTTGTTGATATAAAACATTGTTGTTGTATTGTCTGTTTGAACCAGGACACAATGACCTGACAGGTGAAATCTGAATCTGTGGCATGCCATCCAGACCACTCTGAGCTCCCTGATATTCATGTGCAGTCATGTCGTCTGGAGACCACAGACCTTGAGTTTTGAGGTCTCCTAGATGAGCTCCCCATCTGAAGTCTGATGCGTCCATCGCAAGGTTTAGTGAGGGCTGTGGGGCCATGAAGAGTACGCCAGAGCAAACTTGGTCTTGGTCAAGCCACCAAAGGAGGCAGTCTAACACCATCTGAAATAACTAAAGCAACGGGTAAGTCTACACTTCAGAGTTTTCCCAGAAAAACAGACATTTTTCTGGAAAAACTACACTTATGTCCACACTGAATTTGCGTTCAGAAAGTCAAAAGAACACGGGGTTTTCCGACAGTGGTAAACTTCTTTCTACGAGGAAGAAGCCTTTTTCCGAAAGAGCTTTTTCGGAAAAAGGCATGTGTGGATGGGGAAGAGGGTTTTTTTCCGAAAGAAGAGGCCTCTAGGAAAAAGCACAAGTGCCCCGGTAGACACTCCATCCACAGCAATCAGAACTTAACTGTGAAGTAGCATCCAACGAATGTAGACGTTATCTTTCAAAAAAGCACATTGCTTTTTTGTTGTGCTTTTGCTGTGTAGATGCTCTCTTTCTAAAGAAGTTTTTCCGGAAGATCCCTTCCAGAAAAGCTTCTTTTGAAAGAAGCCTGCAGTCTAGACATAGCCTAAGGGAGAATAATCTAATAGGCTGGTAGACAGACACATTAATAATTAAAGGTACACATGACCTCATTATGAGTTCCTAAATAATTTCCAATTTTTAATAAAGTGGTATAGTATGGGATCTAATAAAATTACTATTTGATTTCAAATCTAATTATCTGATAAATATTTGCACTAAAATGTCACTAGTGAGACTACAGAGTGAATTTAACACTGACAGCAAAGGATGCATTGCATTAGGGATATCATGATGATGGATACACTACTGTGATAAACAATATACCTGTATTCAGAAAGCATTCATACACTGCCACAGTACCGTGGCATAACTCGACCATTCGCAACTCGGGGACCAGCTGTAATGTTATCCCTTAACAGCATGATCACTAAAACAAATCAATCATATTAGCATTTGTGTGCATTTATATGTGTGGCAGCAAAGCTTCAGTTACGAAAGTAGATCTTCCCTTTATATCATCCTGTCCCAATCAGAGTATGTTAATTTAAGGAAGCCTTTCTGAGTTGCTGTTACTCAAGCTGTTTTGCCAGCATTAACTGAGTTTATAGGACTTTTACCCACTTTATTCCAAAGATACATTTTTCTATTGCATTCCTCTCTCTACATACGCTATTGATGCACTACAGCACCAACATCATAACCAAAAGTTCCCTCTAAGAATGTATTGTCGTATTACATATATTTAGAGATGGATATGAAAACAAAATAAGTCAAACTGAGTGTAGAAATATTGTTTCATACAGTGATTACAGCATCAAAAGAAGATGTAGGCACCAGTCAGGAAAGGAACTTAGGTTCCTACATCTATGACTTAGGGCAAGGGTGGGCAAGCAAGCCTCTGCAGGCCAGATCCAGCCTGTCAAGCAGGTTGATCCAGCCAGCGGTTGTTCTGCCACTGTGTGGGAACCACCTGCTGTTTAAAACAACTAGCAGTTCCCTCTAGGCGCCAGGGGGAGGGCAAAGACTTCACATGCTCCCCACCCGCAGGCCAATCAGGGTCTGTGGGCAGGGGACCATGGAAAGTGTCCTTGACCTGCCCCTTGCAGGGTGGCCCAGAGTCACTTTAGAATTTGTGAAGTGGTCTCCAATCAAAAATTATTGCCCACCCCGACTTAGGGGCTATGTCTACACTATTACTTTTGTCAGTAAAAACTTCTGTTGGTCAGGATGTTAAAAACATCCTCCAACTGACATAAGTTTCATCAACAAAAGTGCCAGTGTGGCAGTTCTACATTGCCAGGAAACGCTTTCCTGCTCACATAGCTATCACCACTCATTGTGAGTGGTTTAATTATGCCAATAGGAAAAGTCTCTCCTGTTGGCATAAATTGACTACAAAGAAGACCTGGCAGTGGTATTGCTGGAAGGTGTGTAATGTAGACATAACCGTAGTCTCCACTGCAATCTACAAAATAAGTACTAAAACCTGTAGGTTCCTAAACTAGCACAGTATGGCTGTGTCTAGACTGGCCAGTTTTTCCGGAAAATCAGCCGCTTTTCTGGAAAAACTTGCCAGCTGTCTACACTGGCCGCTTGAATTTCCGCAAAAGCACTGACTTCCTACTGTAAGAAATCAGTGCTTTTTGCGGAAATACTATGCTGCTCCTGTTCGGGAAAAAGTCCCTTTTGCGCAAAACTTTTGCGCAAAAGGGCCAGTGTAGACAGCTGAGATTTGTTTTGCGCAAAAAAGCCCCGATCGCGAAAATGGCAATCGTGGCTTTTTTGCGCAAAAGCGTGTCTAGATTAGCCACGGACTCTTTTCCGGAAAAGCGTCCGTGCCAATCTAGATGTGCTTTTCCGAAAGTGCTTTTAACGGAAAACTTTTCCGTTAAAAGCATTTCCGGAAAATCATGCCAGTCTAGACGTAGCCTATGTGTATTTTTCAGGATAAAAATTCCTTTGACACCTAAGTTTCTGCCTCTGAGCATGCAGACTACCTCACTCTGGTCCTCTGGACATTTATTTTCCACCTAATCCCCAGACCAATCCCTGAATTTAGGAAGATGGGTTCATCCACCTAACTTACATGGAGGGCCCAGTTCAGTAGGTATGCTCAGAAGATTTGGTCCCATTTAAAATGTGCTGGTAGTGGCTACTGCCACCCCCATTACCTCTCTCTCTATATATAAAGTTTTTCCTACTGGATGACAGAATGTTCCTGCCAGGCAACAGAATAATGTCATCACGTCATCAGCATCAACAGGCTCTCTCAGTGAAATGAAAGCAGCCAGAGAGAGGGGGTAGACAAATGTAGTGATCAGAGGGCGCAGCCCCTTAGTACTTTTATTTCAGTGGTTACAGCACTCACTTGAGTGGCCCCTCCACACAGCAGGAAGGCAGCCTCATCCGCTACAGGTGAAAGGCCACTTTATCCGGTTAATTGATTAAATGAGATTTTACATTCCTAATGGTGGCAACAGTGACCATCATCTCCTCTGGCCATTTTCTATGGCATGAGGAAGATGCCTTACAGCAGGACTACTCAACTTGGGAAGCCCCAGGGGCCACAATGATACTCACAGCACATGCCGAGGGCTGCAACTTAAGTGTGGTTGCACACACACAACAATATATATGCAAATAGCTTTTCACACTGAAAGGCATGAATACAAAGCATTTCCCACAATGCCCTGGCACTCCCAGCACCTCCTCCCTGGGGGCTAGAAATGCCGACACCCTGTACCCATCAGTTCAAGCCAGCCTGTCCACTTGTGTCTTTCAGTGCTCATCCCACCTGGGAGATGCCTCGCTGTTGTGGAGTATGTTTCCAGTGGAGACCATGTTCAAAGGATCCCACCCGCAGGCTGTGTGCTGAGCCCCGCGTAAACCCAAACCACACCGCGGGCCGCAAACAAACGGGCTACAAGACCCATGTGGCTCATGGGTCACATGTTGAGTAGCCCTGCCTTAGTCTTACTCATTCTCACAGCAAATGACTTAGGTGCCTCCCTGAAGCACAGAATCAGGTGCTCATCTCCATGATATGTGAGGTGCTTAGGACACATCCTTCTCCTCAACATCTCACATTAGCTAGCTTAGTTACTCTGATAGCTTTTGTGTATTATTCTTCGTCGCCTTTCTCTCCATTCACTGTATAAGAAACCTATGTGCCTAAAAGTCAAGCATGGCGACAATGAACACAACAGTGTGCATTGCAATACTGTACCTAGGTTCCTTTGTACACTGTACTGCCAACTCTAAAAATGATGAAGTAGAACAAAAAGAGATCTGGAATAGCATAGAAATTTGACTGGAGGATAGGAAGGAGTAGAGTGAAAAAGGGGAAAAGTTCAGAGTGTACCTTGAATAGGAGGGAGATTTTATAGTGGATTCTACAACAGACAAAAAAACCTGCAAAAATGTAACAGAAAGGGAAGATATGTTGCTTTTTATAGGTATCAGTATGGAAAAACGTTATTCCATGTAGACATTGACTTGGAAAGCTAGGACAACTTAAATCAAGATTACCATTATCTAAAAGTGATTCAAAATATTGTTTCCATTTTGGTTAATTTGTGTGCTTGGCAATATATTGTTTGTTTTTATCCTACTCAGTTATTTTCCTTTATTGTGTATGTGTGGTGCTTTTCACACAGCAGTAACAGTGACAGAAACTTGTAAACGCTCAAGCTTATAAATCCACAACAAATCAACAGTGGTACACACAGGCAGGAACAGTAACTGCAATTATTTCTAACTCAATTTCAAAAACAAAGTGGATTTCAAGTCGCATGCTATGTTTTAGCTGTGTTGGTCCCTGGATATTAGAGAGGGAAGGTGGGTGAGGTAATAGCTTTTATTGGATCAATTTCTGTTGCTAAAACTGATGCTGCTGAGCTTAGTCAGAGCTCTTTTCCAGGTCTGAGAAATATATTCAGTGTTAAATAAGAGACCTGAACAGATTGTTTAGGGTAAGTAGTTACTACATATTTCAAGGGACATCACCTTGAACTGGTCAGTTCACCTTGAATGGTCCCTTGAAATATATGCTGTATATTTCACAGATCTGAAGAGCTCTCTGTAAATTCAAAAATTTGTTTCTGGCTGTGTCTATACGAGGAACCTTGCAAACTTCCAAGGGTGTAGTACTGGTAGAGGTATGCCGCTGTAAGGTCTCTCCAGCTGTTCTTTGGCTACATCTACACTGCAGGGTTTTTGCATAAGAGTTCTTGTGCAAAAACTTCTTGCACAAAAGCATGTCCACTTTTGTGCGAGCAATGTGCTTTTGCACAAGAGAGCGTCTACACTACATGGATGCTCTTGTGCAAGAAAGCTTTGATGGCCATTCATAGAATGGCCTGTGCTTTTTTGGATAGGCTCTTTTTGCGCAAGAAACCCCTGCGGACTGTCCACACGTGCCTTTTTGCGCAAGAGCTATAGCACAAAAAGGAATTATGCATCGTAGAGAGGTATATCTACACCACAAAAAGCTCTTTGCTCTGTCGATTGACTGTAGATTTTCTCGTGCAAAAATGCAGTTGAGGTGTGGATGCTCCGTGGGTTTTTGCGCAAAACCAGCCATTTTTGCACAAAAACCTTGTAGTGTAGCCTTTGAGACCTCTTCTGTCAGCATAATTAAACCAGCCCCACTAAGCAGTCTTAGCTACCTCCACACCTCTCCTGCTCATACAGCACTTTCCACACCAACCTTTTGTTGGTGAAACTTATGTCAGTCAAGCGGGAGATTTTTTTTGAGCAGAAGTTGGGTCCAATAGAAGATAAAATCTCATCCACCTTGTCTCTGGATTTCATGTTGACAGTAGCCCTATAAGCAGGCCACTGGCCAAACATGCCAGTAGTCATTAGAAAATACAGAGTAGGAGCTTTAGCACAGCTGAGGTCACTGAACGTTGGAGAGGTCTCAAGTTGGTGGCAGGCAAACGTGTTGTACAAGAGAAATAGGACTGAGGAATGTGGTTGATCCCAGATAGATGATCGCCAGCCAGCAATGTGGCCGCCCTTTCCACAGGTGCAGTTTTAGGAGGCTGGCAGCAGTTTGCAGCACAAGCATGCCCGATGGCACGTGACACACGCTAGTGCAAACACAAGAGAGCCGCCGCCAGGCACCTCAGCCTTTCCACAAAGGGAAACTGAGTCTGCACTACGGGTCACGTGCAGCACACGCAGGCTTGGTGGAAAGAGCGGGCGGGCGCCGAACGTGCCAGTCTCTGCACATGTTCCGTTTAGCTGCCCCCTACGCTCAGCCCCCGCAGGGCAGGGTCCGCGCTCAGCGCAGGCGGGGACCCAACGATTCAGGAACCGGGGCGGAAGGCGGCGCTCCGGCTCCGGGAACGAGAGCAGCCGGCTCTGCTGCCTCCCCACACAAGTGCCGGGGCTGAAATCGTTTCCCCCGCGGCAGCCTCCGCAATAAGCGCCGCGTGTCTCTTTAAGGGGCCGAGCTTCCAGCCCAACAGCAGCCCTTTGTCAAATCCACCCGCCTTTTTTTTCAAACGCAAACTGCCAAGGCCCTTCGCCTCGCGCGCGGCTCGCTGTCTGCTTTACGCGCCAGACAAGAGATCCGCCCCCCTCGCCTCCCCACCCAACACACTCGGTGCGCGCGCTCATTGGCCAAGCCCGAAGATTAAAGCGCCGGTGAACACGCACCGCAGGAGAACTAGGGATTGAGGCGTGAAGTGATTGGTCGGAGGGGCAGAGCCGCGGACATGCGAAGGAGACTTCTGACGTGGGTGGGGAAAGGCGCGCGCCGACTAGGACGTGAGGGGCCCCTAGGTATCTGGCGCGCTCCGCACGGCTTGGGGCTGTAGGAGCGGCTCGCTTGCGCGCGCGCCCGAGGACAAGGGGCTGTAAAAGGCGCGCGCCCACCAGCTGGAAGGAAGGAATCTTCCCGCGCAAACCTCCAAAGCTGGAGTCTCCGGCGCCACTCGGCTGCCAGCTCCGCCCCTCACAGCGCGGCTCCAGCAGGGACTGTGGGCTTAGCTCCATGGAGGCTGCCATTAACCGGGCTCCGACCGAAAGGGCGTCCCGGAAAGGGAAGCGTAGGGGGAGTGCCCTCGCTTCGCCCCACTCCCCCGGGGAGTCGCACAGGGAGATCACTCCCCCTCTGGACCGCGCCGCTGGGAATCGCTCGGGGCACCGCACAGCGCAGCCTGCAGGGCATCGGCTCCGCGTCCCTTGGGTCCGGCCACCACACTCATCCCAGGCCTCCCACAGCCGGGGCCCGCCTCAGCCTTCCGTGCCCCCTGCCAGGCCTTTCCCTCCGGCCAGCGCCCGCCTCGTGCCGGCCCCCATTCCTCGGAGGAGCCCTTCCTTCCCTGGCTAGAGGGCTGGTGCCCCTGCCTTGCCTCCGCGCACAGCGCCGGCTCGTTCGCCTGGCTCCCGTGCGCATCTCCCCCGCCCTCGCAATGCTCCGAGGCCGCCCGGCCGCTCTCCTCACCTGCCCGCAGGTCGCCGCCGCCTTCCCCGCCTCGGGAGGCTCCTGCTGCCGCAGAGTCCCCTGGGCAGCTCTCGCCTGCCGCTAGCTTTCTCTTGTATTGTATGTTTCAATGGCGGCGGCAGCTCTGGAGGGGGGGCTCCTTCTTCTCCACATACCGCCTCTAGGAGGAGTCACTGCAGCTTGCCTGCAACAGCCCCTGCCGCCCGCACACAGCGCGCTGCCTCACCCTGGCCGGGCCTGGTGGCTCTAGTCTTCCGAAACCAACCGACCCGCTGATGATCAAAGGGCTCCCCGGCCTTGGCTGCGGGATGGCAGTGGGTCAGCGCATACTTACAAGCCGGCTTTCCTGAATGCAGGAGCAGTTTGGCCTACCAGTTGGGAGAGGAGGGGGCTTGCGCCATTGTGATGTTTAGGAGCCCTTTAAATGACAACATGTTTGGTGGGCCATTAAATAATAGCCAGAGCTGGTTCTTAGCACCCGGATCCAGGGCTAGATTTGATACCCCAATTGGTATTAAGAGAGCCATTCATCCCGAAATGTGAGGGAGCTGATCTGCTAGCCCATGTAGTATTTTGGGCATTGAATGAGGTCGGTATGCAGTATGATCAACACCAAATGTTCAGATACACAAAATTGGTTTTAAAATCATGAGCTTTTAAAAATAACATCTTGGAGGGGGTTGTCAAATGGTGTTGGAAATGTTTAGGTTTTAGGATTTTTGAGCTTGTTTCCATAACCACAAAAGCTAGGAACTTGTCTTTCCCCACAGTGGAGCTGAGCTCTTCAGTCATTAGTTGAGGAGCTGAGGGTTTGAATAATCAAATATTGTGAAACTTGTGATGCAGACACAAGAGCTGGCAACATGGTGATCACAAACATAACATGGGATTCCCTGCTTTGGCACTAACCTGCTGAGTGACCATAGGCAAGTCACTTCACCAGTTTTACTCCATGGAGATAGTAATACTTACCTACTTTTTAAAAATGGTTTGAGATCTGTAGACAGATCACTGTGTAACTTAAGTATTTACTTGAGGTGGGGTGGCCTCATAATTATTATTTCTTGCTGGTTTGTTACTGCTTTGGATGCAGGGAAAGCAGTGTTACCTATTGATTAGTTAGAATTTATTATTTCATCGTCACAAGGTTGTGTATCTTTTTCTCATGCTGAGTATAAATTGTAAACCCCATATTCAAAAAGAACATTCCTTAATCTTTTTTTTACATCCTGTTTCTTTGCATGTACAAATTAGTTTCACAAGTCCAGTGTTGTTTGTAACTGTAATATAATACACACCTTTTCTAACTAAACAAGCAGGCTTATAAAATACTATTTTGAAACAAAATGTAACAACATCAGGTTAACACCTGGCAGGTACTATGTGGTAACAATGCAAAAAAAGAGAGAGACTGGAACAGAAAAAATAAATCTAGGTCTCTTATATAGCACCAAAAACTTCTAGCATTAGGCTGAATCATTATATTTGTATCAAATAATTTTCTCCACCTTATTTATATATATATATATTTTTAGACTTTTTTTCTATTTTGAATTATATACAAACTATAGATACAGTGTATCTTATCACTAAAATGCCATTCGGATGGATTATATTTTAAAAAGCATGCTGGATTGCAGTTACAATATTAGTGTTTGTGTTTTCATGAATATTGAGTCATGGTAGTATCTTCATATATCATGTTTAAAGGCACGTTCTTATTGTAACTCCTGTTTTTCATACTCTCTTAATTCAAAACTTTTTCTGCTATGCTCTTATCCCCTTTGTCCCCTCCAAATGGGGCCCAAAGGATGAAGTTTAGGGATAGGTGAACAAACTACAGGTTAACTTCTCCTAGTGCAGCATCTTCAGAACCTGACTCGTGCTGAACCAGATAATTTGCTGAACCCATAGGAGGTCAATATTGTCTCTAGAAGCACTACCGATACTTCCACTGTTTACTGGGCTCTTAGAGGACATTTAGGGTAAATTAGAGCAAAATAACAGCACAGAACACAAAGCTAGGACTGGTAGCTGTAAATAAACTTCTTGTGCAAGAAACCCCTATGGCTAAAATGGCCATCAGAGCTTTCTTGCAAAGAGCGCGTCCACGCTGCCATGGACGCTCTTGCACAAAATCACAAGAACTCTTGTGCAAGAAGCCTGCAGTGTAGACATAGCCATAGTGGACCACCAGAGAGTGCCAGACTAGAGAGATTCAACCTGTATTTTTGAGTTAAAGGGTTGTGGAAAACAATGCTTCTTTCAACTCAAGAAACTGCTTGTTCTGCCACAAACTCCATGAGAAAAGGACACAGGACACATTTTATTGACTTTATTAAATTGACATTAATTTTTAATTAATGTTTGTACAACAGTGTGAACGTATAAAGCATCACATAAGTAATGGTGAAATTATGGTCCTATTGAAATAAATAAGACTGCTATTAACTTCAGTAGGGGACACAATTGCACCTAAAAGGTTATCTCCTTTTTGTGAGTTGTGGATAGCAGAGATTAGTTTGCATTAGGCATTTATGAATGTTACACATCTAGAAGAAGTTTCCAAGCTCCTCTGTAGTATATAATATTTGCTAATGTCTTTAGAGAAGAACTGGCAACTTTTCTGGGAAGCCTGGCTCTTGTCCTTCTAGAGAAGGGATAATGCAAACCCTACCACAGTATAGGAATAAAGGTATGAAATTGCAGAGCTTTATAGTGTGTTCCTGGTATTCTTGGTGTTGCCCTAGGTGTGGGAATCTTAATTGAAAATTCATGCATTTTTAGTGTTTAAACTACCAAGAAGCACTCAAATTACTAAGGTGAAGAGTGTGGTATAACAGAATAGATTGACTAGAAAATATTTTAGTGGATAAACAATGTGTTTTCACTGAGTTGAAAGCAAACTGCATGCCATATGTCAGCAATAGTGAAAAATGACATTTGATGGCTTATTAGTATTATTTGGTAATGAATTGCTCTAGGCAATGATCCTGGAGTCTTGGCAGACATCTTCACGTCAGCTATTATGCAAAGTGTTATCAAGCATCCAGGGTTTTCATGACACATCCGCTATAGTACAAGGAAGAGAGACAGACAAAACCACAACATTTGGCTCTCCACCCAAACAAATGTTTCTTCTCAGTTAATTCTATTTTAGTGAAAGATGGTATTTCGGTTCATAAATTTTTATCTTAAGAGATTGCTAAATTTTGGATAATAGGATAAATTTCTCTTATTCACACAAATGATGTCTGTCCCTGTTTGTTTCTACAAAGACCATCTGCCAGTTGAGTTCCTAGTGCAAAACAGATTTGTTTCTTTATAAAAATAA
The DNA here is from genome assembly GCF_049634645.1 of Pelodiscus sinensis. Classification (NCBI taxonomy): domain Eukaryota; kingdom Metazoa; phylum Chordata; order Testudines; family Trionychidae; genus Pelodiscus; species Pelodiscus sinensis. The sequence goes on along the minus strand of NC_134718.1, from coordinate 29,617,968 downwards.
ATAACATTTATTAAAGGGTGATTTATGAATTGCTGATTGGCTGCTCCTTAAACTGTTGGAGTCACAGTGTTCATATATGGAATATTTACTGGTGGATACAAACTTACTCCTAAAGAATTACGACTGTTTCATAACTTCAGAAGCTTATTAATACTATTAATTTTTCTTCTTTATTATAATGCATTTTTCATTTTAAATCAAATATAGTTATTTATAGGCTTTCAAATAATAGTTGAAGGTCTAACTACAATTTTGACCATCGCAGTGGATTTATGATAACTCGCTACACTGTTCTGCAAGAAATGCAAATTGGGATGTGAGCTTGGTGATTAGGCCCAGATCCTCAAAGGTATTGTGGATGCCTGTCTCCCATTGAAATGGCTTAAATATCATTGAGGATCTGGACCTTTCTTCTTTATGTGGGAGGGAGCATCCTACGTGACTTGAGTGACACTTCTCAGATGTTCCAAGCTTACTGTTATTGGTCTCCTGAGGGAGTTTTGTTGCCTTTCTCAGCCAAAATGATAGGTGAACTTCATGCTTGACCTTATAAGGTAAAGAATAAAAAAGGCAAATAAAATATAGCTCACCAAAAAAGAATACTCAAATACAGTCAGGGTAACAATCAGACTACTTTGGAGATCTCACCTGAAGTTTGTTTTTTTTCTATATTTATGGCAACAATAGATATTATAAAGGGAAACTGGAATGGGGTGGTACATCTATGCCATACTGTGTGCCTTGCTGGTTTTTGTATATTTCACTGTGAACAAAACTCTATGGGTACGTCTACATATCATGGATAAATCTGAATTAAGCTACACAACTTCAGCTACGTCAATTGCTGTTCTGGAGGGGTCTGTTTTGGGACTGGTTCTGTTCAATAACTTCATCAACAATTTAGATGATGGCATAGAGGGTACTCTTATTATATTTGCAGATGATACCAAACTGGGAGGGGTTGCAACTGCTTTGGAGGATAGGGGTCATAATTCAAAATGATCTGGAGAAATGGTTTGAGGTAAATAGGATGAAGTTTAATAAGGACAAATGCAAAGTACTCCACTTAGAAAGGAACAATCCATTTCACACATACAGAAGGGGAAGTGACTGTCTAGGAAGGAGTACTGCAGAAGGGGATAGTGTTACAAGTCTGTCCCTTTGGGCGTGGGTGATTATACTACTTGGGGGATCTTCTAGAGGAGAGCCAAAGGATTGAGGGCACAACAAGAGTAGTATCCTTATATTAGTTTTATTCTATATGGCTACGTCTACACTGGCATGATTTTCCGGAAATGCTTTTAACGGAAAAGTTTTCTGTTAAAAGCATTTTCGGAAAAGCGTGTCTAGATGGGCAGGACGCTTTTCTGGAAAAGCGTCCATGGCCAATCTAGACGCGCTTTTCCGGAAAAAAGCTCCGATCGTCATTTTCGCGATCGGGGCTTTTTTGCGGAAAACACTGCTGTCTACACTGGCCCTTTTCTGGAACAGTTTTCTGGAAAAAGACTTTTGCCCGAACGGGAGCAGCATAGTTTTTCCGGTAAAGCACTGATGATTTTACATTAGATCGTCAGTGCTTTTCCGGAAATTCAAGTGGCCAGTGTAGATGGCTGGCAAGTTTTTCCGGAAAAGCGGCTGATTTTCTGGAATAACTTGCCAGTGTAGACACAGCCTATATGTATATATCAACAGACAAAGATGTTAAGATCGCTTATATGTAATTGCAATATATTCTATTACCCTTTTCAAGCATACTCACACGTACTTATCAGGTAGCCAACCCTGATAGTAGCTGGAAGAGGCTGGATAGCTGATGGTGTATGCACTGCCTTGGCATCTGTTGATTCATCTCCACTGGTGCCCCGTAGAGAGGGACCCTTATACACTTCTAATTAGTAACTGTGTCGATGATTCACTCAAACGACTGTATACGCCTTTCCCCTGGGTATCACACAAACAGTCACTCTCCTTAGTTGTGCTTTTCTTGTGTTCTTAATCACATGTTCCTCATGTTGTTTGTCAATTTGAGCAATCGGGTCTTCTGATGTTTTGCCTCTTTGTCTTCGGTCTCTTTTTTCTGCTTCCACAATCATACCATATCCACACTTATTCTCATTCATTCTTACCTCACTAATTCATTATAATCAATCCATAAATCAATAAAAACTGGATGAATCATATAATATCACTAGGGGGTCATAGTGGACCACAAGCTACATATGAGTCAACAGTATGACACAGTTGCAGAAAAAGCAAACATGATTCTGGGATGCATTAACAGGAGTGTTGTGAGCAAGACACAAGAAGTCATTCTTCTGTTCTTCTCTGCACTGATTAGGCCTCAATTGGATTATTGTGTCCAGTTCTGGGCACCATATTTCAAGAAATATGTGGAAAAGTAGAAGAGAGCAACACAAATTATTAAAGATCTAGAAGATATGAGCTATGAGGCAAGGCTGAAAGAATTGGGCTTGTTTAGTTTGGAAAAGAGATGACAGAGGGAACATGATAGCGGTTTTCAAGTACAGGCAGTCCCCGGGTTACATGGATCTGACTTACATTGGATCCCTACTTACAAACGGGGTGAGGCAACCCCGCACCAGCTGCTTCTCCCCAGCAGACCAGGGCAATGCAAAGCTAGAGCCCCGCCCAGCAGACCAGGGAGACACGGAGCAGCTTTTCTCAGCAGACACCTCAGCTTGAGAATAAAGGACTGAGGGAAGTGAGGTGTGGGAGAATAAAACTGAGCTCTGGAGAAATGTTTGGCTAGAGTTTCCCCTACAATATGTACCAGTTACGACTTACATACAAATTCAAATTAAGAACAAACCTACAGTCCCTATCTTGTACGTAACCCGGGGACTGCCTGTATCTAAAAGGGTGTCACAGAGAGGAGGGGGGGGAAATTTTTCTCCTTGGCCTCTGGTAATAGGATAAGAAGCAATGGGCTTAAAGCAGGTTAGACAGACAGGGTTGATAAAGACACATAGGCTATGTCTACACTCGCAGCTTCTTGCGCAAGAACGGCTGTTCTTGTGCAAGAATCTGCAGAGCATCCACACTGCCCGCCCGCTCTTGTGCAAGGAAATTTACATTACGGCGTGGTAAGAGAGGTCTTCTTGCGCAAGAGCTATGCTCTTTTTTAACAGGTGTAAGCCCTCTTGCGCAAGAGCTCTTGCACAAGTGGGCAATGTGGACACTCGGCAAGGATTTCTTCCGCAAGAAAGCCCTATGGCTAAAATGGCCACCAGAGCTTGCTTGTGCAAGAGAGCATCCACGCAGCCATGGGTGCTCTTGTGCAAAAGCACAGCTTGCACGTGGCAGTGTGGACATTTTCTTGTGTAAGACTTCTTGCACAAGATGTTCTTGCGCAAGAAGCCACGAGTGTAGACATAGCCATAGGGATGCAGATTAGGCAGGTCAACATTGCAAATGAGGTAGGGATTTAAATATCCCGTGCCTAATTTGCATAAAAATGGCTGCCGCGTTTTGGCGACTCAGCACTTTGTCAGCAAAAAGCGGCAGTCTAGAAGGGGATCTGTCGAGAAAGAAAGCCTTTTTCGAAAGATCCCTTATGCCACTTGCAAGGCGGTTTACAGGTTCTGTCAAAAAAGGCTTTCTTTCTCGGCATATCCCCCTATAGACTGTCGCTTTTTGCTGACAAAATGCTGACTCGACAAAATGTGGTGGCCATTTTTATGCAAATTAGGCATGGGATATTTAAATCCCTGCCTCATTTGCAATGTTGACCTGCCTAATCTGCATCCCTCTGCCGACAGAGGGATGCAGTCTAGATATACCCACAGTGGACATAGACAAAGGCTCCCTTGTAGAGGCTCTCACCATAAAATGGAACCATTGCATCTTCTACGCCTTCCCTCTCATTTCACTCCTTTTTTGCATGATACTTAGGATTAGAAGGGACAAGGCCAGAGTCATTCTAATAGCTCCATGCTGGCCCAAACAACCTTGGTTCCCTTTTCTTAGCAGAATGATACTGTTTCTGCCGATCTCTCTGCCACGCAACTCTGGGCTGTTATTTCAGCCAGGCGTACAGACCCAACAGTATTGTTTCCTCAGACTCTGCCTGAAGGCTTGGTACAAGGATGGTTCTCAGGCATAGAGTTACAGTGCTCTGAACAAATACGCAACGTACTTCTACACAGTTGCACTGCCTTGACTAGGAAAACATATTCCAACGAGTGGACACATTTTGCACATTGGGTCATTCCACGTAACATCTCTCCTGAGACTGCCCCATTATGTATCATCCTTGCCTACCTCTTGTACCTAAAGCAGTTCAACCTTTCCATCAGCTCCATTAGGGTGCACCTAGCTACTATAACCACATTCCATTAAAAAACAGAGGATTGTACAATTTTTGCCCATCCAGTGACAAAATGCTTTGTGAAGGGCCTACATTCATTATACCCTGTTGTAATTCCAGCAATGGAGCCGTGGGACCTTCATCTCAGCCTCAATGCACTAACCAATCATCCATTTGAGCCTCTGGCCACCTGTACCCTTCTTTAGCTTTTTATGAAGGCTGCATTTCTGATTGCAATTAAATCTGCCAATCAGGTGAGAGAAATGGCAGCCCTGATGGCAGATCCTTTTTAAAGACAAAGTCATGCTACATACCCACTCCAAATTCCTCCCCAAGGTATGCTCTTCCTTCCACAATAACCAGACTATTCATTTACCTATATTTTTCCCTAAACCTCATACTAATATTTTTGAAGCAAGGATGCATATGCTAGATGTCCGCAGGGATCTTTCATTTTACGTTCACAGAATGAGGCCCTTTAGGGGCTTCACCCAGTTTTTTCATATCCATTGCAGAATACAAAAAAGGACAATAGATATCCTCCCAAAGACTAGATTTCTGATGCATATCCTTATGCTACCGTCACAATCAGCTCATTCCACCTACCTCCATCCGAGCCCACTTCACCAGAGCTGTGGCAACATCTAACTTACCTCCACAAGGTCCTCCTCGAGGACATATGTGGTATAGCCACATGGGCTTCTGACTAAACTTTTGTAAAGCACTATGTCTTTTGTAAAGCACCTTTCTCTTGAATGAGGGTAGCCAAGGCAATGGTGTCGACAGCTTACCTGCCAGAGCCGAAGTCCCTGCCTTCTTAAAACATACTGCTTTGTAGTCACCTGCTGTGGAGCACCCACAGGGATGTCTCTCAGAAGAAGAGGAGGTTATTTATCTTTAGCAGTAACTGACATTCTTCGAGATGAGTATCCCTGTGGGTGCTCCGCTACCCTTCTTTCCTCCCCTCTACTTCGGAGGCCGTTTTCCACAGGTTTCTGGGTAGAGAAGGAACTGAGGGGACGGTGGCTGCACATGTGCGGTTGCACCACGTGGCTCTCATGTGCCCTGCTGCTGTACATGTGCGGTGCTCCTGGGCACTGTTTTGAAAATTCCAGTCTCCAGCACTGGGACACACTGACACCTGCCGTGGAGCTCCCACAGGGATGCTCATCTCAAAGAACATCCGTTACAGCTAAAGGTGAATAACCTCTTTCTATTATCAGTTTGAATTTTAATCCTGGTCTTCCCTGATACTTTTAGCACTAAGCATATAAGAGACACACCTTTCAGTTTGTATTATCCCTCTCCCCTCTGACTCTACTTATGGCTTGATTATACTTCCATGCTTCTTTGATATTCCTAAGCATCCCCAAGCATTTTTGGAAGAGGGTCACAGTAATCTGTTTTACATGCTTTTATTAAAGTCATTCACTGTAAAAATTCCATACCTGAAAATGTTCCTTGAAGGTATATCATAAGAGTTGTTTCCCAATCCATCTGCATCTTTTTACCTTTTTCATGCTCTCCCCCACGCCACCTCCCCGAGTATCTGTACTTTGTCTAATTATGACCACACTTTTGCAGGCTTGGGTGTTGATTGGAAATATCAATGTGAAGTCCTTTGAGACCTTGCCAACACTTGAATCAGCAGCACATCTGCAAGTCATGGTTTATGAAGGCACAATGTGTTTATGTGAGGGGTTTGCAGTGATGCATCTACATCAGTATAACTATATATCATTGTCACTCTTTCACTTCTCCACAATGTTTACAAGGTCTCAGTTTGCTTTTGAAGATAATGGGTTTATACAATTCATTCTTGACGTTAATTCTGCTCTTTATCAAGTTTCAATTGAGGGCAGATTAAACTAACCTATCACAAAATCTAAAGTGTTCCCCATAACATTTCAAGATAAAGAGAAGACTGTGCTGCACCTCTCAGGGTACATTTAGCTGTGTGTATGCTTCTCAGCTCAGGTAGATAGTTGGGATGTTGGATAGCGTGTAACTGTATGAATATTCATGTAACTGCATGACATTTTAGCAGTTACACAACTATTCCAGGGGTGAGGCTGGCAGTCAGTATGCTCCAGGCCCCAATCCTGGGGAGTGCCCTGCCACCCCACACTCTATCAGAGCCAGGACTGCTGAATGGCAGGTGGGAGCTGGTCTGCAAGGGAAGAGGCTGCAGTGTGGGGAGTAGGAGGTGAAGATGGTGTGACTTGGCCCTGTTGATTTTAAAGGGCCGCAGCAGCTCGGCTCTGGCTGCGTGTCCCTGGGAACTGGCTGCGGTGCTGCCTGTTCCCTGCACTGCCCCTAGACCCCGATCTCTCTGTCCCTCCCGTTTTCCACGTCCCATTCCCCGTGCCTCCACCGCACCCTGCTACCCCCGATCCCTGCATCCCTCTGGTTCTGTGCCTCCCGTTCCCCGTGCCATCTCCGAACTCCCCCACTGTTCCCTGCACCCCTCTGGCTCTGTGCTGTCCCTGCACCTTGCTCCCCCTGTGGGTTGGGAGTGAAGGGTGCTTGCCCATAGGGAGGGGCTGGACAGGGCAGGGAAAAGGCTGCTGTGACCCAGCAGCCAGTGAAAGGGGGAGTTCACTTGAAGCGCCTTTCCCTTTATGGAAAAAAACAAATGAAAATGCTATTTGTTATTTATAGGGCTAAAATGCTGGGGCAAAAAAGAAAAGAAACAAACAAAAAACCCATTGCAAAATGCAAACGTGTAAAAGACAACAACAGAGGGGGCGGGGAATATTTTGCTTGGGGCAGCAAAAAACCTAGAGCTGGCCTCTGCGAAGGGGAAGGGGCTGGGCTGGGCTGTGGGGAGAGGAGGGGAAAAATATGGGGAAGGGGCTTGTGCTGAGGGGAGGAGGTCAGGAGAAGAATAAGAAGAAGAAAGGGGAAGGCACCAAGGGACAGGGGTGCAGAAGAGACAAATGCCAGGGAGCCAAGTGCAGACAATGAGGAAAAGGGCAGGAGGGGAGGTGTCAGTGGAAGGGGGGACAGGGTGATGCTGGGAGAGGAGAGGGTAAGGGCACTGTGGGCTAGAGGGGAAGGGGAAGGTGCTGGGAGAAGGCTTGAAAGAAGGAGTGGGCATGAGGAAAGCGGGGATGGAGCAAGGCATCTGTGAGGGCACAGGGGCATGAGGGGAACGGGGGCAGAGGGTGGTGAGGGCGTGGGTATTAGGGAAAAAGAGAGCAAAGGGGGTAGGGGCAGTGAGGGAAGGGGGAGACACCAGGAGGGTGCAGATGACAAGGGATTCTGGGGGTGAAGCAGAAGGGCAGACACCTGCAGAGGATGGACCAGCACCAGAGTAGAGAGGCAGGGAAGGTGTGTAGAGGGAGGTGTTAGAAGAGGGGATGAGGAGGGGTAGCTCACATGATCAGAGTGGGGCTACTGGAGGAGTGGGCGCAAGGCGGAGAGAAGGGCTGGCAGAGGGGTAGGTCTCAGGAAGGCTGAGGGCAGTGAGAAGGGCAGGAGTCAGGACAGCAGAGGGTAAGAGGTTGGGGGCAGCAGGCACCAGGGGAGCTGATGGAGCAAGGGGAGGAGACATGGCAGCAGAGAGAAAAGGTAGAGGTTTATAACATATTTATTAATAACTTGGGTGATATTTATTAATAACTTAGTAGTAATTACTGTTCTTATTCTTATTAGGAATTTATGCCATTAAAAAACACTTTGTGGGGGAGGGTGGCGAGTCCCTTTTTTGTCTGGCGAGTAGGATTTTCCATAATTTGTTGACCCCTCCCGATACCCTCAGGTTTATCAGTAAATTATATAGTCATCTACATGTTGGCATCCCTAGTAGATAGATGTGTTAGCTGTGCTTATACTAGCACACTAAAAATAGCAGAGTAGCTGGGAGTAGCACTCGCAGTGGCTCATGCGAGGTGCCTGAGTAAAAACCTTCTCTCACCCACTATGTACATGCGCAGGCCACTAGCCCGAGTCACTCCCTATGCTTCCCTGAGCTACACTATGTTTAGTGCACTGGTTGAAGCAGAGCTAATGTGTGTCTCTCTGAGATGCACTTCCGGTTCAGTATAGACATACCAAAGAGTCATCTCACACACAACTCACAGCCCAGGAGAGTGTAGGTGCTAACTAAGATGGGTTTAAGCAACTTTTGCCTCCTCACAAATGTGGGTTGCTCAAGCCTGTGGTGTTATAGGGCAGCCTTGAGTTGTCTATATTTGTACAGCTTGAAACTCTAAACTACGACTCTCTGATCCAGTAACATGTATGGTCCGGCATAGATGTTGCAAGATCAGAGAGTCCCGGTGGAGGGCCAGTAGCAGGAAGCCCTGCACGGCCCGCAGGGCAGCAGGCTGCCCGCAGAGAGCTGCCAAGTGGGGCCATCCAGTGTGCATGAGCAGGGCTGACCAGCGGGGCTGGGAGATCCAGTGTGTGACTGCCTGGCAGAGCTGGAAGCTGCCGTGTGGGGCCAGGAGCCATGCAGCACGGGTGTCTCATGGGGCCTGAAGCCACGTTGCATAGCTGTCCCAGTGGGGACAGGATCCCTGATGTGCAGCTGCCCAGTGGGGTCGGCAGGGCAGTGGGGCTGGCAGTAGGTGGAGAGCCAGCCAAGAGGCCAGCGGGCCAGCCCAGGACTGGGGTGGTGGTGGCAGGGGGACTAGAAATGACCTCCTCTGATTCAGCAATATCCTGGATTGGTTAGCTCCTGAGCGTGCTGGACCACGGAGGTCCAACCTGTAGCCAGCACTAACCCCTCCCTCAACATGCCTGCCACTTTCAGCCACATCTCAGTACACAGTGTATGCAAGGAGGCCTTTGGAAGGCAGCCTGTGGCTGTTGTCAGTTATTGTACTGGAGTAATTTTCTCTTGGCTGGATTAGGAAGTTTTAGAGCCCTTTTATGCAGCTTCAGCCCTTTTATCCAGTGTAAAGGCGCCACAGGGGGTGAAAAAATCACTTACAGTTAATTTATTTGTATACCTATATGGGATCATTTCTAATCTATTCATGGATGATACATAATGCCTTATGGACCATTTTCTGTTCATCTTTGTGATTACTATTGGAACAATGGCTTCCATTATTCATGGCAAGATGCATAAGAAGGATAATAGAGTTAGCTAGAGCAAAGTGGCACAATTAAGAATTTGCTTAAGAACTGTTGGAAACATATTTCTGTTCAAAGCAGATGCTATGACTGCTGCTCAGTAAGAAAGGTAATGAAAGACAGGATAGGTGTGAACAGCAGGGTGCTTCTGAATACCAGACCATCTATTTTCTTTCCTGCTAGACAGTGACTGCTTTTTTCAGTATGCAGAAACATTCCTTTATATGTGATTTTGTGGGATACTGGATACTGTATATATAATTTCTTATGCCTGTAGAAAGTTCTTGATAGAAGCATTATTGCAGATAATAGACTCTAGATACTACTTCTGGGTAGTATCCCTTTGTATTTCTGCTCTTTCAAGATACCATAGTACATGTAAATACTTTAACTAATTCCATTTGGTACTATGTACTATTTCCAGGACCATCCTTAGGCATACGCAGCATATGCAGTTGTGTAGGGCACCACCACATTGGTGCAATTTCAATAGAAATGGTCAGGGCCAGTTTCTGGCTCCAGTTTCAGCTGGTACCTAGAGAGACTCCTCTTACTTTTGGTTGACAAAATTGAGAACAACTCAGTAGTAGGCAGTTTTCAGACAATCATAAAATGGTCTGTCAAAAACTCAGTCCTTATTGCAAGTAGGAATTCCCATAATTAGACCTGTCATAGACTAGAATAAGAGGTGCTGGATATTTTGGTCCCTGACAGATGTCTTCCTTCTTTCCTGAACACTGGGACTGATGTATGTCTTTCCATCAATTCCCTTGATACTGAGGAAACTAAGATAAAATGTAGGACTGGTAATTATGATAGCCCTAGCATGGGCCAGATGGTTTCGGTATTCCAATCAGATGGATCGCTCAGCCCCCCCATAACCCTACTGGCCCTGCCTGACATAGTCTCACAGAAAAATAGTGAGATTCAACGCCTAGGCCACGCTTTGTTACATGCAACTGCCTGGATGATGTACACCAAGCAAAGCATTCACTTGAGATTCAGATATTCTGTTCTGAATGGAAATCTTCAGCCAGATTGACTTAAAAGGTTACACTGAAGAGGTTTCCTACTTGGGCAACTCAGCACCAGCTTTCTCCCTGGTTTAAGCATGAAAGTAGGTCAATTTTTATGAATCTGCTGAGATGCCAGTTAGATTTTAAAGTCAAAATCTAATACTCAAATTGTCAAACTTAAGTTTAAGTGTTTATGGTCAAATAATAGAATCTAATAGGATAATCTCTTTTTATTGAGTTTATTTATTTAGACAGAGAATATCTTATTGCTTCTTATAAATACATGGTAAGCCCACATCTTGAATACTGTGTGCAACTGTGTCTACACTGGCCGCTTGAATTTCCGCAAAAGCACTGACTTCTTACTGTAAGAAATCAGTGCTTTTTGCAGAAATACTATGCTGCTCCCGTTCAGGCAAAAGTCTTTTTCCGAAAGACTTTTGCGCAAAAGGGCCAATGTAGACAGCAGAGATTTGTTTTCCGCAAAAAAGCCCCGATCACGAAAATGGCAATCGGGGCTTTTTTGCAGAAAAGCGCGTCTAGATTGGCCACGGACGCTTTTCCGCAAAAAGTGCTTTTGTGGAAAAGTGTCCTGCCAATCTAGACGCTCTTTTCCGAAAATGCTTTTAACGGAAAACTTTTCTGTTAAAAGCATTTCTGGAAAATCATGCTAGTCTAGACGTAGCCTTATTGTAGTAAGGGTTTGTGTTAACGTTACATCAACAGGAAACACGTATTCAAGAACATGCCCAGGCTATTTGTGACCTTTGCTGACAGAGATAAGGGGCAAGTCATATCCTCACAGAGGTTATCTAAGCAGGTCTCCAACTGTATGAGTTAGACAAGTTAAAATCATCTAGTCACATCATAAGTCATTCAACTATGACTCAGTTTAATAATTGTTATGTGAGGTGAGGGGCAACAGCAGTTCATCTCTCTCTTTCCATAAAAGGTGAAAACAATAGATGAGCTTGCTCTGTATAAAATTTTTATGCAGAGTAAGACAGATATATCTGGGGTTTTGATCCCATTGGGTCTGTGCTCCTGGGTGTTGTGTCAAGTCCCTGGCTATGTCTAAACTGCAGGCTTCTTTCAAAAGAAGATTTTCTGGAAGAGATCTTCCAGAAATCTTTTTTTGAAAGAGAGCATCTACACAGCAAAAGTGCAATGAAAAGGCAATCTGCTTTTTCAAAAGCTAGCCTCCACATTGATTGGACGCTATCTCGCATTTCAATTGTGATTACTCCGGCCGGAGTGGCCACCAGGGCACCTGTGCTTTTTCTTGGAGGTCTCTTCTTTCAAAAATACACTCTCTTCTGCGTCCACATATGCCTTTTTCCAAAAAAGCTTTTTCGGAAAAAGGCTTCTTCCTCATAGAAAGAGGTTTACCGCTGTTGGAAAAACCCCTCTGTTCTTTGGATTTTCTGTTAAAAGAACACAATAGCAGTGTGGACATAAGTGTAGCTTTTCCGGGAAAACAACCACTTTTCTGGAAAAACTCTGCAGCGTAGACATCCCCCTGTGACTGAGCCTTCCCAGAGTTGAGCTGCTCTTAGTGTCTGTGTTGCTCTGCTGGAGCCTGTTACCCAACTCTGTGCCTTTGCTGGGGAAGACCAGAGGTTCTGGCTCAGCAGAACAGGGTGGAGGAGCACCCTAGAGGCAGATAGTTAGGCTCAGTAGTATGGTCAGCTCATCAGGTGACAGTCTCAGGGGGATCTCTGGGACCCAACCTGTCACACAGAATGCCTTATGCCTTCTTCCAAGCAAATAAGGAACTACAGGCTAGAGTGAAGCTCACATGGACAATCACGTGAAGAAGAGGGAATGGTCACTTACCCTGAAGTAGTTGTGGTTCTTTGAGATGTGTTGTCCACATGGATTCCATGCTCCACCCTCCTTCTCTGTTACTACCATGTTCTACCCTGCTGGAGTTCTGTATTGATGAAGGAACTGAGGGACAGTTGGGCCCACTTTGCCCTTTATACCCCCAGAAATGGGGGACAGGAGGACAGCTAGGGCACAAGTGTGAAAATAATCTGATCTTTCACGCACAGGGAACCTGTGCACCAAGGGTAGAATTCATGTGGATAACACATCTCAAAGAACCAGTTACTGTAGTGTAAGCATCAGAGGGGTAGCCGTGTTAGTCTGGATCTGCAAAAGCGACAAGGAGTCCTGTGGCACCTTATAGACTAACAGATGTATTGGAGCATACGCTTTCGTCAGATGTATCTTTGGGTCTTTGCCCACAAAAGCGTATGCTCCAGTACATCTGTTAGACTATAAGGTGCCACCAGACTCCTTGTCACTTTTGTAGGGTAAGTAGCTGGTCTTTAGGTGGACTAGATCTTCTGTGGAAACATCCATGTATTGGAACTCTGTTGAGATACTAATCAAGTCCTGTTGCTTCACAGGGCTAGGGGAGGCTTGTTAAACTTCATCCTGAATAGAACAGTGAACAGAATGTAGGATCTTGAGCAGATAGATGAAAGGGGAAGAATCCTAGGAATACCCAAAGGAAGACAAAATTGTCTAGTATATAGAGCACTGCACTGAAAGTCAAGGTTCTTTTCCTGACTAGGTCACTGGCTTGTTTTGTGATCTTGTCAGGTCACTACATCTCCCCTGCCATTCTTTGTCTGATCAATCTAGATTGTAAACTGTTCAGGGCAGATATTGTCTCTTGCTATGTGTTTGTATAAATATGTAACCAAATTAAGTCCTGATGTCAGGCAGAGTCTTTAGGTATTAATTTAATATAAATAATCTAAATAATCCAAAAAGCCTTGAACAAAAGTTTATTTTAATATCTCTTTATTAAAGCCAGTGTTCAGGAAGAGATGAGTTTTGACTCTGGACAGTGTGTGCTGCTTTTATTTTTGAGCAGGATAGGAACACCCCATGATTTAGAGTTTAGGTTTGTTTACTTTCTATTTCTGCAAAAGCTTTACCAATGATATAAGCATAACTTGGGCACATGTTAATTACCTGAATTTCTGCTGATTAGACAGCAGTAGACAATTGTGATTCATTTGTTTCTTGCAAAATGGTTCATTTTAAAACATATCATGGAGTGATAATTTATTTAAAAAAACTGAAGTTATTGTTTACAATATAGAGATAATTTTCCATAATTTCATAACATTTGTAAAGTATGCCAGTGAAATTTGGGACCTATTCTACTTGACAGTCCTTTAAACAACACATAACAATTGCATAATTTAATAACGACTAGTCCTGTGGTACCTTAGGCCATGTCTACACTATGGGGAAGATCGACGCTTCTGCAGAGTTCAAATTAGTGGGTCTAGTGAAGACACACTAATTTGAACTTAGAGGGCCCCCCATCGGTGCCTATAGACCTGCACCTCACGAGGAGTAAGGGAAGCCGATTGGAGCATTTGTTCCTGTCAATGTCCTGCAGTGTGGATGGTATGAAAACACGATTTAAAATACGTCAGCTCCAGCTATATAATTAACATAGCTGAAGTTGTGAATCTTAAGTCAATTTTCCCCTCTAGTGTAGACCTGGCCTTTGAGACTAACAAAAATATATAGACTCATGAATTTTCATGGGTAAAACCCACTTCTATCCATGAAAGCTCATGATCCTATATATTTTTGTTTAGTCTCTAAGATGTCACAGGGCTACTCATTGTTTTTAAAATTTTAAACTAACACAGTTACCCCTCTGAGATAATTTAATAAATAATTAAAAAGAAAAATTCATCCCAAAATTGAAACAAGTCATGTAAATGGTTTTATGATTTATTAGTTAGATCATCTGCCATTTACAAATGACAGGAGAAAATATAAATAAACATTTATTTTACAAAAGGAAAAAGGAAAGTATTTACAACATATTGTAACAAATACAAATAATACAGGAACACAGATACAGTGCACTAATTGAAAACGAAATCCGCACTGCTGCTCTCATGGTGTGGAGTAAAGTTTCAGCATGATCCATGGGAATTAATTGGACTTCTCTGGTTATGAAGTCAGGGCCATGCTTCATATTTAAGGAAGTGATCAACAATTCATTATAAGTCCTGTTTTAATACTTTGCACCAACATTTTTTTTAAAAAAAATCTCCTTTGTCCAGGAAATTCGCATCTTTATTCTTAAAATTAAGTGAAATGGCAAAGCCATTTATAATGATAACATCTAGCTCTTATGTAGTGCTTTTCATTTATAGATCTCATTGCATCTTACAATGAAGTAAGTATTATTCTCACTTATTGGATGGAAGTCCTTTGACTAAATCTCTATACCTGCTGACATGCTGAATATTTAACCCTTTAGTCTCTAATATTTCAATACATTGTCAATTAGATAGGGCACTGAACTGTGACTTGAGGTTCTTTTCCTCTAGGTTACTGAATTTGTTAAATCCAAATAAGTAAGAAATGTATCTATTTATTTAAAAAGCAAAACAAAGCCTTATTGGACATATCAACACTAAAATATACTGGAAGATTTAAAAAAAATACAATTTTTCAAATTCCATGGCCATTGCAAACTCTTAGAGATATAGTTCAGTGTTTAGTCCTTCATAATGTCATCTGTTCTAGACTAGAAAGCCCTCTTAAAATGTTCTGACTGACATAATAATAATTCTGAATAATGCTCTGAATTATTGAGATCAAAAGCAAAACACAAATCAATGCTCTTACATCATCAAGAAGAAAAACAGGCTTGATTTGGCTGAAAAAAGCACATAATAAGGTGGTAAAAGAGATAGAAAAAACAAATGTTGCTCTCCTCCCACTAGCTAGTATTTAAGTAAAGAACCTGTAGTAAAGCTTAGACATTTCTAGCTATCTGAACTAATTCAAAAGGAGTAAAAATCCTCTCTAAATAATCATAATTATAATAAAGATTATTAATAAAAAGTATATTACAGCACTTACAATGCCAGTGTATGCCAAGTAATCATATTGAACATCTAACATACAAGCTGAAAATTTCAGCATACCAATGTAAAAAGTATATAATGTCTTAGAAATCAATTGATGTCTACAAGAAATGTGTAGAAACAATGCCCCATCACATCATATCCATAATTCAGCATTTTAATACAGGTACATTTAAATATTGTACATTCCATTTAAAAAAGGTGAAACTTCTTATAAGAGTCAAGAAAATCAGATATATAACAACAAAGTGCTTCAGCAAATAGTTCTCCCGCACAGACTAATTTCATAATTAATATTTGACTGGTATTAGTAGGTTGAAAAGGCAATCGCTGAGTTTTAACTGCAGGATACCCAAATTAGATTAATTTGGAGCTGAAAAGATGTAGAAATAATAAACTGTAGCAATACGAATGATGTGAATATAATTTATAGTACTGAAAAATACAATTATGATATTTTTTTCAATTGCTTCTGGGACTGTAAAGATTAAAGTATGTCTTTACAGATGGATGAGCCCTTAAAGGCCTTGTCAGCTCTACTTGGACATTAAAGATTCCACATCATTTGATTCTTTCCGATTTTCGATGGTCAAAATACCCCTCCTTACACTCTTGTGCAGAATCTGTTCTACCAGTTGCCAATCTATAGGGTTATCCTGCACTATTAAAGTAAAGGAGAATTTTGCTGGGTTGGGCCACTGGTTCTCATGCTCCATCACAGAGCCCTGGTCTATATTAAGGAAGTATTTTGAAATAACCCCCTTATTTTGAAATAATAAGTGGCGCGTCCACACTACCAAACTCAATATTTCAAAATAAAGGGCGGTTTATTTCAAAATCTTTATTCCTGCTTTCTTCAGAGAATAACACTTATTTCAAAATAGTTATTTTGAAATAATATTAGTGTGGATGCTCCACTGCTGCTATTTCAAAATAACCATTCCACAGAGTAATTCAAAGTAATTACTCCCCAGTGCTCCCAGGGGCTCTAAGTAGAGGTAGCTTGTCCACAATAACAGAGCTTGCCTTGGAGTAATTTTGAGGATTTCCCATAGAGGGGACATGCTATTTCAATTTTGTTACTTCGGGAGTTATTATTTCAAATTTAGTTACTTCAAAATAATTTCCTACTGTAGACATGCCCAGAGATGTCTTCATGATTTCTTTGTGCATAAGACAAAGATTTGTCTAAATATGGCAATTAAAATTAAAAGTGGATGGTGAGACAAAATGAAATAACATCAGTGTAAATCCCATTTGGCTCCACAAATAAGAAGAATGACGGACAGAATCTGTAAGTCTGTAATACAAGATTAAGTCCCATATAACACGTAAAATTTTGAGCACTCCGGGGCTGAAAGTTTGTCTTTAAGCATGTACTTAGTTCTTTGCTGGAGTGGGGCCAGAACGCTCAAGCATTAAGCTCAAAATTTTCTTAGGATTTTCATGCAGGGATGTACTCCACATGGACACAAAAGTGACTGAGACACAATGGGTGAAATTCTCACCCTCTCCCCATCCAGCACCTTTGTATGGGATAAAATGGTCCAGAGAGAGTTCTAAAAGCCTGGCAAACTGTCTTGTGAAGACTCTTGCACAAGCCTTGGCCTACGTATGGGCTGGGATGGGGCTAAGGCAGGAGGAAGATAGGTAGGCAAGAGATAAACTAGCAGTAGTAGTAAGGGTTATGGCTTTTAAATAAAAATGTACTTGTTTTGAAAGTCTCATCACATGAGAAAGATGTACTGCTCAGTTATTGCTCTGTCCATTATGTGCAACAGCAGGGAATACATGGGTACTTGCAGGAGAGTGGCGGGGAGGATTTACTGAAGCAATTGCTGTGAGAAAACAATGGAATTAACGCAAAGTAGAATTCCACCCTCCCCAGCATGCCCCAGTCCAGGTACATGGTATTTATACACAGAGCCATGCAAAAATAAAAATAATTATTACAAAACCCTAGAAGTTTCACCACCAAGCCATCACATGTACCATTAACATTTGACCTCTTGAAATCACAAAGTGACACAAAATAAAATGTTCTGTAGTGACAGTATTTTTCAAATGATATTTTAAATGATTCTAAGCAAGTATATTTCACAAAGAACCAAATTTATACATACAATTATTTAATTGTGACAACAACAACAAAAATCCTAAACTAGCTGTAAAACTAAACTGGTCTTTATTTTCTAGTATTTTAGACACTAAATAAAAAAGCTATAAAAAAGTGTACCATCTTTATTGATGATTTGGTTTGATATTTTTATCAGATCAAAATATCTGATTATAGAGAGGTAAAGGTTGGAAAACAATGTAGCAGAAAGGATAAAGTAATAAGAGTGGGCAAAATAAAACAATTAACAAAAATGTTGCAAGAAAAGATGGTATGAAAGATGAAAGGGAAGAAGCAAAGGAAGAAAACCATGAGACAAAACCAGAAGGAAACAGGAAGGTACAATATAGAAAAACTATTCAGAGAACAAAGAAATAGAAAAAAGACAAAGTCCCTGATCCAGCAAAGCATATAACCATGTGCTTGACTTTAATCTACTCACATGTTTAAAGTGAAGCATGAATGTAAGTGCTTTGCTATATTGGAGACAGGGAGAAAACAGGATATTTTAGTAAGTAACCACCATCATACAGTTTTCAAGTCATAACTGAAAATTTGTTTTTTTAAATCAGCATTTCAGAGATTCCCAGTTTACATAAATCATTAGCAAAAATAACACAGCAAAACTTTCAAGACCACTTTCTTTAAAATAGACCACCTGATATTAGAGGAGACCACTTTTTGTCATCTGGTCCCTAATATATCCTTGTTTTTATTTTTGCAAATGTAAATACAGTGTTTTAGAGAGACCATTTCTATGAGAGGTCACTGGTACCTGGTCCCCATGGGTGGCCTGTGTGGATATATTTATTTGAAATGAAAAATAACATGTCAGTGAAAAGCACCAGCTTGCTAATGAACTGGGAGAAAAACAGGGCAAAAATGTCCTTAGGAACTCTGGGGTGGGGAGTATTTATAATCATATACCAAAATCCCACATAAAGTACTCCTAAAAGAAAACAATGAAATTTAAAAAAAGCAAATGTATTACATTAATAACAGAAAAAAAGTGATATTAACTTAATTCATTAAAAAACAAAAGGCACACCGCCTGCAGTTCTGGTCAGGTTGTCACACCCCGAAAAGTAAAAACTACACACAAAATAAATTAACCCCTTCATTAACCTGGAGATGTTTCTCCCCTTTGCTAATACATTTACTGCATTATCTGTGTGGCTGATATACTCTTAAGGAAATTTTGCAGCACATATTCTTTAAAAGGAGATAGTTCATCCTTGAATATTCTAGAAGTAAATGTTCTCTGAAAGGATGAGACATGGTAGAGATGATGTGCGGTCTCATTGTCAGTTTGACCTGTCTTCTGGTTAAAGCTTTTGCTGCCTGATAAAGGCTCTTCATCAAGATGAATTTAAGGTATTGGGTGTGCCCAGAGGCAAATCTGGATAATCACAAGTGTGCCTTACCTGTGGGCATACCAGTATCCCATGCCATTTCTCCTAGAAGGTCAAACTTAGACAGGTTTGACTTCTCATTAGTTACCGGTATTACAGGGCTTGTACTCATATTTCCATACTTGGTACATCCCTTTATGAAGGGACCCTGATATACAGCAGTTAAAATTAGCACCAACGTGATGTCTTCTACCCTTCAAATTACAAATAACTGTTCTATATTCCCATTGTTGAAAAAGCACTGGAACGTTGCTTTCAAAATATCCTGGATCATTTAATAAGTTGAGTCTCAGCTCCAAAATGCTGTACTGCCTAGTTTGTAAAAATAATGCCATTAGATCATTGGTTATGTAACTCAGAAGTGGGCTTTTTAACACTAGTCATGGTTCCTAAACCTGTCTAATGGGATCATTGACTTTCCTGGTGAACTACAGTCCACCTCTTCTCTCAACTTCAGATCTTAGCAGTCAATCACAAGCTTGTTCATTGAGATAGATAAGAAAAGTTGCTGAAAAGTAGTTAATAAATCACTGAAAAGAATTCCAAACAAACCCCCAAGTAGGTACGGTAGTGCCAGCTGAAGAGATTGTATGATATGTATACATATAAAAATATCTTATTTCTGAGTTTTGTTCTGATTAAAACATGTATCCCTTTGGATAAGCCCTCCCAGTTGAACTACAACATGAACATTATCCAAATCAACTAGATTTCTATAGATTAAAAGAATAATGCATTCACCAAAGCATTTAAGCATATTTAACTTTACTCATACAAGTAATCCCATTGACTTTAATTGGACTACTCATTCCTAATGTTTTACTGAATTGGGGCATTAGTGCACTCAATATTTGTACTTATTTTAAAAATTGTAGCTGTGTTGTTTTATTGCAAGAACACTATAGCAGAGATACTCTATAAAAGTATATATATATGATTAGAGTTTCTTTCACTCTGAATAACAGAAATAAAACAAGAGATGCCATGTTTGTTAGTACCCTTTATGAGGCATCTGAGGTTTTGCTGTTTTACACTGGGACTTTCAGATGAAGGGGGAAATGTACTCTGTGATATTTAACTTCTTACTTATACTTTTCTTCCCTTAAATAAATATAGTAAACTCCCTTAAGATCTGGTAATGGTTAGAAATTGCACTGTAATCCTTTCTTTCAATCTTAGAATACTGTTGAAAAGTACCCATAGAAGAGTGTTCATAAGCACTAAATCAGGACATCAGAAACATTTCTGGAAATCTAAAGACATAATAAATACGATTTTGTTGTTCTGTGTAGTGCCAATTAATACAATTTGCAAAATGAAAGACTGAAAGTGAATAGAACTCCAGTGTCCAAAGCATGTGCTTAATGAAAACAGACTTTCATCAAATATCAGAATTTTTCTCCATTATGCCAGGATATAATGTGACTGTACAAATTTGATATAACTTTTGTTTGTGTGTGAGCAGAAGGTTCATTAATGTATAGCTTGTGGGGAGAATAAAGGCTATGAAAGGATTAAAGATGGAATCATCAAAGGTAATAGATGGAAGTTTATCATCTTATAAGCAGGAAAGGTAGCAATGCTTTTAAGATGTCCTCTTGGAGCTGCTCTCCAAAATGAATATACAAGATTTTTTTTAAAGAGATGGTTGTTCAAGAGAGAAAATGTCCTTGTACTGAAAGAGTCTCATAGAATTATTTTCTACATATACTTTACACTTACTTTACATATTGGTTTTGGAAAACAAGCACTATTTCTTCATGCGAAGAGTCTGATGACGAAAATAGAATTTGGTAAAATGACAAAAAGAAAAGAAAAATGGTGGGGTTTTTTTCTAGTTCTGTTGTTGGTCTCTTGAAGGAGAGGACAAAAAACCCAACAATAACAGCAAAGCAAAAAACTGTTGGCATGCCCATCTCCAGTAGCCACACCACGCATGTTGGTCAAGGATAATATTCTGGTGTGCGTGACTGAAGCATTCCTTCAAACTCCTGGACGCTAATTTGCAAACATCTTCTGCAAATCTTCAGACAGGATATTCTTCTCCTTTCATTGTTGCAGTCATCCCCCAAGCTTGTCTCACTTTTTGGCTATCAACCAAGGAGTTTGACCCTTGAAGTAGTAGACAAAGGATTTAATATAAAAATGGCCTATCAAAGGTAATACCTAACACTAGCATGGCTTTTTATTGCTCTGGATTTAGTAAAAATGGTCCAAAATCTGAACTTTGAATCCAAGACTTCAAATTTCAGAGTGGATCAAATTCCAGTCCAAAACTGTAAGCATCTGAAATATTGTGAGACTAGCTGTTCAACCAAAATTGTAGATTAAGATTGTGGAAATTTCATGTATCTAATAGCTCATGCAGCACTAATAAAGCAGGACTAGATTGTAGCTAGCCCTGACTTGGTGCACAAGGAGGGTAAGAGAGCACAGGGGGGTGGACCACAATCCCAGTCTCTGCAATTCCTGAATGCAAAGGCAGCAGGAGTGTTAGTGCTGCCAGCAATGTGAAGTACTCTGAAAGGAGTAAGGCCATGCCCTGTGCCCGTCCATCAGAGACTAGCCATCCAAGAGGAAGCAGGCATAGAAACTGAAAGTGTGTTCAGGAACTTCCAATAGTGCAATGTGGCTCCTTGAATCTTCTCCTCATCACCAGCATAGCTTTATCATGTGAAGTCGCAATAGAATTCTTAATTTTTTGTTGATGAACCACAATTTTTCTAAGGTAACCAAAAGAGCAAATTCACACACCCCCTTTCTCCTTTTTAACTTTGTGAACTGCCTACTACCTAGGTATCATTGCCCCCACCTCTTGAAAAGAACATTCACTTCTCACAGTCTCAGATTTATGTCTACCTACTAACTTTCTTGTACTTTTTCTGTAGCTTCTCTGCTGTTATTACTCTGTCATACTCTCAGGGACAGATTTTCAAAGGTGTTATGGTTTCTCAAATAACCTAAGTGAGTTATGTGCCAAACTCTCTCAAAATAAATATGTAGTATTTAAAAGCTAACTTTTCTTTTAAATTAAAGTCTACTAAATCCTATGTCTGGATTTGCTATTTTTCAGGTAAAGATAAAAATAAAACTAATTTTTAAAGTTGGTAAAATGTACTCAGAGCAAAACCTGGCCTGGTCTACACTACGGAATTATTTTGGTATAAATACATTGCTCGGGGTGTGAAAAATCCCTACTCCTGAGTGACATAGTTATACCAATGTAAGCACCAGTGTAGACAGCACTTTTGGTGGGAGAATTTTCCCTTCAGTGTAGAGCACCTTCACTAAAGTGCTGTGGAGATGAGCTGCTAGGTACATCTGTGTTGCAGCAGTGTTTAAAATAGAGACCTACAGTCAGTCTTGAAAAGTACATGCTTTTTTATTTAAAATGCTTGTGCCTGAACTTAAGCTTTTAAAGGGTATTTATGTTTTGCAGGGGGAACATTGTGGGGAAGAAGGAAAACGGAACTATACGAGGGAGTAGGGGACTGAACCAGAAGGAATTTCTGATACGGAGGATCATACAACATTAATTTCCAAGTGGGAAGGGAAGGAGGAAGGCTAATGGTGCTACAGATCAGTGAAAGTGAAACCCCCCCCCAAAAAAAACAACAACCAGAAACCCCAAATCGCTCTGTGCGTAGGGCTAGAGGCATTACTAGGAAGCACAATTTTTAAAAATGTTTTGGGAGAGACTAATTGCTGTTACTGGAAGATAATTATTTGGGGAGATCTCTTCAATGCAAAGGACCTGAATGTGCTCATCTCTTTGACATTTTACACTGCCACTGAAGATGGTGTGGGTCCAACTGTAACACAAAAACTTCTGTGACATTTTTAAAGTGTGCAGTGACTTTTTTAGGAAATCACAGAGGGAATGTTAAATCCCTGAAAGGTGTAAGGTCTGATATCCAGACTCAGCAATTCACAGCCCAGTGAGATCTTTGAAATTATTTAGCAAACAGGGCAAGCAAAGCTTGAATGGAATTGTTCAAAGTAAAAGTGAATGAAGAAGTGGGGAGAGAAGCAGCATAAGCTGATACTTGCTGGCTGTGTAAACTTGCAGGTTGCTGTCTAAAAGGAAGTGTGTTCTAGCTATGACTGGCCTTTGGCTCTCCTTTCATAAAGCAGCAACAACTTTGATGCCACTGGAGTTTCCTCATTACAATAAAGGAGTAATTGACAGGACCATCAGGCCCATTTTGTCTGGTGTTCCCCAAGCCTCTCTCTTTTTACTATTATGATTCAGTTGCTTTCAAGAGCTCAGTCCCTTTCAAAGTCCCCGATGTCAATGGCTTCTGTCCATATAAATTTATCAGCTGAAAAGAGTCTGAGAAATAACAAACTAATAGCATATTCCTCTGAGAGCATGCACTAACTTTCAGTTGTCATGTAAAACAATATTTCAGTTGTAAGTTCTGTTTTCCTTTAGACAAATTCTTACAGTGACAAATCCATGCAATGCAACAAGAAGAACACATTTAAAAAACAGGAAGGGGCGGACGTGGACAAAAAGCTGACAGTCGTGAATTCTTTTAGGAGTTTGTCAATGCCTGCTTTTTAAATACAGCCATCATTTTTAGAAAAGATGAGACTAGTTCATCTTGGTTGCTTCTTGGTACCATTATACCCCTTTCACACTGTAATAACCCTACAGAGACTCAGTTAGAGGTTAGAATAGATGTAGCCGTGTTAATCTGGTCTTGCTGAAACAAAAGATAGGACTATGCAGAAAGATCAGACTAATACGGTTACATCTCTATTACTATTCTACATGCAAGGCACTACATTTAGCCGTTTGGAATGGAAATCCGTCAACCATATGAAAAAACTTGCACAGATCCAGACAGACATCATCTTTCTATCCAAGTGCAAAAAGATGGACATCGTACCCAAAGGACTGAAAGTGAACAACCTGTTAAGATCATCATACTGTACTGACTACAGTGAGAGACTCTGCTACACACTATCCAAGAAATTAAGGAACCACCTGATTAGTATCTTATACAAGAAACAGAATAATCTTTAAAGTGCTGCATAGTCCTGTCTTTTGTTTCAGTTAGACGTTGTTACTAAGACAGAGTTTTATTTTGACTTTTTTTCTGACTGACTTTTTTGTGTCTGATCCAGTTATAAAACTGGAATTGCATAGTATCAGTTAGTGTTTGGATAACAGCTGTCTATGCCAGCTACATTCCACAGCCCCACAACCTTGTAACAGGAAGCTGGTTTTCATATCAATGTTTTTTATGAAAAAATATTGCTTATACTGTGGTTAGTTCTCACGCAACACCGTTTCAGACAAAGTGCTCTTGACACAGGTTAGTTCTGTATTGTAATTCCATATGGCAACAAAGGAGCTGGAGGAGTCTTAGTTAAGTGAACCAAATGGGAGTCCTCTGGATACGATACATAACTGTATATTGAGGCATTTTTAACTTGCAGTTTGTCAAACCAGGGGTTCACTCTCCTTACACTGCTTAGATATGTGCTTCTTTTTATGTAAGACAGAGACATACAATACTACAGGTACTTAGAGGGTAGGGAATATATATAGCAAAATTGCAAAGAGACCTGCAGTATTGCATTAAGCAGCTTGATTTTAGTGCTTCTGTTTAGTTTTGTTGATGGAGTACACTTTGTGCATATCTGCTGTGAGTTCTTGACACTCTTAGCTTCCCTTCTATCCCCTGAGAATTCCAGATTGCAATCTTTATTCCTAGCATTTCACCTTTCAAACATGGGCTACAAAAGATGCACAAGTTTTAGGAATTACCCATTATCCCTTTCTTACTAATACATAATACGCACCGTAAGCAAAATTCAACCAAGGCATAATGGATTTATTTCAGTGGAAATTGCATGTCATGTATGTCATGATTGAATTTTGTCTGTTGTGTGCAATATGAAATGCACAAGCATGAATGAAATTTCTGTGTTACTAGAATCACAGTTTGGCTTGTGCATACATTACCTCAAATTGAGATGAATGAGTTAACAATCTCTTTCAAGTGGTCTTTCTATATAGAAGCCAGTTGCAACAATAATGTAGCACCCATTGTGTTCTTTTACTTCATCTGTAACATATATTTCTTTAACCTGTTAACACAGTTTTATCTGAGTGGGCATGTGGGAATTGAGATATTAATGTAGCTAAAAGAAGAAGAATATATAAGATCTGCATATGCAAATTATGATTATTTTTTTCTGCAAATGTACATGTAATCCTATGATTGACACTGACTGTGTATTCATATGTATATGTTAATATAGGTTGCTGTTCTTCAAAGTATTCAAGTATCAAGTTAATGTTAAGTATGTGTGTAGTCCTATTGGCTTTACTGGGATTATTGGTATTTAAAATTAGATAGGTGCTTGAGTGGCTTGCTGACCTGGTGTCACAATTGCAAATGTTGGTTCTTTGTGTGGCTAACTGGTAATGTGAGACATACTGTCTTAACTAGTTACAAGAGTTTAAGACAGATTCTGTACGTGTGTACATGTTTTGCTGCTTAAACATCTTCCCTGATGAATGGGTACATTTGTTAAAATAGCACCATTAGTGTCCTCTAGTGGTGGTTTGGTTGCACTAGGTTATGGCAAATTAAAGTAAGAAAGCTCTTAAGCACTACATTCATGTAATAAATAGAAGATAGAAGTCCCTCATTTTATTAGTATTGCTGGCTGCCCCAGGCTTTCCACAGCAACACCGTATTTATTCACAAAAAGATAACATTGTCATATTTCATTTTAATAATAAAATCCATAACACTCTAAATATTCTTGAATTCTCCTGGTTTGGCAAAGAAAAATGACCTTCAGATCTATATAGGGCAGTTCCTTTTGGCACCTGAATGCAATAATTTATTAAGTTCCAATATTTATCAAGTGTGCACAAATATCATGCAAATATGACAGCTGTATTCCACAACAATATAAGCATAATAAAGACACAGAATTATATAAAGGATTGACAAACAGCAAAAGAGAAATTTAGTATTTTCTGTACAAAATATATGCAGCTTTTGATAATTTGAAAATGTATAACTTCTTGGCATTTCACAAAAGAACCTTGTATAAAAATAAATATTCTATGTACAAAACACACACAGGCCAGTCCATTGTTAGAACCATCACTGCAAAAGAAAACAAACCTGTGTTAGTTCCACAATTCAAACAGCAGGAAGGATTTTGTAATGGAAGGAAACACAACTGGGGCAGACATTGTTATGTGAGCATGCTCCAGGATACACTACAGCAGAGGAAACTGAGAACCTCAGGAACAATCATTTTTGTTTGTCTGGGTAGGAAGGTGGGAGTGCAATGTTGTATGACTCTACCCCCGTAGCAGCCCCACCATATCTACTGAAATAGCTGCTTGTGAAGCTGCTTTCTGCACTAATGCAAGTAATAGGTAATACTAAATAATGAGCCAGAACCTGAAGAGAGGTCCTGATGGATTCATAGGCCTAAAATGGCCAAACTCCTAAGCAGTTGAACTGCACAGAATGAAGAGAAAAGAAGGGACTTGAACAGGTTTCTCTGCTGTACATGTTGTTATAAGGTTTGTGTAAGTGCATGTCTGTGCATATATCATTGATTGCAACCTTCAGGCCAATGGGCTCCTATATTTCCATCTGATATTTCCATTTCAGTTTCTGAGTACCTCTGGGATGGTAGGTTTGGCAGCCTTGTAAGGGCTCTGACTTGCCTCAGGTAATGTGTCCTTTCAGAATTAGTACAAACTGTCATGACTGCAAAGCTCAGGCAGACGACAGGATTCCTGACTGCTCTCCTTCCTGAATACAGTTGGGCCAGGATTTGTCATAGTACAACATCCTTCACCCAGAGATCTCATAGCACTTTACAAACAATTACTCTATCTTCACAGTGCTCTGTGAGGTGGATAATACATCCTCCTGGAAGATGAACACCCTGAGGCACAAAGAGGTTAAGGCCTAAATAAGCTAAAAAGGGTGCTTTTTTTCAGTCTGAATGTGTCTAATTTCAACGTCCAGCCACTGGATCATGTTACACTTTATACAGCCATGACTAAAACCTGAAACACTGAATCCTGGTCAATATTATAAATAGCATTAGAGTTGACCACAGCACTAAAACTTGCATTATCTTTAGATTGGGATTGCCAAAGGGAACTAAAGGAGTTAGGTAACCAATTCCTGCTGAAAGTCAATGGGAGTTTTATGCCCGACTCCTTTAGTCTCTCTGAAAATCCCAGTTGTAATGTTCCCTTCAGAGCTTTAAAAACATCCTAAATTGTAAAACATGCTAATTACAATCCACACAGAGTCAGAAGGATATTTGGAGCTTTAGTTTACTTATCTTGTCTTTTGTTAACTTAATGTGTTGGCTTGGTCAGATTGGAATCAACATAGAAACAAAAGCCCACACACACATGAGCTATTTCTGTTTCAAAGGCAGCCCTTAATCCAGGTGTGGGCAAAAGGGCCTCCGTGGGCCAGATGCGGCCCATCACACGGATTGCTCCAGCCCGTGGATGCCCTGCCACCTCCCCGCCTGCAGGCTAATCAGGGCCTAAGGATGGGGGAGCGTGCAAAGTCTCCCCCTGCCAGGGGCATATGATGCTTAGAGTAAACTGCCAGAGTTGACTCTAATGGCCACATGCTCCTTGCAGGGTAGGAGCAGGGAGCAAGAGACTTACCACGCTTCCTCCGCCCCCAGGTCCTGATTGACCTGAGGTCTGGGGGTGAGAGCGCAAAGTCTCCTCCTGCCGCCAGAGTGTGGGTGCCTAGAGGGAACCATCAGCTTTTCTGAACAGCTAGTGTTTCTTTTTGGGGGGGCATAGACAAAGACTTCACGTGCTCCCCCACCCTCAGGCCAATCAGCAACTGTGGGCGGGGAAGCACGAAAGTGTCCTGGCCCCGCCCCTTCCGGACAGCCCAGGGCCAATTAAAAAATTTCTTAAGTGGGCTACCCCCCACTCTAAAATTATTGCCCACACCTTCCTTAATCTTATCTCATTCATACCAGTTAATGCCAGATTAACTCAGTTTAAGTCTATCAGATCTGCAGTGTTTTGAACCTCTGAAAATCAGATCAATTACTTCTATTTGGTGCCTAAAAACTGATTCAGGTGCTGAAGAGTAAGCACTCCACTTTGACATTTTTGGTTTCTTATGTGCCTCAGTTTCAGTTTCTCCACAATGGGGATAACAGTGCTTACCCATCTTTGTGAAGTCCTTTGAGATTGATGGATAAAATGTATGATTTACTAATAATATATTGATACATAAGGATATAACACATCTATTGAGTTCTGATTCTGTGCAATTTATGAGATATTTTCAAGCCTGGAATATCCAGAGCTACTAATACAATTCCATCATTTTTAACTCTTTTTATTTGTGTAGCATTGGATAAATCACATGGACAGTTTTGGTCCTTGCTTGTCAGGAGCCCTGGCGCTGAAAATACACTGCGTGCTTTACACACCTTTGTCATTGTTAAAACTCACAGAGAAGCATCTGCAAAATGCATCAGCATCTTTAATTCATCACAGTCATAGAAGTTCCAGCATTCTTTTACCTTATTCCAGCAGCCTTGAACTGGTAAGCCATCTTCCCCCTACAACCCAGAAAGAAACAGACAGTTAAGGATACAGGAAACGGCCACGTGGAAGGAAGGAAAGGGTTAACTAGTATGGCTGCAACAAACATTTAAAATCAGAGTAGGGCTGGGATGAATGTCTTAATATATATAATTTCCGTCCCTCTGTTTTGTGTGACCCATTTTTCTGGATGAAAGATATGGTCAGGGTTCAATCTGAAACCAGAGACTCGAGGGAAATTTGTCTCTGTGTTGTGCACACAGAGGCTTCCTGCTGATGGGTATTATGCTCTAGTTCTGCTCTGAAAAATGTGTTTGGCCCTGCTTTCCTGAAGAGGGAAACATAAATGTTCCTATTCAGAAGTAAAATGTATCAGGATGTTGGAGTGTGAGACATGAACTGGCTGATTGTATTGTCATTTATGACTCCATGTCATAATTCAGAGATGATGTGCTATTCCTGACAACATACAACAAAGTGGATCCCAAACACTACACTAGCATTCGGACTTGTAGGAATGGCTAGAAAATATATTCATTTCATTTATCTGGGCTGGCGTTAGTATTGAGTGAGGGACTTTGTCTTGTCAAAATTATGGAAGTTACATTTTCTTATGTCATGGTTGTACGGTCTTTATTTCTAAATGTCAAGAAATTCCTTGTGTCAGATTTGCTGAGACATCAGAAATCTCTGCATTGCATGAGATTTACTTTAATTCTTTTTTACATATTCTTCAGTGGCAAGTAGGGTTGCCAGATGGTTTAACCAAAAATACTGAACACACTGCCCCCCCAAAAAAACACCAGGGGCTCGTCTACACTGGCCCCTTTTCCGGAAGGGGCATGTAAATTTCACCAGTCGTCATAGGGAAATCCGCGGGGGATTTAAATATCCCCCGCGGCATTTAAATAAAAATGTCCGCCGCTTTTTTCCGGCTTTTAAAAAAGCTGGAAAAGAGCGTCTACACTCCGGAGGGTCTTATTCCTACTTCAAAGGGCACTTTTTCCAGAGGATCGGGGCCAGTGTAGACGCTCTTTTCTGGCTTTTTTAAAAGCCGGAAAAAAGCGGCGGACATTTTTATTTAAATGCCGCGGGGGATATTTAAATCCCCCGCGGATTTCCCTACGACGACTGGTGAAATTTACATGCCCCTTCCGGAAAAGGGGCCAGTGTAGACGTAGCCCAGGAAAAAAATTCTGTTGGGGGGGGGGAGGAGAAAGAGGCTTTTTTGCCAGTGGCATCTTGTTTTTCTGCTCCAGCCACAAGACAGCTCCCCTGCGGAACCAGGTAAGCAGAGGAGTGCGGGGGACCTAGGAGTGGATCCAGGGGCTGGGCCAAGTTGCTGAGTGTGTCTGTAGGGTTGCCAGGTGTCCGGTATTTTCGCCTCCTGGAAGGGAAAAAAATCAGAAAATACCAGACATTTTAGGTATCTGGTATTTTTCTGAATATTTTTACTAGACAGGAGGCAACAATACCAGACTGTCCGGGTCAACACCGGACACCTGGCAAACCTAAGCAAGAAATGAGATCCCAATAGGAGCACTATGGCAAATCCTATGCAGCATATAGAACACAAAATAAAAAAGGTGTAGCAATCACAAATATGTTAGAACACCAGTTTGGGATATGATTTGGCATTGTAAACAGTTTTAAGGAGTCCTGATTGCGAGATGTTCACAGCGAGGACTGCCTTTTTATCAGTGCTTGGGCATAGTGTGATGAGATATTTGGGCACCACCATAATATAACTGTTTTTTTTAACCACAGCAACAGGATAGATGTTAATATTTGCTCCATAGGCCCATTTAAAAAATATTTGTCCTGTGCTTTTTGTGGGGAGTGAAGGGTGATCTGAGGCCTTGTCTCAGTGCTGGTTTGAAACAAGGATGGATGCAAAGTTTTGTTTTTTCCCTGGGTGCTGCTGGATGAGCCCTTAGTGTAGTGATGAAGTTTAGAATCAATGTAATCCAGATGGAGGCTCTGAGAACATATTAAATCCTCATCTCTGTTCCTCCACTTCCCAGTGTAGGAACATGTCTGGGCAAGAAGAGTGTGGCTGGAGCAGTCTGCTTCCTATACAGTGAAGGAATCTTCAGCTTTACGATCCCTTTGTGCCATCCTGAATTGCTGGGTAAATAGGCCTTTTGTCTCAACAAAATGGATGGGATTAGGTCTGTGTTCTCACAGGACCCAAACCTTCAAGCCTTTCTTGTTGCAGAATTCCAGTGGGATCCTGAACTAAGGGCAGGTTTACACTAAGGGGCAACATTGAACTAAGGTATGAAACTCCTTAGCTGGAGTTAAAGTATCTTAGATCGAGTTACCACATCATCTCCACTGTGGGGGGTTGACTGCAGAAACTCTCCCATCGACTTCCCTTACTCTTCCTGATCCGATGGAGTACCAGAGTCAACAGGAGCATGATCAAAAGTCAATTTAGTGGGTTTTCTAAAAAAGACCCGCTAAATCGATCCTTGAGAGATCAATCCCCACATTGCCAATCTCCTAGTAAGTGTTGACAAGGCCTAAAGGACTGCAGGATCAAAAATCCCTATATAAGTTTAGAATGTTTTTATTCAAAAAAGTTTTGTATCCTGTAAAAATTTGCAGGTTAAAAGGAAACCAACAGTGTGACCATTACATTGGCAACTGGAAGGTGAGTTTTTGTGAAATGTTAGAATTTAATTCTACTCAGATCAGCACTAACCAGCCTTGTGAGACAGATAATTGAAGATGGTGGGGAGGAACTACTGGGATTGAAATAATAAACAGGTGAAAAACCTAACCTAACAAGTTCAAAGCTATTGATAGTGAGAAAGTTCAATCAAATCCTTCTAGACGATGCCTACAACTGCTCTTCTCATTCAAGCTATTGGGTCAGATACACCTCTGAGGTAACTCTACCACAGTCAGTGAAATTATACAAAGGATGATTTGAACCCATTTTCTTCAATCAAATTAGTTTATTCTTAGCTCCTTAACTTTTGCAGGAGACATCTCCACAGCTTAACATCTCACGTTAAAAAACAAAAGAAAAACCAAAGAGAAGAAAATGCATAGTGTTATAACGAGAGAGAAACTAGTTAACTGAAGTACACTGATGAGCGAGTTTGATGGAAAAAAATATCACTGGGTGACATTACATAGTTCTTTTCTCTTAAAGCAGCCTCCCAGCAATGCTCTTTCCCACAGACTGCAGAACTGTGACAATAAATGATTTTGGATCCTTTAGTAGGGAAGAAGTGGTGTTCCCATTGGTACGCTGGTGGTGAGGTGAATGAATTGTGTAATGCATTGCAGGAGGAAATGGAAAGTTAGGTGTGTAGAGGAACAGGAAGCTGGAGAGTTATGGTTTAGGGATCGAAGGAAGAACAGAGTCACAAGGAAGTGTTTGTTGCAGGCTAGTTTGCAGAGGGAGGGAAATGGGACATGCTTATTAATAACAAGTAATTAGATTCCCATATTTCAGATTTGCATTAGGTCACAGACTCCATGCATTTGTACAGATCCTGCATTGAAATAAGTTGTGTCAGCAGAATGCCAGGCAGAGGTAAATGTTAACAATTTTGGGTCAACAAACATGCACATGCAATGTCTCAAACTACTTTTGATGCCAAAATACTGTCTATTGTGTCACTTTCATTTCACCAGATTTTCTGGTGTGTCTCCATAACAAAAATGGTCATGAAATAGACATGCATTATGCTGCTGCCCTGCAGCACAATTTTCAGTTGGAAGGATTAGTGCCAGGGAAGACAGACTAGTCTTCCAAAGATAGTGGAAGAATCCTTGTGTTTAGAGATACTCTCAGACTTGAACGCTTTGTACAATTTAGGAATGTTCAGTACAGAGGTGACTTGCAGCTGACTGTACAGTTCTTTTTGCATTTTTAGCTTCTGGGATCATATGTTATTGCATATTTGTAAATTTGCCTTTGTTTATTTGTTTATTTACCCAGTATTGCCAGATAGAAAATGCCATTAAAATCTTTATAGTTTGGCCTTTTAGCTGTTATTACAGATGTATTCAATTATTCATTATCCAAAGAAAATTGAAGTGTAAAATGCAGGGAATGCTGGGAATGATAGTAATGTTAGCTACTTGCAAGCAAAATTGTAAAGCTCTTAATGCCAACCACTGTATTTATTTACTCAGGAAAAACTCAGTTCAGATGCAGCAACTGTTTCTCACTAAAGTTCCTTTTATTGCCCTAATTTTCCATTGGTTTGTCTAGGGCCCAAAGAAGTCACATGAGTCGGTTGTGATCAGACCTCTTGGAAATGTGGGTGTGTATTTGTAACAGAGTAGGACTTGACACATTCTAAGGGTATTTCTACCTCCTGCAATCAAAGGTGTGACGGAAGCCTGTGTAGTGGAGCTAGCTTTGGCCTAACGAGCGCCAAGTAACACCAGTAAAGCCAAGGCAACAGAGATTAACAGCTCAAATCCACACCCAGCATCACAGTTGGGCTTGTACAACAGAAACTAGGATGATCATACGTTTGAATCCACTTTAGTAAACTTTTGACCTTTCAAGCTTTCAGTAGTTCTGCATAAGCTAGCACAGCCGTGGACAAATAATGGCCCTCAGGCCGGATCTGATTTGCCAGGGTTAGCCCCTGGCGGGTTGCCACTGCTGTGTTTGCATGCACCTCCACAGATACAAGTGCGTGCAGCTCCCGTTGGCCATTGATCATAGTTCCCCGCCAGTTGGAGCTTCAAGAAGTGGTGTCCCCATCTTTCCACTTCCCGGAGCTTCCATTGGCAGGAAACGGCGATCTGCAGCCAATGGGAACTGCAAGCTCCCATATCTGCAGAGCAGCAGTGGCCCTCCAGAGGCTAACCCTAGCAAACCACTGCTATCCTATTGCCCACCCTTGAGATAGCAGGATAAAAATAGTATTGTGGACATTATGGCCCAGGCAGTAGCTTGGGCTAGCCACCCATATTCAAACCCAGGTGGCTTAGACTTAGGTGGCTAGCCTGAGCTGGCTCCTGAGTGTCCACACTGCTATTTTCAACATGCTATCTCAATCCATGCTCTCATAAGCTTATTACCCTTGCTGAGAACCACAGCTGCCAGTTTCAATGCAGACAGACCCAAAGAAACAGATACTGCATTTGAACTGAGAGTCTTTGAGTAAATGAATAATATGATGCTTTTTAGTGTGATGGTGAGAGCAACTTTGTCATATTTGGGTTAGGAAATACAGTACAGTATTTAGGAAGGGGCATTAAAATATCCTTTTAATAACCAAGTAAGAAGGAGGTCAAGTAATTTACTAGGCAGTCTTGGAGTCAAGTGTAAGTTTCTCTGAGATGCTAAAGAAAAACAGAAAGGAAAAACATTGGTCTGGGTGCCAGAGCTGAGGCCAGAAGAGGAATTTGAGCAGGCACTGCCTTATCACAAGACAGAAGAAGCTATTGGCACGGGGCTTTCCATGAAGATCCCTCAATTCTGAAAGATTCTTCCATTACAGCCAAATTTGTTTACATTCTTTATGCGCTATAAAATCCATAAATTCCCTCTATATGTTTATGGAGCTCATGAGCAACTGAAAAATGACTTGGATGAGGTCTTTTAGTTAAAGCATGACATAAGGGTGGAGTGCTTGTCTTTTTAGGACACTCTTGCCATTAGACATGAATTGTTGGAAAGTTGATGATTCGAAATACTGTACCAGTACATTTCTCAGGGATTGTTTGAAAGTTATATTTGCATTCTGGTGGGGATTTTTTTAAAAATGTGTAAGATGCATAAGGGGATTGGAAGAGTGTCAGACTTTACTTTTAAGTATTTACACTTGGCTAGCAGAATTAGTGGGAAATGTAAGCATTTCCTCTGAGGGTCAGCTTTTGAAACACTGGTTCAGCAGGGATTCTGAAGGAAAACTTAAAGGAAGAGAAGAAGTAGTTATGAACAAAGCTTTGTAATGTAGTAGAACATCCAGACTACTGCTTCATTTGTCCCTGTACCACAAACGTATGGCAGTAGCAACCGTGATTCACTGCAAAGGATGTTATGGGTCATATTGTGAAGCAAGTTGTGTGAGGGGAGGCAGGATGGAGATTGGTAAGGATGGCACCATTGCTGTAGGATTACAGTTCATGCCACTATTTGGGGGTATCAGAAAATAAAAATCAAGAATAAAAAGCAAACAGAAGCATGCAGGAAAGGGAAGGTAACACCATACCAATGGGCAAGGGGCATCCAGCCCGTCCAGCCCAGGTAACCCCGGCTCACCCTTCTCGCCTTTAAAACCTCGGAGTCCCTGTTCATGAAATCAACCACTATAATTATTCCAGTCAATGCCATCCCCTCCATGTGATGGGAGGAGAGGCCCAGTCCCACACTGGTATAATCAAAGAGCACTCAAGTTACATACCCAGTACATGAAATAATCAGCGTTTGAATCTCTAGTGCATAATTGGTAGGAAAGGTTGTCTTGTTGGCCCTATATTCTGTGAATCAGAAGGTGATTTTCTAATTTTGGTAAATCTGGGAGGATTCTACTGGTGAAGAAGGGGAGTGGGAAGAAGATCTCTGCTTTTTAGAAATTGTCTTCGGTTGCTGTCCTCACTTTGAAACAAAAGAGAATAACTTCTCTGTAGGCCCTATCTGGGCACATACACTGCACTTATCATTGTAGTATGCAAGTGACTCTTCAGCTTGATCAAATAATAGACCTGGGGATGAACTAAAAAGAATAATGATAATATTTTAGACATATAGAGCTTCCTTGTGTATTATACATATTCAATCCCTATAGCATTATGTTTTCCATTTGGCTAAATGTTGCTACTTTTTAAATGTAGAGGCTTCCAATGAAGTGAGATAACGTCATAGCCTTTTTGATCATTTTCTAACTCTCCTATTAGATTTCACACCAATTTGTTTTCCCACTGGGTATCCAAACCTGAGTGCCCTGTGTCATTATCAAGTAGAGACTCCGTTATAAACATATCAGTCGGACATCATTCAGAGGCAAAAAGAAGGCATTTTAGATATTATTACTGCATAAATACGATGGTATTAAACATTGCCAAAGAACAATCCATAAGTGGGAGAGTTCCAGAGCTCTACTTTCATAGTAAAACTCCTTTGTTCACCCTCTCCTCTCATTTCGCTCATTCCTTTTTGAGCTCTGGAAAAGAAAGGGCCAGAACTAAAGTTACTCTATAGCCCAATTGCTCTTTGTTTCTGCATCACACTGAAGACAACAGCTGTGCCATAGACTCCAGTGGGAGCAGCACAGGCCCTTTATTAAGCAATGCGATTTTTATAGCAGTCATTTCCTTTGTTTTCCTTCTTTCTTCCTCATTGGCAAATCTTAAAATAAAACATTTTATAAAACAGAACATACCAATGGACAGGGTGCATCTAATCCAGGCGCTCCTTGGTCTCCCTTATCCCCTTTAGGCCCTCTAGAGCCTTTCTTGCCCCTCTCCCCCTGTAAATAATAGTTTAGTCCAAGAAAAAAAATACACAAAAGCTTTAGGATCATCCATTTCAAATAAATGTCAGAGATAGTTAAAAAAGAAATAAACACGACTAGAAAAATATTTTTAAAAAGGAGATTCCTTCAGTTAAGTTGCTCTTACAGGAAAGCTTTTTATGGATTTATTGGTATATTTTATTTACATGTATTGCACTTTACTAATTGTTGAAATCCCACCCTGATAAGGATTCTGTCTCCCATCGTTACATTAAATGAATGGGCAGCCCCCTGAACTTTGTAGATGGGATTTCACTGGGCACGTGTTCTACTGCCAGGAGAATGACACCTACCAGTGCCACTCTACAGACTGGCTGGGAGGAGAAGTTTGAACCGAGTGGTCCTCAGCATTGCTTAGGAGGGCAAGAGTGTCACTTCTTTGAGTCTTATGAGCTTCACTGACAAAGGAACAAAAGACTGGCTGCTTGATTGCAAGTCTGGATTACCTGTTATGTTGCTGTCACAGACTTGGACCTGATTACCAATTCATTAATTTTACATCTCTTTTCCTTTTCACTTCTCCTTATCCTTCCCCCAAAAGAATTTTTGTTTATAATAATATAACAAATTATTTTAAATGCATTCTCTCAAATGATTTTTAAAATTCTGTATGTTTTATGTATGCATTTTCCATTACTTTGTTTAAGCGTTGCACTTTTAAAAGATATGATGTCTCTCTTTCTCGACTAAGATAGGTATTGTATCTGCCACAGGTTTAATTCTAGCAAATGAATTAGCCTGATACTGCCAGTGTTTTGTGCAGAGAAGATCTGAGTTTTCTCTGACTTAAATCAGTTTTATACTAGTGTTACTCACTCCTGATTTAGATTGGAGCAAGTGACAAAAGAATCAAATCCAGAGACTGAAACTCACCCTTATGCAGAAATCCAGTACAAAGCCTGTGATGAAAAAGGGCTAAGTGGATCTTAAAATAGTGAACAGATCTCCTGCTGATCCTCTGCACAGGGGAAATTTCACTCTCAACTCACTCTGAATTAAATGGAAATTCTAAGTGCAGGTCAACATTAGGATAATCCTTGATATTTATAAGAAAATATATATCTTTTATATTTTTAAATGGAACAGCTGCAGATATGAGGAACTTTTTAAAGCTGCTGAGGATACGATAGAGTTGGGATGGCTGAAGAGGGAATTTTATTTAGTGTTTAGATGGTAATGATTAGAAGGTGCAATAAAATCAGGCAGCACAGGTATAAATATATATATATATTTAAAAAGGAAAATAAAAGGTTTTAGACCAACTGAGCTAAAAGCTGACAAAAGAAATGGATGGGATAGGAGAAGTAATGAGGAGAAATCACCCGGGATCAAACACTGGAACAAAGAGGATAATCCAGGAGAAAACGTGGAATGGGTTGTAGTGGAGGGAGGAGGAAGGACCCAGGAAAAAAGGCAGAAGAGGAGGAAGGGATAAAGGGGACAAAGGTGGACCTGTAGAAGCAAGGAATACACACGTACACACAGACAGGAGAAGAAAAAACCAGATGTTATAAAATGTGAAGAGTTCAGCTTTAATGCACAAATTCAGCATTCATACTTTTTCAGTTGGGTTATTCACACGGCTGTCATGTTCCAGCAACATTTCAGTTGTTATATCGCACGCTACTTTCATGACTGCACTGGATCTTGAAGGCTATTATTACACATCCTACAGTGACATAAGAACAAAGGGCTCTGCTCAACAGAAAAGATCCATAGCATAAAAAGGCACAGCTGTCTTTTGCAACTGGGAGGCCTGTGAAGAGGATTTTTGCCAAATTACTGCAGGGAAAGGGGTGGGCACTTCAAGACCTACTTTCATTGTGTTAATCACAATGTGTGTGTGTAAATCTTATTAACAGTCCATCTCTGTTACTAGTATCTACTATTAAAACCATTTTTAAATAGCATATTTTCTTGCTAGAAAATAAGTTAGTTATCAAGCATAAGGCAGGTGTTTGCATTCCCTTGTTAAAGGATCTCAAAAACCTAGGTGATGGGGCAACAAAATGGCAGATGAATTTTAATGCTGAGAAATGCAAAGTGATGCATATTGGAAAACATAATCCCTAATATATTTATAAAATTAATGTGATTAAATTAGCTGTTACCACTCAAGAGAGAGATCGTGGAGTCACTGTGGCTAGTTCTCTGAAAACACCCACTCAATGTGCAGCAGCATTTTAAAAAGCAAACAGAATGTTAGGAGTCATTTAAAAAAGGGATAGAGAATAAGACAGATAATATCTTATTGCATCTATTCAAATCCATGATACGCCCACATCTTGAATACTATGTGCAGATGAGGACACCTCATCTCAAAAAAGATAGCTTGGCATGAAAAAGGCAACAAAAATGATTAGGGGTTTGGAATAACTGCCATATGAGGAGAGACTAATTAGACTGGGACTTTTCATCTTAGAAAAGAGAAGACTAAGGGGGATAAGACAGAGGTCTTTAAAATCATGGTTGGTATGGAGAAAGTAAATAAAGAAAAGTTATTTATTTGTTCCCATTACACAAGTACTAGGGGTCACCAAATGAAATTAATAGGTAGCATTTTAAAAAGAAATAAAAGGAAGTATTTCTTCACATAACACAGAGGCAACCTGTGGAACTCCTTGCCAGAGGATGTTGTAAAGGCCAAGACTTTAATAGGATTCAAAAAAGACCTAGATAAATTCACGGAGGAGAGGTCTGTCAATGACTGTTAGTCAGGATGGGCAGGAATGGTGTCTCTAGTCTCTGTCAGAAGCTGGGAATGGACAACAGGGAAGGGATCACTTGATGATTACCTGTTCTGTTCATTCCCTCTGGGGCACCTGGCATTGGCCACTGTCAGAAGACAGGATACTGGACTAGATGGACCTTTGATCCAATCCAGTATGGCTGTTCTTATGTTCTAAAGCTTTCTGTTCCAGATCTCCTGTCAGAGAGAGTCAATCTCAGAGGATCAAAATAAAATCATGCTTGAAGAAGTCCATGTCATGTGATTACTGTGACATATCTTCCATAAATGGACATGAAAGTCCCATAGACAATGATCAACCCTAGGCTATGGGAAAGGAGAACAAACTCCTGGTGGCTAAACAATTTGGCCAAAAAGAGACACTATTTGGTTGCCTGACAATGAATTTGAGCACATAGAACCCTCCAGATTTCTGTGAAATGGAGCTTGTGAGATATCTGTAGCAATGTCAATTAAAACGGGATATCGGACAAAGCAGTTTGCCATAGGATGCTTAAATTTTTTAAATAACATTAACTCCTTAGAGTTGCTCTAATAAGTGGCCCACTTATAGACTGACCGGACAGTAGTGTGAAAAATAAGAATGGAGGTAGGTGCCTGTACAAGGGAAAGCCCCAAATATCAGGACTATCTCTATAAAATTGGGACATCTGGTCATCCTACCCACTTAATAATTTGTTAGATGGACTGTGGGCTGAGGAGGAGCCCTTAATTAAATTGTTAGTAACAAATAAATATGTATTTGCTGGATCAGACCTGAAAAGTTACATTATATGCCCATTCACAAACTTAATTTTCTCAAACATTTTTGTTTAAAGCATTTGTTGCATTTTAGCCAAATATTCCTTTCAAGGGGACTGTGACACTCCCCTCTCATCTGTGAAAGTTGCTGTTTGTCCCACTCTTTAGTTATTTTTTATTTGAGGGAGAATAATGAAGCCACGTTAGCCCAAACTGATTCTTATTGCGGCCAACAAAAGTCCCATCTTCTAAATACGATTTCCAGATTTAAAGCCAACTGAAAAAGTCTAAAGATCCTGTTAAACTTATATCTTATTCAGAAAAAAACCTTAATAAAATTAAATGTAGGTTAAAGAGCAAAACCAGAAGTGGAATGATTAAAATATAGCAGCACCTTGGAGTTCCCATGAATTAAAAAAAGAAAGAAAGAAAGAAAGAAAGAAAGAATAGTCTTTCCTTGTTTAACAACCTGCTGAGCAGGGCACTTTTTCAAGTTTGTTAATCTGTTTAACATAGAATCAGAGGAGAACTCCAGATGATAAGGAAGGAGAGACAGGACTTGCCAAATGTAATCAGCAAATATATCCATCTCATACACTTACTGCTTTGGCACTTTTTCTATCACAAATTTAATCTCTTTCCAAAATGCTTGCATATGCTATCAGAGCCTTATAATGAGAATTTAGATATACGAAGTGTATAAACTATTCTCAACTACTTATCTCTTTATTGTTGTTATCAAAGGATTTAGATCACTAATATGCCTAATATAATTTTTTTTATAAATATATACAGTTTGGTACAGTTTATTTCTTTATAACACAAGTAAAAGATGTAAAAAAAATTGTCAGCAGTTAGCATAATCTGTTGCTGGCTCTGCAGTTCTTATATCAATGCATGTTAACGCCTGAATAAGGAGTCTACGACTGCATGATAAGGCTCTTTAATATAGTCGTATTTAATTAATCTTTTTCCAATTTTTGTTTGGTTGAAAAAAAGATGTAATTCTGGAAAACTTTGGAACCAGTTTGCTGCAGTAAAGTGGCTGACATTCTTTTTCAGCATTTAAAGGGAATTTGAGTAGCATGTGACAAGATTTAGCTATACCACCATTATTAACATTAGGGGGAATTGTCTAGTTTGCATCCCTCATTCAGCATGTTAAAGTAGGATTTTCAAAAGCACTTATTATTGGCCTTATTTAGTGAGAACAGGAAGAAAGCACCACTGAGCACTTCTGAAAATACGACTGGCATGCTTTAGTGTTTGAATGATGATGTCTTTGGTTATGGTGCATTGTAAAAACTACAGCCATGGCATCGTAAATTATACATCTATAAATTGCTTTATAAGGGCTTATCAGGTAGGAATTTACCTGAGTTTTTTCAGGTACTTCAGTAATTAATCATTCCACCTCTACATAAAGACATTAGTAATCAAATACAGGAAGCTTGGTTCATGACTTACCCGGTTTCCTTTGTCACCAGGTGGGCCTTGTAAACCCTAAAATACATCAGTAAGAAGAACTATATATATAAACTATTTTAAATCAATGTCAGCAAAACAGGTCCCTTTATTTACTCAGTCAAAACAATTCTTCAGACAAAAACTCAGCAAATAAACTAGCCTCTTCATTTCTACTTTAAAATAAAGATAGTTTGGGATTATCTATTCTAAAGCTACAGCTCCACTCCTACACCCATTATATATGTGAATAAAACCTTGCTCATAGAAGCAGTCCCATTGAAGGTCTGCTTGTGTGATTATGGTTATAAAACTGGGCCTCAATTCTGCCTTGTCAGCATTTGGAAGGCAGGTAT
This sequence comes from Pelodiscus sinensis, assembly GCF_049634645.1. NCBI lineage: Eukaryota > Metazoa > Chordata > Testudines > Trionychidae > Pelodiscus > Pelodiscus sinensis. Next base: position 29,576,695 of record NC_134718.1, on the reverse strand, counting down.
TTAGTTCAGAAAAGTAATCACTCGGAATGGATTTGTTCAATAACTGCATCTTACTATAATGTGTGAATAATTAGCATGGTTTACTTTTTATCCCAGTAATTTCAGGGTCTACATATTTTATTCTCTTCACTTATTTTTTGGTGGATAGACTAATTATTTTTCTATTATTTATTCTAAAATATTTAATTTTAAGTTGAATTAAATAATATCACTAAGAGGGCATTGAAACTGTGAGAAAAGTCTTTTGCTTTGAAAATTAAAATCGGGGTTTCAATTTAGCATCATTTTTACAAATTCCTCAGCTTCACAGTGGTGTTAATATGGCAGAGAGAGAACATTTTATCCTGTTACAGCAGCATGTGCTAGTGCTGGAAGGTGAAAGCTTCATGGATAGTAGACAATGTAGAGATCCCAGTACTTACAGGAAGCCCTGCTGTCCCCATTGGTCCTGAAGTTCCAGGATCTCCTTTACTGCCCTAAAACAGAGACAAAAGAGAGGTGTTGTTTTGTACACTCTGTCTGTGTCCAGACTCAGGGGTTTTTTCGAAAAAAGTAGCCTTTTTCTGAAAAAACTTCACCTGCGTCTAGACTGCAGTTGCGTTCTTTCGAAATTAAATCGAAAGAACGCGGCTTTTCTTTCGACGGCGGTAAACCTAATTCCACGAGGAAGAACACCTTTTTTCGAAAGTGCTCTTTCGAAAAAAGGCGTTCTTGAAAGCAAACAGGGCTTTTTAGAAAGAGAGCATCCAGACTCACTTGCTGCTTTCTTTCGAAAAAGCGGCTTGCTTTTTCGAAAGTTCCACGTGCAGTCTAGACTCTCTCTTTCGAAAGAGGCTTTTTCGAAAGTATCTTTCGAAAAAGCCTCTTTCGAAAGAGGCTTACAGTCTAGACATAGCCTATGGGAAAGTTCTACACTTTGATCTGGAGGTTCAACTCACATGAGTGTAGCTGTGGTGGCATGAGAGCAGAAGGTGCTAGTATGCATATAGCACCTTGAAGGGTAAGTGCTTAGAGTGGCTAACCCCCCCCCCCCCCCCCGCCATGTTTGCCACAGTATCTACACTTTATTTTTAGGGGCTAGCTCAATCAGAGTCAGCAAGGGTCTGTCTCCCCATTATGGAATTCATACTTCAAGCTTGAAGCATAGACATACCCACTGAGAGGCTGTGCACAGAGGAATAAATGAACGCTTCTGAAAATAATGCAGAGGACACCTGTTTCGGGGTCTATAGTTGCTATACAAGGGGAGCCAAAATACAAAATGCTAACTTACCCTTTCCCCTTTTGGTCCTGCTGGTCCTGGAACTCCAATTGGTCCTGGAGTACCCTGCAATTTGAGAGAGAAAAACACACAAACCATTTTCTTCATAACCAGGCTTCTTTACAGCTACAAGACAGCATGGTCCTTGAGGAAAAAGCAGAGCTGAGAAGGAGATTCCTATTATGTAAGAAGTCATTTGAATTACTACAGCTTTCAGGGTTGATGAGGACAGATTCTCTCAACAACTCTCCCATGCAATTATAGGATCATTGAAATTGCCATACTAGATCAGCCCAGAATAATTTTACAAAGCTTTTATTTTGAGGGGATGGCTAAATAACTTTGGCAGACACCCCTTTATTATCTAGGTGACTGAAATTTTCCCCGTGAGTTTGCATCCCCAGCAAAACTGAAAACTGTAGCAGAATAAAGGCATATTTAAAGCTTTTTTTCAAATGAGTTCAGTTGAGCAAAAATGAAATAGAATTTGCATTATTTTTTGGTAGGCAGATCATCATGCAGTTTGAAAGGTCACCATGCCGCATGGACTAATGCAGATGCACGCATACACAGAGGCAAACATGAGAGAGTACCCATTCAATCCTAAATCCTCTGCCCACCCTTTCACCGTTTCGATCACTCTACCAAGCTGTAAGTCATGGTAAAGGGAAAATCCAGTCTCTGTGCTCAGCCTTTGGCCCAGGAGCAAGCTCCCCTTTTCATACAAAAATGTTTAGCCACACTGACTTGCTTGGACATTGGTATGTTAATTACTCAACACAATCAATTCTTATCTTTTGCATTAATACTGCAGAAAATAGCCAATAGCCCTTTTGGACATGAAAAGTGTTATCATTCTTGAAGATGAGATAACTAATTCAGATTTTCCTCTGAAAATTCTTATAATTTACACTCATGTGAATCTGGATTCAGCCTTCCCCTAAACCACAGAATATATTAGTGTTGCCAATTCTGATTGGACACATTCCTGGAGGTTTCACCACATGCCATAATCTTTAATTAAAGATTAATCCATATTCCCTGGACAATTCTGGAGGATTGGCAACCATAGATCATGTGTGTGTTCTGAGCCACAAAATCCAGGCTGTCAATTTTTAATCTAAATCAAGGATTAGGAGATTTGAAAGTACCTGCCTAAACAGAACGTATTTATGCATTTTCCATTTTAATTCTATGTAAAATCAGATCATATCCTGTTGAACTAGTGAAAAACTAGGTAACCACACAAGTTCCAATTGGTAATTCTTCCATGAACTGCTAAAAGTGAAAATTACCTCTCATTGAGCCATTGAACAGGAAAATTTTTGGACCTTTTACAGTAGCTTAGTCTTTTGACTGAAGGAAAAGAAAATGGAGCTTTAATCTTGAGAGGTTGAATCCTGCAATCCTTACTCACAAAACTCCCACTGACTCTTGTGAGTATGGAGGACTATTTGTACCTATAAGAATTTACAGAATCTGTTAAGAATGTTGGGGATAACTTCTTGGTACAAGTGCTGAAGGAACCGACCAGGGGCTATGCACAGCTTGACCTGCTGCTCTCAAACAGGGAGGAACTAGTAGGGGAAGTAGAGGTGGGTGACAACCTGGGACGCAGTGATCATGAGAGGGTAGATTTCAGGATCCTGACAAAAGGATTTAATGCATCCGACGGTACTGAGGGAGTTGGCAAATGTCATTGCAGAGCCTTTGGCCATTATCTTTGAAAACTTGTGGAAATCAGGAGAGATCCCAGATGATTGGAAAAAGGCAAATGTAGTGCCCATCTTTAAAAAAGGGAAGAAGGACAACCCAGGGAACTACAGACCAGTCAGCTTTACCTCAGGCCCCATAAAAATCATGGAGGGGATCCTCAAGGAATCCATTTTGAAGCACTTGGAAGAGGGGAAATTGATCAGGAATAGTCAACATGGATTCATGAAGGGCAAGTCATGCCTGACCAATCTGATAGGATTCTATGATGAGGTAACTGGTTCTGTGGATATGGGAAAGTCAGTGGATGTGATATACCTCGACTTTAGCAAAGATTTTGATATGGTCTCCCACAATATTCTTGATAGCAAGTTAAGGAAATATGGATTGGATTAATGGACTGTAAGATGGTCAGAAAGATGGCTAGACTGTTGGGTCCAACAGGTAGTGATTAAGGACTTGATGTCAGGTTGGCGATCGGTTTCTAGAGGAGTGCCCCAAAGATCGATTCTAGGGCTGGTTTTGTTCAACATCTTTATTAATGACCTGGATGAGGGGATGGATTGTCCCCTCAGCAAATTTGCGGATAACATTAAGCTAGGGGGAGAGATAGATACGCTGGAGGCCAGGGATAGGGTCTAGGGTGACCTAGACAGATTAGAGGATTGGGCCAAAAGAAATCTGATGAGGTTCAACAAGGACAAGTGTAGAGTCCTGCCTTGGGACGGAAGAATCCCAAGCATTGTTACAGGCTGGGGACCGAATGGCTAAGTAGCAGTTCTGCAGAAAAGGACCTGGGAATTACAATGGATACAAAGCTGGATATGAGTCAACAGTGTGCCCTTGTAGCCAAGAAGACTAATGGCATATTAGGTTGCATTAGGAGGAGCATTGCCAGCATATCTAGAAAAGTGATTATTCCCCTTTATTCAGCTCTGGTGAGGCCACATCTGGAGTATTGTGTCCAATTCTGGGCCCCCCACCCTAGAAAGGATGTGGACACATTGGAGAGGGTCCAGCGGAGGGTGACCAAAATGATTAAGGGGATGGAGCACATGACCTAGGCGGAGAGGCTGAGGGATTTGGGTTTGTTTAGTCTGCAGAAGAGAAGAGTGAGGGGGGATTTGATAGCAGCCTTCAACTTCCTGAAGGGAGGTTCCAAAGAGGACAGAGAGAGGCTGTTCTCAGTAGTGATGGATGGCAGAACAAGGAGCAATGGTCTCAAGTTACAGTGGGGGAGGTCTAGGTTGGATATTAGGAAAAACTATTTCACTAGAAGGGCGGTGAAGCACTGGAATGGGTTACCTAGGGAGGTGGTGAAATCTCCATCCCTAGAGGTTTTTAAGTCTCAGCTTGACAATGCCCTGGCTGATTTGATTTAATAGGGGTTGGTCCTGCTTTGGGCAGGGGGCTGGACTTGATGACCTCCTGAGGTCTCTTCCAGCTCTATGATTCTTTAATTCATCATGACACTTATGCCACTTCAGTGTAAACAAGATACAAAAATCACTCCCTGAATTCATGCAAGGGAGCATGAGTGGACCATGGAAATGTTAACTACTTAAATATTTTCTGCATTTTAAGATAATTTAAGGCTTTGTGTCCCTAAAGATCCAAAGGGAATATCTAGAAGATTTGCAAAATTAAAAATACAACTTCTGGAAACAAATATGCAAATTAGAAGTTGCCATTCAGTTTCTGTTTGGTGGGAGTTATGGGACAATTAAATCAATTCCTGTGCCACTGAAAAAGGAGAAATCAAAGTACCTCTGAAAAAGTTAGACCTGCCTATATTTGGAGGTGGTATAATATCCTGTGAAGAAATATTAATTCTTTGCCCTTGCACAATTTTCATCAAGGATCAAAAGTGCTTTTTAAAATTGGGTTCACATCATAATTCCTCCCCCCCCCACTTTAAAACTTAAGAAACTTAAGCACAGAGAAATTATCTGACTTGCCCCAGGTCTCAAAGTGAATTAATGATGGCATGAGGGATAGAACCTTGCAGTCCTGGATCTCAGCCTGATGCTCAGCCATTAGACATCTCTGCATCCCAGATGAATAGAATTAAAGTTAAAAATTCCACCAATTATTTTTAAGACTTGGAAAAAGCATTTATGAAGTTGCTGCAGCTCAGGAAATTGTGTGGTGAGTGGGGGTTCACAAAGGAATAGCTAATGCTGTTTGTAGACGGTTTCTCACATGCATCTCCTCCTTGTGGAGAGGTGCATTTAAAGTTATACTAAGAGCTGCACAGGCAACCCATTGCAATGCAGTCCTAAATGGTGTGTGTGAAAACAGTACACAACAAAGCCTTTTGGCCATATAAAAAAGCACAAGGTGTTACTATGTCGAAGACAAGTCTGAGGAGATGCTGTTGCACAAGGCTGTAAACAAGGCTACCACAGAGAAAGACAAGACGCAGACAGTTCACAATATGAGGACAGAAGTACATTTCATAATGGTTTCATGCAGAGACTTCATTTAATATAATCCTGGTAGTAATAATAAAATAAAAAAGTAAAAATAATGTTGATGTGATTAAATCTAAAACCCTGGTCCCAAATGAACCTACAATACTGAGAGTGACAAGAAAGCAGTCTTTCACCTCTCAGTGACAATATCTTAATTTAGCATTTTGGCATCCTATCCATCTTCAGGGAAAATAAAGTTACTCATAATGTAAATGAGGGCACGGCGGGATGGACAAGACACATCACAGTTTCAGGGAAGAGGTGTGTAGGGTAATGGAGAAATGGAACTCACCGGTGGTCCAGGCCTGCCGTCTAAACCTGAAGCACCCTGAACAGATGGGAGAGGGTTAACAAAAAAGGCAAGGAAGGAATGGGAGGTGAGGGGAGAAAAAGGAAAGGGGGAGGGAAGACGTGAGTGAAGCAGTGACTTGAGACAAACATATGCTCCTAATAAACAAAAACAAAAACTCAGATCTCAAGGACAGGTGATGCCACTTACAAGGAAACCAGTGAAAACACAGAGACACTGAATGCATGTCATACTGGCTACTGCCTTCAAAGCTACCTTTGAAAATGCAACATTCCCTCTGACACTGTATCAAAGTACAGCTCGGTGGCCACTCACAAGAGAAGCTGCTCTGGCCAGGAGAAGGGCATTGTGACAGTGGAGCCTATGACTCTTTCAATGACAGTGCCAGGCTGGCCAGCACAGCATTGGATTATCTGTGACAGGTACTAGAGTGGAATCGCAGTGCCTGGAATCCAGCCATATGTTGATAGGATCTGAAGAGCCATCCACTCCTCAGGGAGCTCCCAGCTGGACATGTCTGTTGGGTAGAGATGTCCACATTTACATTTTCAAAACTGCCCTTGCTTCACACAGAGAGAAGCTGCATAGTCTAGCCATCTGATAAGGGCTAAGGCAGCTGTTAGGAGTGGTTGAAAATCAGACTTACATTGGGAATCTTGATTCAACTTCAACTAGGGGAGGGTCACTGTTGATCCTTAATTTGAATTATTGCTTTCTATGTCTTCCTGAGTCTTACACTGAAGTATACTCAAGGTGCTCAGCGACTGCCTACCAAATTGGATCCTCTTCAGAATGATTACTATGATTACTATTAGTGGTGGTGATGACTTTATAATATTTAGCCCGGTAGCCAGAGCCCCCTGGGCTGTGGGAGATCCAAGTTCAATTTCTCCTTCTGCCTAAGGGGGAGAAAGGATTTGACCAGTGGTCTCCCATCCTTGGGAGAGTGTGCCAATCAGTCACTGAACTAAGAGATACTTTAATGTGGGGCTCCCGCAGTCTCTCTTGTTGAACCTGTTCCTCTGTGAATAAATAATTAAGGGGTTATTAGAATAGGCGGCCTAGGGCCTCAGTGTCCCATCTCTCAGGTGATCCTTAGACACCTGATAGTCTCTCTCTCTCTGGATCCCTCTGTGGGTCCGGGCCAAAATGGTTTAAAGTCGATATGCCAACTTCTGGTCCAATGTTTTGCCCTTAGTTAAGCTCAGTGGGATTGTACTGCTTTAAACATTTATTTCTAACACATTATCTACAATGTATCTCTGTGAAGAATATTTTAACCACATACAGGGATCTACATTCTGAAAACATGCAGGATCAGATCCTTTATATCTTAGCAAGAGAGTATTTATATGTCCTGACTAAGTAGTTCATTTCCACTGAAGATGACAAAAAAAAATCCATCTACATCTCACTAAATATTTTGTTAACAACTGTCAATGGCTGCCCTAACTCAATAATTGTGTTTAATGTGGCTGACTTTTGTTAAACCACCAAGCATTAAACATTTCGTAACGTTAAGTATTAAACATTAAAAGTGGAGTTGAGAAGACATCAGGTTTAAAATCTAGAAAAAGAGTGGAGCTAGGTCTTTAACAGCCAAGTGACTTCAGAAATGTTGAATGGGGGATCAAACCAAAAACCATGAGATCACAATAGGGCTATATTCTCTGAGAAGGACCATTTCATTTGGAGAATCAGCCACAGGCCTTCAATAAACACAGCTAAGACCTGCTGGGTTAATTCCCTCTGCTTTGGGTAGACAATATGTTCCTGTGTCTTCTGCTCAGGTTTTCTCAGTAACCTTTTCGGCCACATTTCTGTTGTCATGCAGACCAAAAGAGAGCCTTTGGTTACAAATGCTAAACAAAACTTTCCTTCTACATCTACTACCCAGTTATCGTTTTGAGGGTGAATGTGATATTGGAAGAGTTTCTGCTTTCACCTTTATTATGAACCCCTGAGAGCAAGTTTGTTTCTTGATTAGTGCCACTTGCATAATATTACAAGGAACTGTAGATGAAAAGGGCTGAAAAGAAATGTAACGTGTTTCCCAACCAAATTTCATGTGTCACATCCTCATTTTTGAAGTCACTTAGCATGTCACTGCTTGAAATATCTTGGCACCATTGTTATAAACAAAGACATGCAGTTTTTCATCCAAAACTGTCGGGACAAGGGACCTAGGTGATAACACAAAGACCAATAACAACAAATCACACAGCTGTGCACAACAAGCTCTTTGCAGTGTATGTTTCCAGGCAGAGTGAGGTTCAGCATAAGTGTACTTTGGTGCTTTTACTTTTACAGTGCTGTTTGTTTTCTGAATGGGTAAAACTCTGTGCCTTTCCTTCACAAAGCACTTTGGTTTTGGTATAAAGCATCCACACTGATGCTTAACTCTACTGAAATTCATAGGTGCTTTCTTGATAATATATAACTGAGCAGCAAAGTAGTACCTGTTTAAACCATGAATAAATTGAAATGGCATATCCTTACTACATATACAAGAAAAGAATTAAACTTAATTGGACATTTACTGCTTCTGGGAAGGCATCAGGTTTAATTACAAAAATTACATGGATAAGTTAACTTGGTTGGATAATCTAAAAAGTACTCCAAAGTTTGAACAAAACCTTTTTTTCAGGTTACAAGTAACTCAGTAAATTATTCTCTTTTCATTTTTGCACATCTTAGCATTGCAAGGGCAGGACCAAAATGAGATGAGCCATAAGTCCATAAGAAAAGATGTTCATATAGTATTTTTATCCAGGAAAGCAGAAGGAACTTGAGGGAACCTGTTCTGCTGAGATTCCTAGTTCAGTTTTACGGATCTAAGGGATACTCTTCTCCAGTTTCAGATACTGATCCCAACCATCTGCCCAAAACAGTTAAGGTTTGTCCATCACTAAAAAGCCAATAGGCACTGCTGCTCATAGGCCAGCTTTTTGTCCCTAAATTTGATTTTAGATAATCAAATCTTTAGCTGTCTTTCTTTTTTGGGATCTTTCTAAGACTGGTCTATGTACAGCTTCCCAAGTTCTCCTTTCTTCCCAGAGACTTACGGGCAATCCCAGTGGACCTCGGTCTCCTTTCTCACCCTGGACACCTTTCTCTCCTTTCATTCCATCAAGCCCCGCTTCCCCCTGAAGGAAGAATGGATCAGAAAATAAACCCATCATGGCATCACTATTAAAACAAGCATTTCTCCATTCCAAAGGCAAGGCAGTACCAAAGATAGTGTAGTAGAGACCAAAGACATTTTAGATACTGTGGACCAGGTTCTCTTTTCATACTGGAGAACAACATTGTAGCTCAAATGACTTCAGTAGGGTTAGTCCTGATTTACCTCAGCACAGGAAAGAAAAGAATCATGGCCAGTATCTCCTAACAGAACTCACAGAGAACAGAGTTCATATATTACCCTCTCTCTGGTGTTCAGAAATTAGGGTGCGTCGACACTTCACCATTATTTTGAGATAACTAGTGTTATTTTGAAATAACAATGAGAGCATTTACTCAGCCATTTCGTTATTCAAAGTAATTTTGGCTTAGTCTGAAATCTGTAAACCTCATTCTATGAGGAATAACGCCTATTCCAAATAGTTATTTTGAAATAAGACATCTGTAGATGCTCCATTTCTGCTATTTCAAAATAGCCCCTCACCAGGGCCTTTCTAAGTTATTCCTTCTCAGTGCCTCTTGGGGCTCTAACTTGAGACAGCATGTCTACATTAGGGAAGCCTGGCTCCGACTAATTTTGAGGCTTCCCTGCAGTGCAGACGTGCTATTTTGAAATAAGCTATTTTGGAATAACTATTCCAGAATAGCTTATTTTGGAATAGCCATGTAGTGTATAAATGCCCTAGTGAGAAAGTAGATCTATGATGACTAGGTGGAAATGAAGTGTATATAACAGAGCTGGTCAGAAAGTTTTGGGCAGAAAATATTTCTTTTGCAAAATGTTGATTTGTGAAAAGTGATGTGTTCCATGGAAATGTGTTGCCTTTGATGAAGCTTGATCTTGAAATGAAAATTAAAATAAAGAGATGCTCCATCTTGAAGTTTTTGGAAAGGAACATTTTGACTTTCTGCTTCTAAATGACTGTTCATTTTAAAATTTCATACTATCAAATATAAAATAAACAATGTTATAATCAGAGTGAAATGTTTCAATGATGTAACAAAATGTTTTGATCACCTAGAAACATTTTTGGCTTGAATTTCAATACACAGGGAATTTTGAAATTGTTATTTGCATTCCATTCTAGAGTGGAAGAAATTTCAAGTTGCAAAACTCCCATAGAATTGAAAATTCCAGTTCTCTCACAACTCTAGAATGTATATAAAACTCATATTTGCCACCTTTCCTTTAATTGTGATATGAAAAAGCATTTTTTTTGGTGAAAATGGATCTAATTGACCATTGTCCCACAAACAAATCTATTTGGCTTAGTGTATGTACTTCACATCTAACGTGCTTCCAAAGGGTATCCAGTTCTCTTCCAGGCCACTACAAACTTGTCATAGCCACAGGACTGAAGATGCTCTAAGGAACCTGGGAGCTTAAATTTTTCTCAACTTGCATCTTTTGCGACCAGGCCTATATGACCAATAGGTTTAAGGCAATTCAAAAAAGTTCATGTGTGGTCTTCCCCTTTCTCCTGTAACCAAAACTTCAGGAATTGTTTGATCTGATCTTTTTGGTATATACACAAACTACCAGGTCTGAGTCTTGCAAAGGTTTTTCACACCTTAGTGGTTTAGCCAGCAAATGACGTTTCTGTATTTGTATGTGTACCAAAACGCAGGCAAAATAGGAATTAATATATCTGGTTTTTACAGAGTGTACCAGTTCCCAAAGCCAACTGGTATCTGTCCCAAAAGTACTGCCTTCCTTAAAGGTGCCATTCTGGTTGGCACCATGAATATGTTAGGACTGAGGTAAGCTCAGGTAGCCAAACACCCAGGCTACTCAGGAGCGGTATGGTAGTTCCATGTTTAGATCAACATCTTACAACCAACACCAAGAGATCTTTTAAACCACCTCGCTGGATCAAAGCTAAAATGTAGAGCTGGGCAGAACATTTTTGATAAAATGTTTTTAGTTGAAACGCGTTTTTGGCAAAGCCAAAATATACTGCAGAAATGTATCTCCTTTGGCGATATTTTCATCAGGAAGGTTTCTGAGATACAGGGTGAACTCTCAAGTCACAGTGAAAGACCTGAATTGAAAACTTGACCTTTTCAATCCTTAAATGGGCCTGACACAATTCTCTTTTGCAAAAATGTCTAAATGTTTTATCTTCATTCCAATTCTGTAACCTCAAAATTTGTCGTGACATGGAATCATCATTCTCCAGCCAACTCAAGTAAAATATCGATAAGTAAGGGCTTATAGCCTTACCTTCGGTCCTGGAAGGCCTTGAAGACCCTACAGTTAGGATAAGAAACGGTAATGTGTTGTTATGATTTTAAACCCCATATCCTGGATAAATGTGCAGTGTTATACCTTTCTTCTCTGACAAGGTGGATGAGGTTCTAATACAAAATATTATCTCATTCACCTTGTCTAATAATGGGGTCAATATGGTTAAAACAACATTGCATACAACTTTTCTCTTCTGTCATACTGAGCACATATATGCTTAACCTGATGTCACATTGTCAGTTATATACATGCATACATATATAATGTTTTTGTCATATTAGGACATACTTCTAGGACCCTTCTGGTTTGATAATGAAGAGAGTGTATCCTAGAACAATCTGGCATCGGGGCATGTTGCTAAGATCATTTTCCTGGTTCATCACTCTGATCACATGTCTCTACGGCTCCCTATTCACCTTCGCATGAAAAACAAGCTGCTTTCCTTCACCTGTAAGGCCCATCACAATATGGTCTTACCCTGCCTAGCTAAATTAACAACCTTCTGCTATGTCAGTTCCTCTCTTTACTCTGCCAGTACTTCCAACCTTTGCTGCCTATCTGTGAGTTTCACTCTGAGATATCTCTGTCTCCCACACCACTTCTCATATGTGAGAAAAGCCCCATCAAAAATCTGCACAGCAATTACACTAACTTCATTCAAATCTCTCCTCAAGCCTCCTTCCCCAAAGTAATCAATCAGAACTTACTGCAGCACCTGGCGGGCCTTGGGGTCCAGGTGGCCCAGATACCTAAAAACCAAGGTAAAAAATGTCATTGTCATAATAAATGCATCTGTGAAAGTACAAAGCACAGTCTATAGAAAACTAGGTATTTGGGAAGTGTGGGTGGCCGTTCATCTGAAGAAGTGGGCTGTACCCACAAAAACTCATGATACCATCTATAAGTTTTGTTAATCTTTAAGGTGCTGCTAGACTATTTGTTGTTTTTTAAGTTTTTCCAGTTACAGACTAACTCAGCTACCCCTCTGAAAGTTATGGAAAATGAAATTTGCCATTTCAAGAAGCCCACAAAAGATATGATGATCTGTTTTGTCAGAGATAAGGTGGCTGGTGTGGGAACTGGAGAGTTTCAATAAGCTCGGGTGACAAGATTCACCTGTACATTTTCTAATAGTATAGAAAACATGAAGAGAGACACTTACTGAGTCCCCTCGGTCTCCTTTTCCCCCAACTTCTCCAGGTTCTCCTTTCTCTCCCTGTAAACACGACAATATAACTATAACCAGAAGCACCAGTGAGAGTCTAGCTCCACCAACAGCCATCTCTGAAACAGCCAAATATTTAGAAATAATAATCCCTTCAAGAAGGAAAGAGAACGTAGCACTTATTTACAAACATGGTTCATTTTCATCCCTTTCTGCTCCCCTGAACATATGCATCAATATTATATGGCATGTGAAGGTTCAGGTATTGGGTTCTAGGGTATGGGGTATTGGGGTATGGAGAGTATAGTTAGGATCTGCTATTATTTCATCAGCATTCAGGGTACATTTTTCAAAAGTGCAAAGCATAAGAATGGCCATACTGGATCAGACCAAAGGCCCACCTCACCCAGTATCCTGTCTTCTGACAGTGCCCAATGCCAGGTGCCCCAGAGGAAATTAACAGAGCAGGTAAATCATCAAATGCTTCTGGCAAATAGAGGCTATGGACACCAGCTCTGCCCATTCTGGCTAACAGCCATTGATGAACCTAACCTCCGTGAATTTATTTAGTTCTTTTTTGAATACTGATGTAGTCTTGGCCTCCACACCATCCTCTGGCAAAGAGTTCCACAGGTTGATTGAGAGTTGTGATAAGAAATGCTTCCTTTTGTTTGTTTTAAAATTCTGTCTACTAACTGCTCTCTGTTATCCCTAGTTCTTGTGTTATGTGAAAGAATAAATAGTAATTTAGGAGTAAAGATCCTAGATCTTTAAGTCACTTTTGAAATTGGATCTAAGGCTCCTACGCCATGTAAGCACTTTTGAACATGTTACCGTCAGAGTTTTGGTACTTGCTTTGTCCTCTGCTTAATTTAATTTGAAAATTCATTCTTTCTTTTGCACTCTTACTGTAAATCCTGGAAGTCCAATTGGACCCGGTAATCCTGAAGGTCCTGGTAGCCCTTGGTCACCTCTTTCTCCTTTCTCCCCAGTTGGGCCATCAAGACCCTAGAGATCAAGAAAGACTTTTGTTTTTTGCAATACTAAACCATGCAAATAAAAGCCAGACGTAACATTAAACTGCAGTGTGAAAAGCTTATTTAGTTCCCTGAGTGGCGTGCATGATGTTAATGTTCTCCATTTCACACCACTTGAAATCAGTGGGTTACTTGTGCGTGAAAACACGCACTTATATAAATGTTTTGCTGCCTGGTTTTACCATTGTGAAGTGCTTCATTGCTCCATGTGAAGTCAATGGGAATACCCACGTTTAAAGTTATGCTCATGCTTAAATGGTTTCCTGAATTAGTGCCAAGATCTCATCCTAATAACTAATTCTTATGAGACTGACAATAATAATCAATTATTAATAACCATGTGGAAATACGTAGGAGACACAGTCTCTTTTATTCTGTAAAGCATTATTAATCCACTATTACTTTACTTAGAGAAACGAATTGGATGCGTCTCTCAGAGAGCAGCCAGAGATTGCAACACTGACAGACTGATGTGATTACTTCTACATGTTCATGCATCATAGACTAAGGAAGGTCCCTGTCCCTAAAGATCACAGTCAAAGCCCTCAAAATCTAGGAGTGTTTGCACCCAGGCTTTTGGTTCATGTCCCTCTCCGCCATGACCATTAGCAAACACCACTCTTTGCACTTACTCACCGGAGAGCCAGCTTCTCCTGTCTCTCCCTTTCCCCCCTTTGCTCCTGGGGTCCCAGTAAGTCCAGTCTCTCCCTTCACTCCTGCAGGCCCTTCCTTTCCTGGAGGCCCTTGGGGACCAGGAGGCCCCATCTCTCCTGATTTACCTCGTGGCCCCTAAAAAGATATTTATGCATTTTATAAACAATACTTCTGCAGTTACGGAGAGAAATCAAAATATGGGGCTCAGTGCACTGGAATCTCTGGGCCTGACTCGCATTTCCAATAAAGCTCCTTTACACTCAGTTCAGGCAGCGTAACGTAGCCTTCCAGTGAGTGTAATCAAATGTAATTCAGGGAGGGAGGCTCACTGTAAATGAAGTTTAGTCTGTCTCTCTTTATTACAGGATACTGCATGGGGTTAACATTTAGGGTACGTCTAAACTACATGGCTCCGTCGACGGAGCCATGTAGATTTGTTGTTTTGGCAAAGGCAAATGAAGCCGCGATTTAAATGATCACGGCTTCATTTACATTTACATGGCTGCTGCGCTGAGCCGACAAACAGCTGATCAGCTGTTTGTCCGCTCAGCGCGCTAGTCTGGACGCTCCCCTGCCGACATCAAAGCCCTTTGTCGGCAGCCCCAGTAAACCTCATCCCACGAGGAATAACGGGGCTGCCGACAAAGGGCTTTGATGTCGGCAGGGGAGCGTCCAGACTAGCGCGCTGAGCGGATAAACAGCTGATCAGCTGTTTGTCGGCTCAGCACGGCAGCCATGTAAATGTAAATGAAGCCGTGATCATTTAAATCGCGGCTTCATTTGCCTTTGCCTATAATCCTAATCTACATGGCTCCATCGTCGGAGCCATGTAGTCTAGACACAGCCTTAGATAGTGCCTAGCATATCAGTAGACGTCATTAGACAATACTCGTCTCTTGTCCTTGGACAAGTAATGTGAAATTTGCAGTTTTCCTTCATCAACAGTTTTGGGGTGAAAGATGAAAAATTTATGAATTAGTGAATGAAGGCCCAAAATTATATCAGGTCTGCTGATGTGGGGGAGGCAATTGCCCTGTGGCCCAGCGATTCTAAAAGGTCCAAGGCTCCCAGTTAGCGGTGGTGGCCAGAGCCTCACGACCTTTAGAATCATCACCATAAGGCTGGCAGGAGCAAGGAGGCAATGTGTCGATCCGGCAGTGCTGAGGGCTAGTTGCTCCAGCTCCCCCTTTTCGGCTGAGGCCCAACCTGTTCCAGGAGCCAGACCCCCCCCACACACACATTGCCCAGGAGCCCAGCAATCATGTCAGCTCCCCTATCAATATCTTCAAATCTGCTGGTTTTGTTTTAATGTTGGGTATTGCATGGCCATCCTACAACCATCTGATGAATTTTGCTGTCATATTCCTGACATTTTTCTTTTTTAATTTTCATTTTTGCAAAGTGAAAAATGATTTTTGTTGTTGGTTTTTAGTATAAACACCTAACCAACCATTGGAAAAATATATGTGAAATGTCACCTGTAAAAAAGAAATACATGTGCGAATGCACCACCTTTCCCTAAGGCTCATTAGAAAAGCACTGGACCTGCTGTAGTTTTCCTATCTGGCATTTTTTCATGCAGTTCATAGAATTTGTTCATGGAGACTCTACATCACAAAGCTCTGCTCTGTGCAATTTTTCTCCATGGATGAATGGAGGAAGATTTGGGTGTCAAGTTTATGGCAGAGCCAGAGCAAATAGATCCACAGTTATGTGCGTGAAACTGAAAAGAAGGGAGACTATATAGTTACTGCATCCGCAGTGCAGCAAAGCAGTAAGGGTGTGTCTACACAGCTGGGCTAATGCCAAAATAAGCTACACAACTTGAGCAACATCAATTGTATAGCTTAAGTCAAAATAGCTTATTTTGGCTTTTGGTGCTGTCTACACAGCAGGAAGTCCGAGAAAGAGCACTCTTCCTCCGACTTCTCTTATTCCTCATACAGTGAGGCTGCGTCTAGATTGGCATGATTTTCCGGAAATGCTTTTAACGGAAAAGTTTTCCATTAAAAGCATTTTCGGACTAGAGCGTCTAGATTGGCACGGACGCTTTTCCGCAAAAGCACTTTTTGCGGAAAAGCGTCTGTGCCTATCTAGACGCTTTTTTGCGGAAAACAAATCCGAGCTGTCTACACTGGCCCTTTTGCGCAAAAGCTTTGCGCAAAAGGGACTTTTGCCTGAACAGGAGCAGAATAGTATTTCCGTAGTATTTCTTACAGTAGGAAGTCAGTGCTTTTGCGGAAATTCAAGCAGCCAGTGTAGACAGCTGGCAAGTTTTTCCGGAAAAGCAGCTGATTTTCCGGAAAAACTGGCCAGTCTAGACACAGCCAGTGGGTTACAGGAGTCGGAATAAGAAGTCCTCCAGCTCGCTATTATTTTGACATTATGTTGAAATAATTGCTTGTAGTGTAGACATGGACTATGTTGATGTTATTCTGAAATAACACTGTCTGAAATAACGCTGCTGTGTAGATGTACCCTAAGGGGTCTGATCCAATGCCCTTTAAGGTCAATAGAAAGATTCCAATTAACATTAGTGGACACTGGACTGGGTCCTAATGCCCAAGTTCAGCAAAGTTCTTAAGCATGTATTCAACTTTAAGTACATAAGCAGTCTCATTGGTTTCAGTGGTGCTATTCATAAGCTTAAAGTTAAGCATGTGCATAAGCACTTTTCTGAATCAGACCCTATGGGTTAAGCAAATTGTTAAGTGTTTTGCTGGTTCAGGGTCGGAATAAGCAGAAGCTAGCTGGATCAAACCTTAATGTGTCCAATTCTGCTTTCATGTAAACTAGTGTAACACCATTGTTCTTACATTGCTGTAAATGTGACATAATTGAGAGATGTATTAGAGTGCACATCTTTCATGAATACAAAATAAAATGTGAAAAAGGATGTGGCTGACTGGTTCATGTATGCTTATTTAGAACAGGTCGAAATTTTCCAAATTCAATTTGCCATCTCTTTATCCTCCCAAAACCATGGATGATCTTTTTTCAAAAATGCTTATGCAGATGAATCCTGTCCTTGAGCAACCACAGTGCTGCTCAGGAATACAGGCAGTCCCCGGGTTACATACAAGATAGGGACTGTAGGTTTGTACTTAAGTTGAATTTGTACTTAAGTCGGAACTGGCGTCAAGATTCAGCCGCTGCTGAAACTGACCAGCGGCTGACTACAGGAAGCCCGAGGCAGAGTTGCTCTGCCTCTGATCAGTTTCAACAGCAGCTGAATCTGGACGCCTGGGATAGAGCAGCTGGGGCGCTGCCGGGTTGGTCCAGTAGCGCCGAGGAGCGGCGCTGTGGGACTAACTGGCAGCGCCCCACCTGCTCTACCACAGGCGTCCCCAAGTCAGCCGCTGCTGAAACTGACCAGCGGCTGACTACAGGAAGCCCGAGGCAGAGTTGCTCTGCCCCGGGCTTACTGGAATCAGCCCCTGATCAGTTTCAGCAGCAGCTGACTTGGGGACACCTAGGGTAGAGCAGCTGGGGTGCTGCCGGGTTGGTCCAGTAGCGCCAAGGAGCGGTGCTACAGGACCAACCGGCAGCGCCCCAGCTGCTCTACCACAGGCGTCCCCGAGAAAAGCCTGGTCTGCTGGGGGGGGGGCACACTAGCTGCGCCCCCTCCCCAGCAGACAATGGAGACGTGGGTGGTGGGACTGAGACGCACCGCGGTGCCGCCGCCCGGGTCCTCCACGGCTTTGCTCCGCGTCTCCATTGTCTGCTGGGGGGGGGGAGGGGGCAGCAGACCAGGGAGAAACAGAGCAAAGCCGCGGAGGACCCGGGCAGTGGGACCGCCCAGACGCGCTGCGGTCCCGCCGCCCACGTCCTCCGGAGTGAGAAAAGCTGCTCCGCGTCTCCCTGGTCTGCTGGGGGGGGGAGTCCCCAGCAGACTAGGGAGACGCGGAGCAAAGCTGCGGAGGACACGGGCAGCGGGACTGCCCAGACGCACCGCGGTCCCGCGACTTTGCTCCACGTCTCGCTGGTCTGCTGGGGGAGGGGGGGGGGCAGCAGACCAGCAAGATGCGGAGCAAAGCCGCGGAGGACCCGGGCGGCGGGACCGCGGCGCATCTGGGCGGTCCCGCTGCCCACGTCCTCCGCGGCTTTGCTACGCGTCTCCCTGGTCTGCTGGGGACTCCCTCCCCCCCCCAGCAGACCAGGGAGACGCGGAGCAGCTTTTCTCGCTCTGGAGGATGTGGGCAGCGGAAACGCGGTGCGTCTGGGTGGTCCCGCCGCCCGCATCCTCCTGGGCGAGAAAAGGCCCGTTCGTAAGTACGGATCCGACATAAGTCTGATCCGCGTAACTCGGGGACTGCCTGTATTGCAGATTTTTAACAGGTTGATGAAAACTTGTGGTAAAATTTTGAATTTCAGTGGAAAAGAAAAATGGTTAGAAAAATGGTCATAAAAAATTCCCATTTTTGACTAGCTTCAGTTATTATTGGCCATTATATTTTCAAATCCAGCAACACAGAAGAGTCATAACTCTCCCATACACATACACAGAGCATCTCTCATCTTACCTTCTCTCCATCAAGTCCAGGAGGACCCGGCAAACCAATTTCACCCTAAAGAGCATAATCATCACAGGTCATATTTTAAAATAATATTATTCTGCTTCTTTTTCATGGGGCTGGGAAACTGGAAGCTGGGGCTTGTGCTATGGAAACAGTCAACAGCAGTGACTCTGGGGGGCTGAAAGGGTGTAAATGCTTAAGAGACAGGGCTCAAAACTGTCAGACTTTTAAGGTTGAATAACCTTAGTTGTTCATGCTGATTGACAGTTCATGGTCTGAACTACTCTATGACCATGCATTGAGATTAAGTCCAATATGTAGGTGTCTGAAGGAGAGTGGGAGTAAGAAAGCATTTTTCTTCCCTGAGCCAGGACCATGCCTGGTCATTGTGGGAGGAAAGGATTCCAGGAAGTGAGATAGGGAGAAGGCGAAGAAATGATACCCAATCATGTACAGACTGCAAGGAGAAGAAGGACTGCACAATGGGTGGGGTAGGTGGACAAGGATCATAATAGCATCAGAGTTCCAGCCTTTGATTCTCATGCATGTCTAGTTATTTTTTTCAAGAATGACAAAAGGAGAGTGTTACCTTCTGTCCCGGTGGCCCTGGAGGCCCAGCTACTCCTGGGAGTCCAGGAGGCCCCTAAATAAGAAAAATGTTCAAAATAGTATTTTTTTTAAATTGGAGGGAAGTCAGAATTATATTTTCTTTACATTTTTGCACTGGCAATCCTGAAATATATTAATTTGGAAAATGAATAGCTAATAGAGGGCTACTGAATAACCAACAGTAGCAATTCAAAGTCAAGTATGACCACGTATTATTTCTTTACTTGATGAATGAAAATAAAAAAACCCTATGAAAATGGCATTTCTGATTATCTGCTTTCAATAATGAAGTGAATTTAAATAATTATTTGCTCTTGATAATAAATATATTCTACTTCTATCTGGTACCCAAGTAGAAAACATAGATAATAAGAAAAATTTCCTATCTGAGTTCCCCAGTGCAGGTGAAATTTAATTAAGTGACTAAGTATCACACATTTTGCAATGTATAGAAATGATTTATTGATAAAAAAATCTATGGCCAACATTTTCAAAAGTGCCTCAATTTGGGGGTATGCAGCTTAAGACATGCATGTTGTCATAAAGATGGGCATTCAAAAATGGGAGCACTCAAAATAAAAAAGCCACTTTTGAAAGCATTTGCTGATATACAGTTGTAATGATGTGCACATCATCATCTGTTTGCTATGTATTACATTAAAGATCACAGTCTGATGATGGACCTAATTCTTCATCTCATTTTAAATTGCCCTCTTAAGTGGGATTAATATTGATGGCTATCTCCCAGCAGAAACAGTGCTGGGCTATCATACATCCCTGGTATTAGGAAAGGACATGCTTAAGAGAGAAGACTTTCATGGGCCTTGGAAACAGCACAATTTAGCCATTTCTTAACCTGGACTTTCCTTATCTTGGTCCTTCTTAACTGTCAATGCTGCTTTTAAGTGTCAGCACATAATCTCTAAGGCCAGAAATTCTAGTGTTATGGAATTAACAGATGACCAGTCTATATCACTTCCCACTTTAGCTGTTATGAAGACCCAGTTATTTGTTCAAAACCCCCCAAAATGCAGAGTGAAGAATAAGAATGCATCATGAGCACTAAGGTTTATATGTCCTAAAAATTAATATAAATAAATAAAGTTCCCATTTGGGAATTAAATCATTGCTGAATACAGTATTTGTGCTCCCCCCCCCCCCCCCCCCGCTTTATTACTATACTAGATAAGACTGCTAAGTTCTCACCCGCAGAGCTTCATTGAGGTTACCGTCATAATCCACCAGTTCATTCTTTCCTGGCTCACCTTTGGGACCCTGTAAAAGGACCCAGATCTCCAGTCAGAACTTGGTACTCCCACACAGAATGGAGTTGTGTTAATTCTTCTAAGTTACAGCTTTCAAGGAACAATTGATAAATGCAACTGCAGGGAAGTGCTTATGGCAGGAAGACTCCAACATGTAGTATTATGAGTGTTGCTAAACTTGTTGCTCTTAGATTGTATGGGTCGGATTCACCAGTAAGCTACAGTAACCTTACCCAACTATGGCAATACAAACAAGCTATAAACCCATGAATTGTGGTGAAGGGGTTTGGTGAAACACTTGGAAAATAGTCTGGAAGCCATTTAAATAGGGCAGTTGTTCTCAAACAGACCTTTCAGGGGACCACCAACCAACCATTCATGGGGTATGTCTACACTACCCCGCTAGTTCAAACTAGCGGGGTAATGTAGGCATACCGCAATTGCAAATGAAGCCCGGGATTTGAATTTCCCGGGCTTCATTTGCATAAGCGGGGCGCCACCATTTTTAAATCCCCGCTTGTTCGAACCCCGTGCCGTGCGGCTACACGTGGCACGAACTAGGTAGTTCGAACTAGGCTTCCTAGTTCGAACTACCGTTACTCCTCGTGGAATGAGGAGTAACGGTAGTTCAAACTAGGAAGCCTAGTTTGAACTACCTAGTTCGTGCCACGTGTAGCCGCGCGGCACGGGATTCGAACGAGCGGGGATTTAAAAATGGCGGTGCCCCGCTTATGCAAATGAAGCCCGGGAAATTCAAATCCCAGGCTTCATTTGCAATTGCGGTATGCCTACATTACCCCGCTAGTTCGAACTAGCGGGGTAGTGTAGACATACCTATGGTGACAGACTGGGTACAAATAGAGGTGGAAAGGTCTGGCTGGAGTTTGGGCACAGGAGCAGGCTGAAGGTAGGGGGATCTGGCCAGGAAGTTGGGTGCAGGAGCAGGCTAGGGTGAGGGGGGGGTGTCTGTGTGGGAGGTAGGGTGCAGGTGCGGGCTGGAGGTGAGGGTCTGGCTGAGAGGTTGGATGCAGAAACAGGCTGGAGATGGGGGTCTAGCTGAGAGAGGGGATCTGGGTGGGGGAATAGGGGTGCATGAGGGGAATGGGAGTGCAGGGTCTGAGCATGAGGGGGATGGGAGGTGCTTACCTGGCTCCGTGCCCCTCACTGCTCCCACTGGCATTGATTCTGGCCAATGGGAGCAGCAGGGAAAGCCTCCAGGTGAGCAGTTTTCTGCGCTGCTGTTCCCCCAGGCGGGGGAAGGGGTTAGAGTGTGTGGAGCCTCTTTCTTCCCCTGCAACCGATATCTAGGCTGTGAGGCTCACTTTGCCCCCCTTCTCCCTCGGTGGGAAGCCAGCGCTGGCACTCCAACCTCTCGGGGGAGGGTTGGAGAGCCAGTGCAGGCTTCCAACTTTGGGGGGTTGGGAGCCCCGAGCCTGTGGCCCACCCTCAAGACTGTCACGGACCTCTAGTGGTCTGCGGACCACACTTTAAGAACCACTGAAATAGGGCAAGTTATCATCTTCTCTTAAAATTTTCTTAAATTTTCATGAATAAAGCCCCTTTATTAGGGTAGCACCTACTCTGGGACCAACAGGCCCTTGTTCTCCGGGTGCTCCAGGTTCTCCCTGTAATGATACAGACATTGCATTATCAAGGCTTGGAGTATTTTGCTGCGACTATGAACTGATTTAGGGTTAGATTGTGCAAAACATCAACTCTGTGTAAGGGCCAGTGGGTAGCTGTGTCACCCCAGAATCACCCTGCAGAAGGATTTATTCTTCCCTGTTCTCTCTGGGTACATCTACACAGCAGGGCTAAAGTCAGAATACGCTCCACAACTTCAGCTACGCCAATTGCATAGCTCAAGTCTAAAGAGCTTAATTCGTCTTGTGGCATTGTCTACCCAGCAGGAAATCCAAGAAACAGCACTCTTCCTCCAACTTCCTTTATTCTTCATAAAACAAGGGTTACAGGATCGGAGTAAGAAGTCCTCCAGCTCAACATTATTTTGACATTAGGTCGAAATAACTGCTTGTAGTGTAGACGCTGGCTATGTTATTTCGAAATAACGCTGCTGTGTAGATGTATCCTCCTGGACCCAGTGGGGAATTATAATTTGCTACAGACCTATACCAGTAGCAAATTACTACTCCCACACCTCATGCTGGCCCACTGTGCTAGCCAGTGCACTCAAAAATGACAGAGCCAAATCTCTGTTCCCTATGTCTCCTCTTTGAGGAACACCATAGAATAATTTTTTTTTATGAGGAACACCAAGGATTTTTTGTTAAGCAGAAAAAAAAGGTGTTTGTGTGGGGGGAAGGGTTGGGAGGGAAGTTATTGAGAAAAAAAGGGTTGGGGGAAGTTATTGAGCAAAAAAAAAAAAGTTGCCTGCCCCTTTAAGGGCAGCCATTTTGAATTCTGTTGTTCTCCGTGGCACACCTCCGACTGCCTAGCGGCACACCAGTGTGCTATGGAACACAGTTTAAGAAACACTGATGCAGACACTGCATATAAGTGCCTGATAAGCTGACATCTTGTTTGGACTTCAAATGAGACAGGAAAGCTCACATTTTAGCATTGACCATTAAATGCAGTCCCAAGTGCTGCATCTTTATATTACAAAGTAAAGCAAACAAAGAACCAAATATGGAAACTATTGCTTTCCAATGGAGGAGACCATGCTCTCTCTAGAAACTGAATTTGTATACATGTAACCCACATTTCTTTTTCTTATTTCAGGGTGTTCAGCTAAAATCACTTATTGTTGTAATTACAGCGGCAGTTTCTACTTGCAGTGTAGAACCTGGAACGACTTTTAAGAAGCAATGAGAAGTCCAGGACTACTTGTTGTTTTTAAAGTTACAGACTAACACGGCTACCCCGCTGATACTTTTTAAAGAAGTAGTTGCTATTTCAGCATACTAGAAGAATCTAGAAAAAACATAGTTTTGAACCTAGTTTATGCCCCACTATCACCATTCCACAACACTATCTAGTATATTCTTTATTCATAAGCTGTTTGTTTAAAAATATTGTTCAGCCAAGGGAGAACCTGCAGGCCTTAAAACATTGTCCTCTTCTCCTATTTTCCTAACCCTTTAGACCCAGTTCTTGATACAACATTTTTGAAAGAAGCACTTCCACTGTACCGCAGTAGCACTGATCAACATGTTCAAATTGATTTCAAGGAGCATCCCTCTACCTCCACTAGCCCCATCAAGGTCCCCTCTACTCTGACCCACTAGAGCCCCTCCCTGTTCCTCCCAGATCACAGAATTCCTGATTTTCAGCCCTCCCTGTCTCACTAGGACACTGATCGACATTTTCAAACTAATTTCAGGGAGCATCCCACCCCTGTCCCAGGAAATACCTACACTGCATTCTCCCTCCCTCTCACCATATCCCGCTTGCCTCATTGCCCCTGCTTCAGCGCCACCAACACCCCCACTGCCATCCCCTGTACTCTTGTACTCCTGCCCACCCAGAACCTTGTATGCTAGAATACACACAGTGGGGCAAAAAGAATTACAGAACTGCTCTGGCCAGACAATAATGAGCTCACCCATAGGCAGCCTTTGGGGAGACAGGCCCACACTTACATCTAGGAAAGCAGAGATAAAACACTGACTCTTGGCAGGGTTTTTGCAGAAAAAGAAGAGGTTACTTACTTCGTAACTGTTGTTCTTTGAGATGTGTTGCTCATGTCCATTCTTATTAGGTGTGTGCATGCTACGTGCACAGATTCCGGAGCTTTTTTTCCCTTAGCAGTATCCATAGGGTCAGCAGGGAGCCTACTTCCGACAAGGGGAGGTGGGTAGGATGTAGAATGGACATGAGCAACAAATCTCGAAGAACAACAGTTACGAGGTAAGTAACCTCTTCTTCTTCGAGTGCTTGCTCATGTCCATTCTGATTAGGTGACTCCCTAGCCGTTCTGTTGGAGCGGGGTTGGAAGGTGACTCCTGATTATACTTTAGCAGACCTCAGAACTGCCGCCCCAACCGCGGCATCCTCCCTGGCCAACTGCGTGACAGAGTAATGTTCCGCGAATGTGTGTACTGATGACCATATGGCTGCCTTACAAATCTCCAGGATCGGCACACGCGCTAGAAATGCCGCTGAGGTCACCTGGGCCCTCATAGAATGGACCGTCAGCAGTGGTGGATGCTTGCCCACACCATCGTAGCACTCCCGGATGCAAGAAGTAATCCACGAGGACAAACGCTGAGCTGAGATAGTTGTTTATTTCTGTGGCAGAAAGAATGAAAAATTTGCCTGAGGTGGCTTACGGAACTCCCGAGTCCTCTCTATGTAAAAGGCCAGTGCCCTCCCAACATCCAAACAGTGCAGGGCCTGTTCCCTGGGTGTGGAGTGCGGTTTGGGGTAAAGTACTGCTACATAAATGTCCTGGGAAAGGTGAAAGTGTGACACCACCTTGGGTAGGAACCCTGGGTGAGGACGCATCCTCACCTTATCTTTAAAGAATACCGTATACGTATACGCAGGTCTCCCTTCGCCTTGGGGATGAGAAAATAACAGGAGTAGAATCCCCTTCCCCTGAACCCTGGAGGAACCTGTTCTATGGCTCCCAGCGACAGGAGGCTGGAGGCCTCCTGCCTTAGAAGTGTCTTGTGAGACAGGGAGGTGGGGTGGGAGGGGGGTGAAGAGAGGAAGGGTAGGGCGTATCCCTGCGCCACCAGGTCGAGCACCCAGCGGTCCGATGGAATTTGAGACCAAGCCTGATAGTACAGGGACAGGCAGCAACCAAAAGGGGGGATGGGAGGGTCTACTGGTACTCCACTCTTGAGCGTACCCTCAAAAGGACAACTTGGTTGTTGAGTAAGCAATGGGGTTGACCCTCTCTCTGAATCCACCCTGGGGCCTCTGCACCTGCCCCTGAACTGATCAGGGCTGCCACTTGTGAAAGTAGAAAGAATTATAATGTAAGAGAAAGATGAATTGTGCTGTAATAATTGAATAAGTTGAAGGAATATTGTTTGTCTCTGAACAGGAAGAAGAAAAGTATGTTAATGTTGTTTGTAGGTATGCAGATCAATGTGCTAGCCAGGTGGGCCTGAGTTAACAAGAAAAGGAACATTAAGTGTTAAGCAGAAAGCAATTAAAATAACCAGGGAGATATGGACCGGAGATTGCTGTGTGCTTGATGTTGAAATGAAGATACTTGACTAAGTCTCACACTAATCATGTGAAGTTTTGCCCCTCCTTTTAATCCTGTTAACTTGACTTTCTTTTGACTGTATAAATCAAGGGGTTTGAACCTTGTATGGTACTCACATTTTCTGGGTTAATTTAGTTGAGCAGCTTTGCTGAATAAACAGAGAGGTCTGACAAATCTGAGAGTCCTGTCTAACTTTGACACACTATTACAACCCCTGCATCACCCTCTGTCTGGCCCAAACCCCCGTTGGAAAGGCCACTGGTATGGCCTATGGTTGAAGGGCCGTCTCAGGGGTTCCGGGGTATGAATTCCTAGGGATCTCAAAGTTGCCTTTGAGTCCTTCAAGCCATAGAGTCTCGAGTCGGTCTGCTCAGAGAACAGGCCCGGCCCTTCAAATGGGAGGTCTTGTATGGTGGCTTGCACCTCCGTTGGAATGCCGGACACCTGTAACCACGCACTACGCCTCATAACCATCGCTGTGGCCAAGGTCCGAGCCGCAGAGTCCGCTGCATCCAGGGCCGCTTGCAGGGTTGTGCTCGCCACAGCCTTCCCTTCCTCTGTGAGTGCCCCAAATTCTTGGCGCTCCCCGAACTTCTGAACCGACGCCCAGGTGTTAAAGGCGTAGCACCCTAGCATTGCCTGCTGATTCGCAATATGGAGCTGCAGGCCTCCCATGGCATAGCATAGGTCTTTCTGCCCAGGAGGTCCAGCTTTTTCGGGTCCTTGGCCTTTGGTGTTGGACCCGGGAGGCCTTGTCGCTCTTTTTGCCCTGCCTCCTGCACCACTATGGATCCCGGGACAGGGTGGGTGAAAAGATGTTCATGCCCCGCTTAGGGTACAAAGTATCGTCTCTCCACCCTCTTCTGCATCGGTGGTATTGACGCCGGCATCTGTCACAGCATCTTGGACAGCCTATCCACCGTCTTATTCAGTGGCAGTGCAACTCGACTCGGGCCCGACACCGATAGAATATCCACCATGGGGTCCAGGTCCTTTTGTGCCTCCTCCATCTGCACCACCAGGTTGGAGGCCAGTCTCCTTAACAGGGCCTGGTGAGCCCCGGTGTCCATGGAGGGGAGTTGGGGTGCTAGATCCACCAGCGCCTCATCAGGCGATGAGGAGGAAGACTCTCTGGGTGGTTCTAGGTCTTCTCCTCCTGTTGGTGCCCCTGTAACCTTGAGGGGTAGAGGGTCCACTTGCACTGAGCCCATCGGTGTGACTGGGTCACCTTGTACTTGACCAACCACTGGTGGCCTGGCCGAAGTCATCGCCTCTGATGGAGGGGCTCTCAGCGGTGTGGCAGAAGGGACACTACTCCTCCGAGATGACCCTGGCACTGACATCATTGGGGGTGGGCTCTGCGCCTGGTGGTATGCCCGCAGCGTCCAGAACCGCCACTGTGGTTGGCACTGCCACTGCGTCTGCCACTGCTGCTGATCAGCTGCCTCAGTAGACTCTGACCTAATGCTTGACTGTGACCGGTGCTGACTCTGAGAGCTGTAGGATGACCTAACAGACCTCACCGATTCAGCCTCAGACTCTGACGAATTGTCCGACACCAACCAAGGTGGGGCCATTGAGCTTTGTTCTTTTCAGTGCACAGCCATGGCCGATGGTTTGCCCCTATGCACTGGGCACTGTGCCGGAGGAAGCATCTGCTGGGCTTATCTAGAGTCCACTGGCAGCTGGTACGCTGGGAGATATCCCTGCTGTACCGTGGGTATCAGCGGTACTGGAGGGTGCTGCGCCGGGGGAGGCCATCTGGAACTGGCCCGGTGCCGCGATCGGTGCCGGGATAGGCGTTATCGTCAGTGCTGCGTAAGACACCGTCTATTTCAGTGCCAGCACTGCCAGTGGATGACTCAGTACCGGCGCCGGCCCCTCCTGTGGCCTTGTGAATGGTGCCAACACATATGCGGTATATTGGTGTACCGCCCCTGGTGCCGCCTGGGCTGCCTTTGGCTGCACCGTTGGTTCCAGTGCCCTTAGACCCGGTGCTGTGAGAGTCCCGGGGTAGGAGAATACTGGTGCTGCTGGTGCCTGTGCTGGCTGCCACGGTGCTGGTGTCTGCCCCGTCGTTGGTGCCATTGTCTGCACTGTTACCGGTGCCGGTGGTGACGCCAGTGCCTGCACCAGTGCTTGGAATGGCTGCTGCAAAGTGTGCGCCGGCCCCTGAGGGTTCCACTGCCCCACTGAAGGTGCCGGAAGGGGGGTCCCCGTGCCATGGGGAGGTGCAGCCCGCACTTGCGGCACCCGGCCCTCCAGTTCTGTTGTTATCAGTTCAATGAGCTCCCTCACTACATCGAAGGTTTCTGGGGTAGATGGGCGCTGCACATCCCCCATGCTCAATTCCTGCTCCAGGCCCCAGGTCTTACTCCGGCTGCTCCTCCTTCTCGGCACTTTAGAGGTCAAGTGCCCCTCCTTAGGGCGCACTTTGTGACCATGCCTCTCTGTCAAACGGCCCCTTGAGCCTTTGGAGCTCCTCAGTGCCGGCGACTGCGATCTGTGCCTGGGCGCCTTAGGGGTAGCTGTCTGGCGCTTGTCCAGTGTTGCGGCTGTCTCTGACGGTGCGCTGCAGATGGACTGGGGCCGTTCCTCACTCTGAGGCTGTAGTGCTACCTCCATTAACAAAAGTTTTAAACAAGAGTCTCTTTCTCTCTTAGTTCTGGGCTTAAACCCCCTGCAGATGGAGCAGCTTTCCGCTCGGTGGGCCTCCCCGAGGCACTGTAAGCAGGAGGAGTGTGGGTCTCCACAGGGCATAGGCTTCGAGCAGGAACCACAGGGTTTGAAGCCCTGGGGCCCTGGAATCCCCTCCCCTGTCCGGAAGAGTCCCGCTGAGCTCTTCAGAGCTAACTATTTACACTACTTAATGGCTACTTAACAGTATTTACACTAAATCTAACTGTATTACAATGAAAGAGAGAGATACCACTGCTATGGGTAGGCTAACAGCCCTAAGCCCACACTCCAACTACCATCACTGGCAGAAAAAAGGAACTGAGGGGGTGGAGAGGCCAGCAGGGGTATACCGGCGCCACTCCAGGGGCTCCCTGCTGGCCCTATGGATACTGCTAAGGGAAAAAAGCTCTGGAATTCGTGCAGGTGGTGCGCACACTCCTAATCAGAATGGACATGAGAAAGCACTCAAAGAAAAAACAGACCTGTGCAACCCCCCACTTCTCTGCTATGACAAGTCCTGAAAGAGGAGGGTGTCTTAGCCCGCCTCTTGTACCCAAAAGCCTGGGAGAATAGGGTATGATCCCCCCACCTGATGTACAACCCCTGCTAAGCTGAGTACTGAAGATGAGTAGGAAAGTTCTCCTCTCTAAATCCCTTATTCACCTACACCCTGCTGCAGGGAAGGCCTGGGGGAAATGGGGCATGAACTCCTCTCTGATATATTGTCCAGCCACCACTTTGCACTGCTTCAGCTCTGCATCACCATCAGACACACATCCTTTTCAGCCTTCCACTGGCAGAAGCAGAGCAGAGGTCAGGTATATTACCCAGAATCTTGTGTGCCAGGTGCACATGTGCATCAGCCTCTCTTGCTGACTCACACGGAAAGTGATGTGCACGTGTGGCTAATGCACAAGATTCTTGGTGATGTCGTTTTATGAGGGTGATAACACTATTCAAGCAGGAGTTGGGAGTTTGGTACAAATGGGAGTCTCCCTGACATACTGCAGAGTCAGTCTGACTCTTTCTTTTCCCAGAGCAACCCTTTCTTTTCCCAGAGCTTTCTCCTTGTCTAGCTCCACACTTCTTATTCTCAGCTTGTTTCCTTAGTCCCTTCCCACCATCCCACCAATCTGCAACTCTGGACAGCCAGCATGATGCCATAGCTCCTGTACTACGTAACTGCAATTGCGAGCTGTGGGCTGGTTGATCAATCCTCAGAGTCTCCCTGCATGCTTGGGCTTTCCTCTGCTGCTTGTTTGCCTTCTTTCTGCAAATACTGTTGCACTCCCGACCAAGGCTTGTTGATTAATACTGCTCTGATTGCTTTGGATGTGCAGACTCTGCAGAAAATGTTATATGTACTAGAGAAAATTTTTGTTTCTTTTAATGACTGACTGGAGCCATCAGGTATTGTTTGAGGGGAAATTGTATTGTGAAACAATTTTCCTGTTGCTCTACTGTCTGTAACTGAACTCCCTGGCCTGAAATCCTCTGCTAAACCATAAGCCCCCTGTTGTGCCCTCTTCCTCTGTACCTTTTCCCCGGGCGGTCCTGCATTGCCGCTCTGGCCAATGTCACCAGCTTCCCCCTAAGAAAAAAGAGAAAAGCAACAGATTAATATAAATGTGCAGAAAGAAGCAATTCCAACAATGGATGTGCTGGAGGTCAGCTGTTAGACCTGCCGCATTTCAGACAGGGCGCAATCCACAAGCTCAAATCTTACAAGATTTTCAGAGTACTGGGCTGAGTCCCATTTCTACATTTCCCACGGGCTAAGGTCTTGTTGAGTTTGTAAGGTGCAACAAAGTGAATGGGTGGTATGAACTGGGACCAATGGGTCATCTCTTAACTGTGCTGTGAAGAGAACTAGTCCTAGAAATGCTAAATATCCTCTGCTATGAGGTGTGGTTTGAGGAATGCTGGTTTCTAGGTAGGAACATAACAAGAGAGGAGGTCCCCAGTCCTGATACATAATGTTAATGCCGTCTCAGCTGGCATCTATGGCACCAGACACTGGCAGTGAATCTGAGGGATTGTATGCTGTTTCCCTACAATAAATCTTTTGAACACAAGTAGGATTTCCCCCCCAGGAAATGCAGTTCATAAGTTTTCTGACCTTCAGAATTTAAATAACAAACTACAGAACTCTGCAGGAGCTGGCTAGCTTATGAACCCTTCCCCTCAGTACATAATTAAAACCAGGTGCAGATGAATGTAAACTTCAATCCCTTCCTAAATACCCTAGTATATGCTCTGCAAAAAGGAAACACAGAATCTACTGCAGGAAAGAGACGCACCTTTGGTCCTGGAGGCCCAGGTAGTCCCGGGGGCCCGAGTTCTCCTTTACCTCCCCCTAGTGCATTGCCAGCATCTCCCTTCTCTCCCTGGTGGCAAGGAGAAATAATCCACTGTCAATTAAGTCCATTTCTCATCCGGCAACTTCACCAATCGGTTGTGGTTTTGGGGTTGTATGGGAGAAGCAGGACAAGGTCTGGCTGCTGGCTGATCCTGAAGAACCTGGCTGCATTGTATTTAGTTGTTTACTGGTGAATTTTAAAGTTGAATACTGGAGACTGATAAAACTGGCTAGAGTGGGGTTCTCTCCAGGCATCTCTCTCTGGAGCTGGGACCCCTCCTGTTACTAGACTTCTGGGCCTGTACACAGTTCTGCCCATGCAGTTCATGCCTGACTGCCTATGTGAGGAGATATACTCACACAGGCTCCCATCCATGTAGAAGGTAGCCATGGCAGCACCAGCAGTGGGAGGCATAGGTGCCTGGTGCCTGCATAGTGATGGGGTACAATAAAGGCCTCCTAGAGGAACAGGGAGGAGGCATGAGGAGGATCCCATTTAGCAATTAAGATTGTGGCAGGGGCACTGTGGGTGATGCACCTCCTGAGTGCTACCTATGGTGGGAGGGGTTAACCTACATACCTATTATCTGAGAGGCACACACTCAGGGTGGCTAGCTCATCCCAGCACTTGTGCTGCCATGGCAACACTCTATATTTAGCATCCTAGATTAATGAGAGCTGTGTGAGTACCTCCTCAAGCTGGGAATCGAACCCCCAGCTCCAAGTGCAGAGATACCCCCAGTCAACAGTATGTTGGTAATAGTTAAACAAGGGGATCTCTCAAAAATTCTCTTCCTCAGCCAGTGATGCATGTCACATGACTTAAACTCCCCCTCTCCCCACCTCCCCACCATCACACACAACATCCATCCATTCCATACTCTTTCCCCAGCTCCAGTCCACCAGTCCTTTCAGCCCCTTCCCTTTTTGGGCCTCTCTCCATCAACTCATTGGACAGCTTTGGAGACTGAATTCCTTTCTGTGCTCACAAAACAGATACAGCCTTGGCAGTACCAGTACTAGCTTCCCCACATTGCTCTGCCACTGTGTCTCAGTCCTTTTCTAAAGCGACCATTCCAATAGTGCACTAGATTGACCCATTCAGTCCATTGGCTGTCTGCTGAATCATCCATAAAGGATAAGAGTTAGTGCCAATTGGCATTTGGATGTGTGTGTGTGTGTGTGTGTGTGTGTGTGTGTGTGTGTGTGTGTGTGTGTGTGTGTGTACGTGCGCGCACGCACGTGTGAGTGAGACATTCACTGGAAGCTGCACAGAGGCAGCTTTCTCGTTTTATCTACAGCATCAAATAGCCACTGGATGAAAAGGAGCATTTTAGTCATCACTGATCTGAATAGGATTTGTGACCCAGTATCCTAAAGATGAAAGACTTTGTATTCACCTGTTAGTCCCTTTGCCATTATCCTGGGGCACCTGTGTCACCAGTGCTATCAATGGAGCTGCACCCACTTAGGCCAGCAATATGTTTGACCCCAAACATTTTATTTCTAGTTGGATCCCAGTGTTTTGTTTGGTCTTTAGTAAATCAAATTTTCCTTCTAGGCAGTGATGTATCTTTTAAAAAAGATATATAACAAAATGAAAATAAGGCTATTAATCTAAGACAAATGGGATCCAGCTAGTCTTGAGACTGTCCATTTGTAGGGACTGAAAAGGGAGGTACCATAAATGTATTAATTCCCCCTTCTTAATGGAACTGGTTGTGGAATCTTGTTTGTATTATCTGCAAAGCTTGCCCCACTCCCACTTCTACGGTCGAATACAGGTGGCGATGGAATTCAAGTGTATGTGTGTGTGCATATATGTGTGTTGGTGTAAGAGTGCATATAGTTTATGTAGTTGTATACATGTGAGTGTAAACTTCTTCATTTTTGGAAGGGAAATGGGATGAAAAATGGGATGAAAAGTCAGAGAACATTACAAACCTTCTGTCCTAGGATTCCAGGAAGTCCGGGATCACCAGCTCTTCCCTTCTCCCCCTGTTGATGAAAGGCAGAGATGGTCAGGGACTGTCTTTCAGGGCTTTCATTGCTTGTGGGATCAGTGAAAGTGCTACTGAATCCATAGAGTTCATTTGCTACAACACAACAAACATTCCTAAAACTCATCTTTTACCTCTAGGACATAATTTTAAGAGGCAGCCAAGACTTTCAAAGCAGTACATGTCTCTTTTCCCTGCCTTCAGGATTTGCTCAACTGATTTTTCATCATTGTCTCTTATCTGTGATATCTTTTCACCTTGTGTTTTAGAAAGTAGGTATGTGCCACTGTCTGCTCCTTTCCCTGAGACTCTTAGCATTAAAAGACCACTGTAAAATGATACCCTACCAAGTTAAAGGTCATTTTGAACTTTAAAACCTGCACTTTGATTATGTATTTTCCACTTTGTTCTAACAGCCAAAACTCATTGCAGATGGGCAGTGCAAGGTATTGTTAGTCCTTTGCCACCTGCACACATGCTCCTTCTATAGACCACCTGGGTTGTTATTCATCCTTTTCATGTAGTAAATGAATGTTTGAAAGTGAATGCAAGATACAAATGGCCATGTGGAATCAAAAGAGACTTTTTCACACAAGATGCTATTGGGGTAACTCCGTGGCTGGTGTCAATTGTCAGAGCTCATATAAGTACATGGAACTAAGACATTCACACCCACTGAGGAATTGCCCAATTAAGGATAATGACTGAAGTCACCTTAGGGCCTGATCCATGACTTTGCCAGGAGTCTGAGTGTAATGAGGTGCAGGGAATATAAAACTGGGCCCTCTGAGCAAGCCAAATATCAGGTCAAATCATGTATAAAACTTCAAGAACTTCATGACTGAATAGCATTGCACAGCACTGCTTGATAATGCAATAATGCTTTTCTGAGGGGCATGTACTGAAATAACTCTATTCCCACCAGTCCTGAAAAACATTCCTGCTCCTGCTGTAAGCCATGTAACTCCTCTGATCACAGCTGACACGCTTGAAGGGCATCCCGGTGACAGCATTCCTCCAAAGGAATCACTCACTGTACTGTAAGAGCCTCTCAGATATGCTCACATACCCTTTGTAGGACCCTTAGATATTTTCTGTTTGTTCATCTTCTACTACATTGATAATAACAAATCCTTTTCTCAGTCACCAGGTTCTAAACATTTAGTGCATCATCCCCCTGTAGCCACCCAGCTCTCAAGTGCTCAGTGGTAATGGAGAGAAGTGAAAACAGGAACAGGGAAAATTACAAGGTCAGATAGGCCACCCTTGATGTGACCCCTAAGCAGCTGAGAGCCCAGCAAGAGGAGTAGTCTGACTGAAATGAGTTGTGAGAGGTACAGTCAGACTATGGATAAATTCCATGAGGAAATGAATAAAGGACCGACATATGCCACCCTGTGGCCATTTTTGTAAAGTGATTTTGTTTAACTTTCAGTCAGATCTTGTGTGCCTGAAGTCTCCGTTAGGAGGCACATCCTTTCGAATTTTTGTGCCCCTACTGGCTCATTTACAGCCTTATGAGTTCTGATTAAGATTCTTTCTTGTCTAGCCACAGGGCGCCATCTGTAAACCAAACCCCTATCACCAGCATTTCCATATACAATGAACTATACAACAGGTTCTTTTTAAACAGCTGACAGGGTTTTGGTTGTTGTAATGCATAGACATTTTAGTCTCAAAGTGACTGTCTCTAGTACGCTAACACCACTAGAGAAAAGAGATTTTCTTTCCTGTAATTGTTAATTCTCCAAAGTTAGTAATTTTTATAGGTGATGATCATTACTATAATTGTTACTATGAGTATTTCCCCTATTATTAGTTCCCATTTTCCCATCCCTCTTCCCCAATAGCACTGGATAATATTTGGTTTTAGATTTATTTCAACTCTTTAATTTGTCACACATGAGCAGTTACTTGGCTGTATTTCTCAATAGCCTACAGGTACATTAAAACTCTTTTCAGGTGGGTTAACTCAGAAGTGTGGTCTATAGAACATTCTAAAGTATTTCTGCATGGCCTTAGCCCATAACTATAGCTCTATTACAACAACAGACTCAAAAGAAAAATAATTAGAGAGAAATAATTTATTTTTCATTGCATGCATGGCTAAAAGATTTTAATCTCTTAGAAAGACAAGTACATGAATTTCAACAAAGTTCAAGGACTGACATACAACATGCAAGGTGCCTGCATAAGTGCTCTGAGAAGGGGTGTGCATTGTGTGGCACTGCAGAAATTAATTAAAATTAATTAATTACAAACCCGTGTTCTAAAGAGCTTTGCATTCTACCTAAGCTCTGGTCTACACTAGGGAGTTATTTCAAAATAACACCCCTTATTTTGAAATAACAAAGGGTGTATCCACACCATCAAGCCCATTATTTTTTAATAATGAGCTGGTTATTTTGAAATAATAACTCCTGCTTTCCATGAGGAATAACACTTATTTCAAAATAGCTCCAATGCTGCTATTTCAAAATAAATACTCCACAGAGTCATTAAAAGTAATTACTCCCTAGGACTTCCTGGGGCTCTAAGTTGAGGTAGCATGTCCACATTATGGCTACGTCTACACAGGTTCCCTCTTCCGCAAAAGCCTATGCAAATGAAGTGCAGATTAGCATATTGCCATGCTTCATTTGCATAATTCATTAGGAGCCATTTTTGCACAAGAGGTTTTTGCGCAAGAGCCATTCTTCCTGAAAAAATGAGAAAGAATGGCTCTTGCGCAAAAGGGCTGTCTACACAGCTCTTTTTTGTGCAAAAACCTCGTGCACAAAAGAAATCCTAAGAGGAAATGCAAATACAAGCGCGACATATGCAAATGAGCATTCCATTTGCATTTCCTCTTGCGGAAAAGCCTTGCAGTATAGATATAGCTTAAGAGAGCACAATTACAGTAATTCCTCATTTAACACTATAGATATGTTTCAGAAAATGATCGTGTTAAATGAAAACGTGTTATGCGGGGTCAATTTTCCCATTGAAAATAATGAAAAAGGTGGGGGTTGCATTTCAAGTGGTGGTGTCTGTTGGGACAGGGACATAAGGTTGGAGGAGAAAGGGGACTGGATTTACAGCAAGGAGGGGAGGTGTTTGGCTCTGGGGAAGGGAAGGGGAGGAGAAGGGAGGGGGATTGGGTTGGGAGTATGCCCCTGTGACAGGTCTGCTGGGACCCGCACTGCATCCGGCGAGGGTGGGTCGCTGGGGAACAGCATGGCGAGCAGCAAAGACTCTGCTGTTTTGCAGGGAGGTGGGGGAAGCCCCATGCAGCTGCCGGCAACGGGCTGGCTGGGAAAACCCAGCTGCCGGCCTGCAAGCGGGGATGGAGGAGAGGGGGCAAGGCGTCCGGCGAGGGGAGTCAGCTGGGAATGGCACGGCGAGCGGCAAACCCTCTGTTGCTTTGCAGGGAGGCGGGGGAAGCCCTGCGCAGCCTCCAGCAAAGGGCTGGCTGGGGAAATCATGTTATTCTGGGGACGGTCGTGTAATTCAAAAAACATTCTCTAAAAAAAAAAAAAAAAATCGCGCTATCGCGAAAACGTGTTAAGCGGGCACGTGTTAAATGAGGAATTACTGGACCTGTTTTATAAGGTTCTCTGACCTTCAGCTCAGTGAAAGTGCTCTATATCCTTTCATCCTTGTTAGACATGTACCTTGCAATGAGAATCTAACGATTTTCTCCCTGGAAAAGCGAGAAGGCCCATTATGTTGGGTCTTGTTTCCTAAGGAACTATTGGCCATCTCTAGGCTGTCAAACTCTTACAATCACCAACCATATCACTATTCTTATTAATCCACTGAGTCAAAGTAAAATATCCCAGTAAAGGGAAGCTGCTCTTATGGGTGCTGACACACTTTCTCCTGTGGTGAAGAGTTCACTGAGACCCTAAACAGCAGACAACAGGAGTCAATAATTTTTAAAAACTGAGCATGCCGCATAGAGCACCCACACTGAAAAATGAAAGAGCACTTTGTTGGTCCCTTTCTACATCAGGGACACACTTCCAGACAGAGAGGGACATACAGAGAACATTCTGAGGTGCCTACATGTTCCTTGAGACATGTTGATTCCACTGTAACAATCAGAAGGTACAAAACCTTTCTCAGGAGAATGTTAATGCTCAGTACTTCATTCCCTTCCCAGAATGCACTTATCCCCCCTTTGTGTTGGTTTTCCTGTTCCTTGCCAGCAGGTACAGGCAAAGCACACTTCCTCAATGAGATGAGAGCATCCACAACAGGGTAAGAGCATTCCACTACACGCATGGAATGGTAGTGCAAAGCAGGCCCAGGTTAGCCATGGCTATAGGGAGGCACATGCCAGTACAGCAGTGTTAAGAAACCGCACCCAAACACACAATGTCCTACCCTCTGTCCCCTTTTCCCTGGCAAACCTGGGGGGCCCATCATCCCTGCAACGCCAGGTTCTCCCTTTGTGGTAAGAAAAGAGACAGAGAATACATCTGTTCTAGGGCTGGTGGTTTTCACGCTGCAACATAACACTGCAAACATGGTCACAGCTAAAGCAAGAGGAGTCAGTTGCTCAGTGTCTGAATTTGTTGCCTCGTTATAGAAACTCAGGGGTATTTTTGTACCATTTTTTTATTATTTTGCACATACTGATTAGGAGGGGTAAGAAATGTGAACCAACTTATACAGCATCTGTACAGTGATCAGATTCCCTACAGCAGGGATGGGGAACATAAGGCCCAGGGGCCAGATGCAGCACCCAGCTTGCCTGGATCTGACTCACAAGGCTCAGAACTCCCCCCTAGCATTGGAAAGCCTGCGCTGGTGCTCCAGCCCTCCTGCCACCAACCTGTAGGGCTGGAGCACACAAAATCTACTAGTCTGAGCCCCCCAGGCTCTGGTGCGTGAAGGAACTGTGCTGAGTGTCTTTCTCCTTCTCAGTCACAGGCTACGTCAATGAGGATTTGGTTTTTTGGAGGGGGAGGGGATTTCTCCCCACTTATGTGTGGTCCCTAATTTTTCTGTGGGACAGTGGCCCACGACTCAAAAAAAGGCAAGTCTCTGGAAGGAGGCACAAGTGCTGGGGGGAAGAGGCAGGCAAGGGGAACAGGGAGAGAATGGCATGTTGTCACATAGCTTAAGGGCGAAGGAGGAAAAGACAGAGACTAGAAGGGAAATATCCCCCTCAGACAGGAGGACTGAGTGGCAAGGGAAGGAAGGGGATAAAAGTCTAATTACAATAGGGAAATCTCTCACAAACATGCCTCTCTTCTGTTATGGAGAAATGTAACTCAGCTTTTCTGAACCAGAGATGGCATTCTACAGATGACACCAGGAAACCCTTTATAAACAAAATACAGGAAATGCAAATTTGCAATAACTATTCCTTGAAGGGCAATTATTTTCTTCTGAATTCCCTCACTTGCCCTGCATGAAGAAAGATGGAAAAGTACATAAAAGAAAGAGGAGAGAGAGGGTGGCCAACCCACTTCTCAATTAAAAAAAAAAGCTAGGGGTTGTCATTTAAAAAGGCATGGAGCCAAAACCGTGTGTTAGTTTGATTTCGATTTGAATTTAGATTTGTGGAAATAGGGGCATGAAGTCAAATTTAAAAGTGCATGACATACTTGGTTTTTCTTTTCTCTTGGTTATTCTTGTGTATGGATATTGTTGTTTCTATCCTAATTTTGAAGACACACAATACAGCCCATAGGCTGAAAGTACCAATAATAAAAGGGTGGTAAGTGACCATTTTGAGTTGTTTCCTAAGAAATGGTTTCCCAGACCTGCTTGTTTAAAGGTTGTGTCCAACGGGGTCCTAGCAAGAAGTGTGGAATAGTCCCACAAGGCCTCTCACAATTTCAGAGATTCTTGTGGTGAGTTATGTTCCCGAGCTGATACTTTTACAGTTGTTGCTGGCTTGAGGAGACTCTGCAGCTGATGTTTGTCATTACTAATTGTTTGCATCAGTGTATCATCCAGAGGGGTCAGTCTCAACCAGTGTCCTACTGTGCTGGGCCTTGGCCAGTCATGGAATTTTGGTGGTGGCATAGTTATACCAGTCAACAGGCATGGGAGAGAGAGCCTTCGCCAGCAGCTGAGGGCAGTGCTCGTCATCCGCAAAGATTTTCACAGGCCCAAGGATTGGCATTCCATTGTTGCTTGGTTACAGTCAGTGGGTTTTGGAACTCATCTGGGTTGTTGAGAGCCAGCTAATCTGCCTATCCCTATCTTTTTATAAGGTCATTCATCACCTGGAACCTGAGCACTGAGCATATGCTAATGAAGAAATCTATCTGATTGCAAGGTAGTGGAGAAATGGAGATACTGGTTGAAAAGATAGGATATAATAATAATTTTGAGTTTAGGAAATAAACAGAAGCTATGAAAATAGAGAGATTCAAGGACAGTTAAGAATGGAGTTTGAGAGGAGCTGAAATCAAAAGAGGGCTGTTGTCTCACAGAAAGTGAACTGAGTGACTAAGAGAATTGAGTTTTCTTATAGTCTCAGGGCTGGAACAAGTATAGTTTAGCTGACCAATCCAGGAAAGGATCAGTCATTTTCCTACTGGAGTCAGCATTTGGCTACAACACAGACAGGCCCTAGCCTTTCTCTGAGGAAAGGGATGGCCATTTTCTGTATCTGTTTTAGTTTGAGCTTTCTTCTTTCCCATCAGTCAATCAATTGCCTTTCCAAATTGGCAGCAGAATGAATGTATGCCTCCATTTTCTTTTAATCCGTGGGTTTCCTACCATGAGCTAATGGCCATCAGTCTAAGGCTGGAAGTTTTATTTCCTCTCATGGCCCTTGTCCCAATTATTATCCATGATCTATCCTAAGAAGCTGTAATTTAATGTAAAACTGACCTTTATTCCTGCAGCAGCCATTCCAGGAACCCCCTGGCAGAGAGAAAGAGGAAAGATGAGAACACTTGGTTTGAAAAGTAAATACAGTAGACTTCCGATAATCCGAACCTTTGGGACCTAGGTGGTGCCGGATTATCGGATATTCAGGACTATCAGGAGGTACTATAAATTGGTTATATATATATGCAGTATATACTATATATAAAGTGTTTTAACCCTT
Source organism: Pelodiscus sinensis (assembly GCF_049634645.1). Classification (NCBI taxonomy): domain Eukaryota; kingdom Metazoa; phylum Chordata; order Testudines; family Trionychidae; genus Pelodiscus; species Pelodiscus sinensis. The sequence continues at coordinate 29,536,982 of NC_134718.1, read as the reverse complement.
TTTATTGTAGCACAAACACTATCCAGCGTCACACAATGCCAGTGGCAGACTGACTTGGTCCCGTCCGGTTTCGCTCGGTTCAGCTGCTGTCACTGCTGCGTTGTGACTCGTTTTTTGCCAAAGCTCACTCACTAGGCTCTTGCCATTTTGATGCCGGACTATCGGGAGTGCCATACAATTGGATGCTGGACTATTGGAGTTTTATTATATAAATATATATTCCTTTTTAAAGAAACCAGCCAAGTCAGAAATTCAAATAATCTATGCCTTTCCTTTTCCAAAGCTCAGAAGACATTTTAACATAGTAGTTACCACACTTTTCCATCCTGGTTCCCCAAAATGGGAGAGTCATTAAAATTACCTTCCCTCTGGTAGTGCCCATATTATCCAGAATAAAAGGAGGCTGTGCCACCAAAGAATAGTTTTGTTGCAAAGATCACAGAAGAAAAAGTTTATCCTTTCTCCCAGATTTAGGTGTGCTACATCTAGGCCATGTTTACACTAGAAAACTATTTTGAAAATGATTAATTTTGACTTAAAAACTCCTGCTGTAATAACTTTGAACTAGCACATCCTCACTATGGGGAAGCATCAAAATTAATCCGAGGCAAGCTCTGTTAATGTGGATGTGCTACCTCCTACTTAGAGCCCCAGGAAGCACTCTGGGGAGCTGTGGGAGGCCTCCCGGAGGCCAATAAATTTGAATTAGCAGCACTGAAACGTCCACATTGTTATTTCAAAATTACCATTTTGGAATTAGCGTTAATCCTCATGAAAAGCAGGCATAGAGTTTGAATTTCGTGGCCCGTTATTTCAAAAGAACAGGCTTGGTAGTGTGGATGCACCACTTATAAATTCAAACTTGGAGGGGTTATTTTGGAATAAGGCCCTCATATAGACCAGGGTCTAGTGAAGTTGACCCCATGACTTCATAGGAGCAGTGTGGATCACTGTGAAACTGATGGAGATACAGTAATATGAGGATCAAATATCTCGTTAAATGTTTGAATCCAGAATCTTAGTAAAAATGAGTCCCTGAAAAATGTCCAATCACCACAGAAAGAGAAAATGTTCTTGGTCTTGTTAATCAGCATCATTCTGTTTTACCACAGATGACATAAACTTGAGTATCAGATTTGCAGAGGAAATCTTTGAAGCCAGCTATCACTGGCAAAAAGACTCTCAAGCACGCAGAGTCTTGCGTCATTCTGCACAACACAGCAATACACCACCAGCAAATTATGGGACTCTAATCCCCAGTGGAAACTGAGATGGTTGTTTATTGGCTCTCAGGGCAGGTGCTCCTGTGGGTACGATTATATTTCCTTCCGTGGCAATGGTGCAAAAGCAAAACTTCAGCATCACTCCCTTGCTCAGACTCGATATTTTTGCAGTCTAAGTGTTAGTACTAGTTAGATCGTTCTGCAAATATCCAGTTAGGAAAGCAAACATGAGGAGTAATGACAGTGTAGGAAAGGAGCTGGGGGGAGAATGAGATGAAGCAGGGTTAGAAGGTGGGTAACAGGAAGGTATAGGGAACTTAATGTAGCACATGAGGCAAAAAGAAGGAAGAGAACGAGTTCATCATTGGAAAGAGCTTGTAAAAATTCAAACAAGGCAAAGTGTGAAGCAGGGGAGGGGCAGAATCATACCTCTCAACTTTCTGAAACAGAAATCAGGGACAAAGCTAAAAAACACAAGGACAGAAGATGGAAATCAGGGATTTTATGTAATAAAAGGGGGGAAAGCATTCAGAAATGTATCAGAAGTGAGTAGTTTTTAGTAAATATGGGCCCGAGTCATGAAAGGGATTATGTACAGATCATGTTTTGGGAATTAGATTTTACTGAACTCATGCTATCCCCTGTTCCTTATTTTTCTACTTTAAAATTGTAATGAGTAAGTCCAGTGATTTTTCCAATATTAATTTAAAATCTGTAACCCATGCACACACTGGCTCTGATTCACCACTGCACCATCCCTTTTTATACTGGTGTAAATTCCATGGATTTCCATGAAATAACGCATACTAAAACTGGAGTTGGCAGTGTAAGTCAGGCTCACTAGACACATGTCCAAAATTTATAAATTGCTGATTACCTACAAATACTAATTAGTGGTAATTCTCACTAGAATTAAGTATGACAGGTTTGATCCTGGCAGGTGCTGATCTCAATGGAATAAGGGACATTCAGCATCTTGCAGGATCACACCCCAAAATGAGACGTAGCGTTGGGAATAGACATGTCATTTCTTCAGTAAAACTTTTCTCCCCTGTCATCCCTTTGATAAATTAGGCCCTATGCTTTGCATTTTAGAAGCAGAAAGAAAATGATAGAGAAAGTGAGGAGAATCATTGTAGAACCCAAATTGGGGCCATCCCTGAAAGCCAGGGACAGTTGAGAGGTATGGGTAAATGCAGGTGGACAAATCTCACACCATTCCTTGCAGGATACCTTAGCTCCATGTTTTCCTGGCAGCCCTGGCATGCCCCTCTCCCCCTGGAAATGGAATAAGAAACAAAGTTGAGAGGACAAGCATCAGATGAGTCTTCAGGAAGGCCTGTGTTGGTGATCGTGAAAGCACAAGTGGATATTATTTTTGCACAAGATGTCAATAAGTTCTTGTCAGGGAGACAAGACCTCTGATCCCCCCCCCCTCCACTCCTGCTTCTATTTACTACAAGGTGATTTCTCTTAGTCATAGCTTCTCCTCTTGGGTACCTCCTAGCACCTGGATAGAACCACTACATTGCCATGTTCTGTCTCAGAATGTTTCTCTCCTTGCTGTGGTAGAACAATGTGAGCCAAATTATTTTGTTACATCAGTGATACAAATGAAAACAGAACAATGAGAGCTTTATGCTTAACCCTTACATCTGCTGCCTTAAAGAGCTTTCCAACACCCAGTACTAACTCCTAAGCATCCCATGGGTATGGAAACCATTTATTTATTTCCACTGTACAACTGTCACTGTGTACACATCACAGTTATCTCTGGGCAGAAAATTCAGAATGCAGAATACAAAATACATGGATCGGTATCCCTATAATTACGTAGATTTACCCCAGGAGAAAGATTTTTAAAGCCTGTAATCACTAGCTCAGGCAAAAGCTGAGGCAGGCAAAAACTCCGTGCCCATACTTTGAAGGTCAATAGACTTGAGCCATGTCAGATCAAAATGTGTTGATGGCTGCTTCTTTCAACATTCTCCAAGTGTGAATTTTTTCTCTTCATGTTGTTGTTGTCAATCCTGTACTAAAAACCCTAAAATAAAGGAAGAGAGTATGCTCCTGTCTTTTGATTTTTCCTAGATCCTTAGTTTATTCTGTCCAACTGGCACACTACCTTTTGTAAATGCCTCTTTGTGGCCTACCATGTCCATAATTTATTTATGTAACTCTGTCAAATTAATTGCTGAGAGGTTGGGGTTACATTACATGATACCCATGCAGGCAAAGCAGTCAAGGGACTTCTTCAGGAGTTGCTGAGGTTGTAAATCTGTTTTTAAAAGTACAGGCTTATCTACTGTGAACATTTAGTTTGCAGCAAGCTGGGATGTCAGTCTACCATTCACAAGATTAAGTATACACTGGCATTTGAATGACAAAACTTTTGCCATTCAGGCTACATCTAGACTACAATGTTTTATTGGAAAAAGGGATGCAAATTGCCAGTGTGAACAGCACATTGTCAGCTAACGATGCAGATGGCACTTGTTGGGGGTGGAAGTATTTTGTCAGCAAAAAAACTGACAAACAGCAGCTACACTGCCCAACTGTTAGCAACATGGCTGTGTACATAAGAACATAAGAACGGCCATACTGGATCAGACCAAAGGTCCATCTAGCCCAGTATCCTGTCTTCCTATAGTGGTCAACGCCAGATGCCCCAGAGAGAGTGAACAGAACAAGGAATCTTCAAGTAATCCCTCTCCTGTCATCCATTTCCAGCCTCTGACAGAGGCTAGGGGCATCATTCCTATCCATCTTGGCTAATAGCCATTGATGGACCTAACCTCCATGAATTTATCTAGTCCTTTCTTGAACCCTGATGAAGTCCTGATATTAACAGCTATAATGGTCTGAAGTAAATAGGATGAAGTTTAATAGGGACAAATGCAAAGTACTCCATTTAGGAAGGAACAATCAGTCTCACACACACAGAATGGGAAGTGACTGTCTAGGAAGGAGTACTGCAGAAAGGGATCTAGGGGTCATAGTGGACCAGATGCTAAATATGGGTATGTCTACACTAGCACCCTAGTTCAATCTAGGGAAGCTAATGAGGGCGACCAAAATTGCAAATGAAGCGTGGGATTTAAATATCCCACGCTTCATTAGCATGTTCCCGGCCGGTTGCCATTTTAGAAATTGACTAGCCCAAAGTAACTGCCCGTGGTTACACGCGTCAGTGAAACGGGATTCTGAATTAAAGCTCTAACTCGAATTAGCTGTTATTCCTCCTGCAATTTACCAGCTAATTCGATTTAGGGCTTTAATTCGGAATCCCGTTTCACTGCCACATGTAGACACAGGCAGTTACTTTGGGCTAGTCAATTTCTAAAATGGCAACCGGCTGGGAACATGCTAATGAAGCGCGGGATATTTAAATCCCGCACTTCATTTGCAATTTCAGTCACCCTCATTAGCCTCCCTAGATCGAACTAGGGGGCTAGTGTAGACATACCCTGAGAGTCAACAGTGTGATGCTGTTGCAAAAAAGCAAACATGATTCTGGGATGCATTAGCAGGAGTGTTGTGAGCAAGACACGAGAAGTCATTCTTCTACTCTACTTTGCGCTGATTAGGCCTCAGTTGGAGTATCGTGTCCAGTTCTGGGCACCACATTTTAAGAAAGATGTGGAGAAATTGGAGAAGGTCTAGAGAAGAGCAACAAGAATGATTAAAGGTCTAGAGAATATGACCTATAAAGGAAGACTGAAAGAACTGGGCTTGTTTAGTTTGGAGAAGAGAAGACTGAGAGGGGACAGATAGCAGTTTTCAGGTATCTAAAAGGGTGTCACAAGAGGAGAGAGAAAGTTTGTTCTCCTTGGCCTCTGAAGATAGGATAAGAAGCAATGGCCTTAAACTGCAGCAACGAAGGTTTAGGTTGGACATTAGGAAAAACTTCCTAATTGCCAGGATGGTTAAACACTGGAATAAATTGCCTAGGAACACTGTGTGAAGAAAAATTTCCTTTTGTTTGTTTTAAACCTGCTATCTATTAATTGCATTTGGTGACTCCTAGTCCTTATGATATGGGAACAAGTAAATAACTTTTCTTTATTCACTTTTTCCACACCAGTCATGATTTTATAGACCTCTATCATATCCCCACTTAGTTTCCTCTTTTCTAAGATGAAAAATCTGAGTCTTTTTAATCTCTCTTCATATGGGACCTGTTCCAAACCCCTAATCATTTTTGTTGCCCCTTTCTGCACCTTTTCCAATGCCAATATATCTTTTTTGAAATGAGGCAACCACATCTGTACACAGTATTCAAGATGTGGGCATGCCATGGTTTTATATAGAGGCAATAAGATGTTCTCTGTCTTATTCTCTATCCTTTTTTTAATGATTTCTAACATTCTATTTGCTTTTTTGACTACCACTGCACATTGAGTGGATGTTTTCAGAGAACTATCCTCAATGGCCACATCTAGATTGGCAAGATTTTGTGCAAAAGTGGCCGCTTTTGCACAAAATCTTGCCGCCTGTCTACACTGGCTGCGAGTATTTGTGCAAGAACACTGACTTTGTACTGTACAAAATCAGTGGTTCTTGCATAAATACTCCGACGCTCCCGCTCAGGGATAAGCCCTCTTGCACAAGTATTCTTGCGTAAGAAGGGCCAGTGTAGACAGCCAAGTTAATTTATTGTGCAAGAAAGCCCGATGGCTAAAATGGCCATCGGAGCTATTCTTGCACAAGAGAGCGTCTACATTGGCATGGATGCTTTTGCACAAAAGCAAATCTTTTGCACAAAGGCACGTGCCAGTATAGATACTCACTTGCGCAAATACTTTTAACGGAAAATTTTTTACATTAGAAGTATTTGCGCAAAATCATGCCAGTCTAGATGCAGCCAATGACTCCAAGCTCTCTCTCTTGAGTAGTTATAGCTACAGTAGTCCCCATCAGATTGTATGTACATTTGGGATTATTTTTTCCAATGTTCATTACTTTACATTTATCAACATTAAAATTCATTTGCCATTTTGTTGCCCAATCACTTAGTTTTGTGAGAAGATCTTTTTGAAGCTCTTCACTACCTGCTTTGGTCTTATTAATGTAGACAAAGCCTTAGGGTACGTCTACACAGCAATATTATTTCAAAATAACTAGCGTTATTTCAAAATAACTACGCAGTAGGCAGTTATTTCAAAATAATGTCAAAATACTGTCAAACTGGAGGACTTCATACTCTGACTCCTGTAACCCTTCATTGTATGAGGAGTAAGGGAAGTCAGAAGAAGAGTGCTCTATTTCAAAATAAATGCTGTATAGACAGTCCCAATTTCAAAATAAGCTATTTTGAAATAAGATACACAATTGACATAGCTCAATTTGCGTAGCTTATTTCAAGTTAAGCCCTGCTGTGTAGATGCACCCGTAGTCTGCCACAGACTAATTGCCTTTGTGGACTTTGCTGATACAATTTTTTAAATGGGACAAGATCAAAGCACATTAACAAACTCTTAGGGTGTGTCTAGACTGCAGGGTTTTGTCGACAAAAGTGGATTTTTGTCGACAAAACTATACCTGCGTCTACACTGCCGCTGAGTTCTGTTGACATAACGTCAATAGAACTCAGCAGTTTTGTCGATGGCTGTAAACCTCATTCTATGAGGAATAACACCTTTTGTCGACAGAGTTCTGTCAACAGAAAGTGTTATTGCATCTACACTGTTCTTTACATATACACTGTCATGTCGACAAAGCAAGCTGCTTTCTCGACAGAACTGGATGTAGTCTAGACGCTCTTTGTTGACAGAAGCTTTGTCGACAGTATATGTCGACAAAACTTCTGTCGACAAAAGCCTGTGGTCTAGACGTACCCTTATTGTGGTTCCACATGCTCCACAGGGACAATTAGGGCATGTCTATAGTGGGGAGTTATTTCAAAATAAATCCCCTTATTTCAAAATAATAGGGCAAGCATCCACACTACCAAACCTGCTATTTCGAAATAATGGGCTTGTTGCTTCAAAAAAATAATTCCTGCTTGTGAAAAGGAATAATGCTTTTTTAAATTGTTATTTCGGGAGTTATTATTTAGAAATAACTTACTTTGAAATAACCTGGTAGTGTAGACATAGCCTTAGTGTGTGGCATAGTGCAGGACATATTCATAGCCCTGCTTGCCATTAACTAAATGTTCATACAGACAAGCTCTATATCTCAGTGCTAACTAGACAGAATCGGCAGGTCAGCTCTATCTGAGGTGGATTCTCCAGGATAACAAGTAGTTCACGATTGTCAGGCCGAGATTTTGAATGGTATCTACATGTTACTCTGCTCAGGCCAGGTATGCACTAGAGACTTCTATTGGCACGACTGCGTTGCTCGGGGGTGTGAAAAATGCACCCCACTGAGTGACGTAGTTATACCAGCCTGACTCCTGGTATAGACAGCGCTGTGTCAGTGGGAGAGCTTCATTGATTGTCACAGCTACAGCCTCTTGGGGAGGTAAATTAATTATGCCAATAGGAGATGCTCTCCCTTACCAAAGCAGTGTCTTTACTACAACACTACAATGGCACAGCTGCACCACTATGGGTACGTCTAAACTACAAGCCTCTTTCGAAAGAGAGCATTTAGACTGCAACCACTTCTTTCGAAAAAGCAAGCTGGCAGGCAGTCTGGATGCTATCTTTCGAAAAAGCCCTGTTTGCATTCAAGAATGCCTTTTTTTAAAGAGCAATTTCAAAAAAAGGCGTTCTACCTCTTAAAATGAGAGTTACTGTGGTTGAAAAAACCACCGCGTTCTTTCGATTTAATTTTGAAAGAACCTGGCAGCAGTCTAGATGCAGGGGACATTTTTTCAAAAAAGGCCACTTTTTAAAAAAAAACCTGTAGTCTAGACACACTCTATATGTGAAGACAAGTCCCCAGGCTGTGTCTACAGTGCCACTTTTATCCTCAAAACTTTAGCCATTCGGGGGAGTGAAAAAACACCCCCAACAACAAAAGTTTTAGCACTGAAAAGTGCCAGTATAGTCAGTGCTTTATTGCCGGAAGAGCTACCCCCTTCTTTTGAGGAGGGGTTTTTTACCACTGGGAGAGCTGTCCCCCAGGCTGTGTCTAGATTACATGCCTCTGTCATCAGAGGCATGTAGATTAGATACATAGGCAAAGGCAAATGAAGCCGCGATTTAAATGATCGCGGCTTCATTTACATTTACATGGCTGCCGCGCTGAGCCGATAAACAGCTGATCAGCTGTTTGTCCGCTCAGCGCGCTAGTCTGGACGCTCCCCTGTCGACATCAAAGCCCTTTGTCGGCAGACCCGGTAAACCTCATCCCACGAGGTTTACCGGGGCTGCCGACAAAGGGCTTTGATGTCGGCAGGGGAGCGTCCAGACTAGCGCGCTGAGCGGACAAACAGCTGATCAGCTGTTTATCGGCTCAGCGCGGCAGCCATGTAAATGTAAATGAAGCCACGATCATTTAAATCGCGACTTCATTTGCCTTTGCCAGAACAACAAATCTACATGGCTCCGTCGACGGAGCCATGTAGTTTAGACATACCCCCAGAGACAGAGTGCCTACACTGCCCATGTCACAGCACTGTGATGGCAGCACTGCCATGGTAGTGCTCTAACATGGGCAGTGTAGATATACCCTGAGTGCTGCACGATGTACATGACTTAGGAGCCAAATGCCATGTCTACACTCCCACTTACATTGGCAAAACACTCCCGAGTGACGTAAGTGCCGCCGGCATGAGCAATAGTGTGCATAGTGCGATGTCAGCAGGTGGCTTCCCTCTCTGACACAGCTATCGCAGCTCATGAGAGGGGAGGGGGTTATGTTGATGGCAGAGCTCTCTCCAATTGGCACAGAGTGGCCACACAAACAATCTCACAGTGCTGCAGCTGTATCAGTATCTGAAAGTCTCTAGTATAGACATAGCCTGGGTCTCTTTTTCAGAAATGACTTAGGCACTTAGGAGACTAACTGTCAATGACTTTCAGTAAGACTTAGGCTTGTAAGAGCCGCCTTTAGGCACCCAACTCCCATTGATTTCTGAGAGAACAAGGCACCAGTTTACATTTAAAAATATGGCCCTTGAAAGCCTATTATTCACTTCTGAAAATGAGAAATAGGTTCCCAAGTCATTTAGGCCTTGCAGTACTGAGTGGAGCAATGCTTAAACACTTTCAAAACTCTGGGCCTCAGCCTGACACTCATGCTCCCACATACATGTTAGCATTTTCACTACTTGGTGAGCGCCAGCATCCTAATCTGCAACACAGCTGTTTCAGGCAATTAACCTCCACCTGCCTGAGGCAAGAGTGAGATCCAACAACAAAAGACAGGCTGCTCTCCCCAACTTTGAAGAGGTCTCAGCCTAAAAAGGTAAGAAAGACACAGTATGGGAGAGAAAACTTGCACAGAGAGGTAAAGTATCTTGCCTAAAATCACACAGCTGGTTATGGGGAGAACCTTGTCTTTTCAGTCATACTTCAGTGCCCTATACACTAGCTCATACTGCCTCTTCATAGTCTGGGTGGGAATTGTGAAATTCAACCCATACTTACACATCCCAGACATCAAGACAGTCTATATAGTGTTAATATTGACTATATAACTGATATTGTTTGTGATACACAACACACTAACTGGATATGGATAGTAGTACCCACTGGATATGGATAAGAAGTGAGTTTGCACTCTCCCATACAGGATTCATGCCTTATCTATGAGTCACAAGTGATGTAGCAAAGTGTCCACAGAGAGCAGAATGCTCAGGAAATTGATGCTTAATTAAAGCAGTGCCATTTTCATATACCACTAACAGTTAACGCAGGAAAAAACCATCTCTCCCGACATAAGCTTTTGGAACGGCATGCTGAGCAAAATGGAGGGGAGGCAGATTTGTTTCAAAGCTAAACTTGGAATAGTTATTGTTTCTTCAGCTGTAGCCTTGATTTGAAATGTGTCACTGACACCAGACTTCTCTTAACACCCCAGCAGAGGGCAGTACAAGACCTTAGTCTAAGGACCAATAATGTGTTTTAGTGCTACACACTAGCAATGCCTTCTCCTGCTGGTCTCACCCATCTTTGGGCTCCAAGTTTTGAGCTTTGATGTTTCTAATGGTGAAATCTGAAACCTCCTTCAAATCAGTAGTGGGTTGGAAATCCCAGATTAGGAAGCTGCCTATTGCTGGTGTTTAATGAGCTGACCACATTCACAAACAGCCTGTGAAGCTCTTATTTAACTCTCTCAGTATCTTCCTCAAAGTACAAAGGGGTGGGCCCCAGTGTTTACAATATGCTGAGCAGTGTTAGAATTGTGTGCAGCTATGGGTATGTCACAGCATTAGAAACCCACGGCTGGCCCATCCCAATTGACTCAGGCCCATAGGGGTGGTCTAATTATGGTGTAGCTGTTTGGGCACTGCCTGAAGCCCAGGCTCTCAGATCTCATGAGGTGGGAGGATTCCAGAGCAGGGGCTGCAGCAGGACCCCAAACATCTGCAGTTCAGTTAAACAGTCATAGAATCCTAGAACTGCAGGGGACCTTGAGAGGTCATCAAGTCCAGTCTCCTGCCCTCGTGGTATCATCCCTGACAGATGTCGATCTAACTTGTTCTTAAATATTTCCAGTGATGGAGATTCCACAACCTAGTCAATTTATTCCAGTGTTTAACTACCCTGAGCAAGAGATCATTGCACAGGTTTAAAGAAACTCCCTTTTATGGCACAAATGAAAATGACATACTGGGTTGCTGTAAAATGTTAATGTCTGGTCCCTTAGCCAAAGCCCTGCAAGCCAGAGTCAGCTGGCATGAACTGGCCCTGAATGTCTAATTGCAGAGTAGACACCCGCAATATGTTGGTGCTGTATTGGCTGTACCCCACTATCTAAATGAGCCTCTTTAAGTAGGTCACAGTCCATTCTTGAGCATATTAACCGCAAACTTCTGCATATTAACTCACAAAGGGACTCTGGTAAACTGAAGACAGCTATAAAATCAAGGAAAGAGGAAATTCATAAAAGCAGAAAAATAATTTTTTTACCATCATCTTTTCATTTCCTAACTGGTCATCTGCTGTTTTAGTTTCCAGATTCAACACTTGTTATTTAATTAAGCCACCACAAGAAACTAGTGTGATATGGGGCCAAGTTCCAGAAAAGTACAAAGCAGTGGGTGTTCAGTGTGAATAAAATACTCTGTTATACACTAGACCCTCCACACCCACTCTTCTGAAACAGAGAGATCACAGTGGAAATAACTACTAAACCTCTAAAGTGCGATACATAGGAATGGTAATATGCATTAAAACAAGAAACTTTACTGATGCAATAATAAGGATGCACAGTTAAATTAGAATTAGTCAGGAAATGTAAAAGTTTAAATTTCTACAGCAACACTAATATGGCCACCTTTCTCACAGAAATATTTTCTATTCCTGTTTTTTTTGGCTAAATAAGACATCTAGTAATAACAGTTAGCTCTTATGTGGTGCTTTTTATCCATAGAGCTCAAAGTACTTCATAAAGGAAGTTAAGTTTCATTACCCCCATTTTGGGATGGAGAAACTACAGCAGAGAGGTGAGGTGCCAAAGGTCACAAAGCAGATAAGTGGTAGTGCTGGAACAGAGAACGGGCCTCTTAATGCAAAAGCCCATGTTCTGTCTACTGAGCAATACTGCCTCCCTACATTCTTTATGTCATACAACAGGGCTACTCAACTTTGGAAGCCCCAGGGGCCACAATAATACTGTGGGCCACAACTTAAGGGTGGCTGCATATTCATGCAAATATATATGCAAAACGCTTCTTTCACACTGACGGGCATGAATACAAAAATTAAGGCAAGACTACACAACACACAGGCCCCATTTAAGTCAGTTCTGCTGATATTAATAAAATGCAATATTTACCCAATTTCCACTCATATGATTGTACTTTTAATGAGCAATAACAGCCCAAGAAATTAACTACTAAAACACGTATCAATAAAAGACCATTATATTAACCACTTTTTTGTTTTGGTTCCCACCCACGGGCTACAAACAAATGGGCCATGGGCTGCATGCGGCTCACAGGTCACATGTTGATTAGCCCTGTCATACAATATATTCTATAACATATATAGGATGTCCAACATGGCAGACATTACATACTGGCAAGAACCTTAACACTTGTATTTCCTGGATTAAAAAAATTTTTACTGTGTGAACTGACATTGCATTCACCTGTGCCCAGTTTCCTCCCATACAAGGGCCTCATTTTCATTTTAATAGAGCGAGAAATGACATGGCCTTTACTTTAAGGTACTGATCTTCACAGGTGTTTTGGTATCTCACAGTATCTGGCCTATAGTATAGTTCTACTCTGAAAGGTCTCTAGGGTGAAAATGATCTCCTTCTTATTCTGCACATCTGTTCCCTTTGCATATTCAGGCAGATCTGTCAAGTGATGGGGCAAAACCAAGATTTTTTTTCCTGCTGTCAGCGCCATAAAACCAACCCAGCTCTGGGAGAGTGAACGGAGTTCTTTTCTGGCCTGCCCAATGCCAACAAAATTGTTAATTGTGGTCCAACTGCAGGCTAGCTAGGCAAACCCCCTGTCTTCAGATTATGTCCTCTGTACAGGGTATGTCTAAACTATATGCCTCTGGCGACAGAGGCATGTAGATTAGACTACCCGGCATAGGAAAATGAAGCGGCCATTTAAATAATCACCGCTTCATTTAAATTTAAATGGCTGCCACGCTGAGCTGATCAGCTGTTTGTCGGCTCAGCGCGGTAGTCTGGACACTCCACGGTTGACATCAAAGGCATTTATCGACCTCCCAGGTATGCCTCCTGGGATGAGGCATACCTGGGATGAGGCATACGTAGGATGAGGCATACCTGGGAGGTCGACAAATGCCTTTGATGTCGACTGCGGAGCGTCCAGACTACTGCGCTGGGCTGACAAACAGCTGATCGGCCATTTAAATTTAAATGAAGCAGCAATTATTTAAATCGCTGCTTCATTTTCCTATGCCAGGTAGTCTAATCTACATGCCTCTGTCGCCAGAGGCATGTAGTCTAGACGTACCCTGTTATTCCTGAAGGTAATAGGGTCATGCAGGTGTAGCTAAGGGTCTACTTAGAGATGAATAAAGCTATACTGATGCAGCTAAGAGCATTATTGGCCTGCAAAATCTTTATGACTGGGAATGCCATCCAAGTCAGAAATAACCCAGTTCTCTTTCAAATCCCAGGTTTGCAAGTCTACAAGTTAGAAAAATAACTTCATTTTTTAAAAATTGAACACACTTAATCTGGAAGTCACTGGGATGTGACAAATATGGAAGCCCATGATACCATTTTGCAATTCCTCAAATGTCACTTGGCTCATATAAATGTGGCATTATGTGACATGAAAGCCAGGTCATTCTTCATAGCCAGAGTTTAAAGAAATGGAGCAGCTTTCTTCAAGTGCACAGAAAGCACTTGCCAGTTTGCCTTTTTTGGCAGATCTGACCTTCCTTCCCTGGCCTTTCATGTTACCAGTATAACACACACGGAGGATATCTCTAATAACCAACAGTGCCACATTCTGATTAGTTCTCTGGCAGAGGTAGGCAGTAATAATGAACCACCAATTAAAATATAATCACAAGGAACTGTCTAAAATAGATCATTTAAGTTAAAAAGAATTTGACAGAAAAAATATATATGCAAAGGGCCAAATCCTGGACTTATCAATACCACTGATAAAACTTGTTTTGACTTTAATAGGGCTAAGATTTAGTCCAATGCTATGGAGCCCAGAGGGGGAAGAAGCAAAGTGAGACATCCAGATTTTGCAAAAAGCATTGAAGGCTCTGGGAATGCAAAGTGAGAGAAGGTAAAATTGAATAAGGAACAAATCCTCATTATGCAATCAGCTACACCAGCAACAGGAAGGAAGCTTAAATGGTCATTTTTAAAGAGACGACCAATTAATAATATCCAGGGCAACTATGAGCCAACTACTTCTGCACAATCCTGTCACCTTTAATGAGGTTGCACACATTTAACTGGGAGCAAAATTTGGCTTGAAAGGGAATAAAACCATCAAGGGCCTCCCCAATTCCCAGGTCATCTTCTTTTGTGAAGAAAATACCTAGAGAAGCCACTCCAGGGAAGACAAACACGTGCACTGTCTGAACTTACAGGAGCCGCTGTTGGTTGCTGATTTACGTCTAGTTTGGGGTCTCATGCTCTGCTGTTATTCTTATTCCTCTGAGCAGGGAAATAAGAGAACCCAGAACAAAGTGAGAATGGCAGCAACAAATGGAGGTGTCTTAATAACCAGGAATAAATTGCACTTGGGATGGGAAAGTGGCCCTTAAGAACACGTATTGATGATCCCACTCCAAAATGTTTTCTTGGGGAGGGGGAAGAGGGAAGCGGAAGAAGGGAGGGAGAGATGTTGCTCAAACTTCAGGAACCTAGGATCATAAGGATCATAAGATCAAAGATACATTTTCGGGGTCACAATTATTCATTGCTTTCCAATGTAAAATGTGGAGGTTTGCATCTGTGAATGTGTGTGTGAGCAACTGAGCAAAAGAGATCATTACACAGGTTTGAAGAAACTCCTTTTTATGGCACAAAAGAAAATGACATATTGGCTTGCTGTAAAATGTAAATGGCTGGGGGAAAGACTGCCACATTCCTGTGTCCATTCCATGAACTAGCAGCTACCATTCCCGGCCCCGCTCCTTGTCTCTATTGCCAAGAGACATCAAGGAAATGGGAAGGAGAGTTTGTGATAAGCTCCCAGGATCACAATACAAGACAGGCAAGTGATCAATGCAATTAAAGTTGACAAAGGGATTAGAATGGTTGAGAGGCCATCTCAGGTTTGTCATCTGTTATTAAGGGTTATTTTAGTCTGGAGTTGGAACCAGGCAATTTTGGTTTTGGTTCCAGAAACTGAATCAAAGGCCTATTAATCCATGTACTTAGAGCGCACGCTGAACAGGTGCCTGACAGCAGTGACACAAGCAAATAAAAACAGGGTTAGGACTTGGATTCTACTTATAGCACTTTTCCTCACTTAGGTCCATATACTGCCCTGAGTTGTCCACAACTTATTCTCCCTATCAGTTTAAAGAGAAAGCACCCAGTAATTTCACAGATCTTCAAACCCATCTACTATGAGTCTGATCCTGCTCTCATGGAGTGCAAACCATAATCCTGGGGGAATTGTACAATTTTACTATGTCTCCAAATGCAACAATTGCAGAATTCCTACAGGCCTAAAATCAGGACTAAGTCCATCAAAGTCAATGAAATTACACCAGTGTGAGAATGGATTTGTGGAAGGATCTTGGATTACATGTAGACGTATATGAGTAGGATTTGCATAAAGCAATGATTTGTAAGATCTATTCACCTTGTCTCTTGTTGATTTTAAAAGGAAGGTCATTTGTTGCTGTAACTATTAAATTGAGACCCCAGATCCCTCAAGAAGATCTCTCCAAACACATTCAAACAGACGAGAGTATAGTTTAAAGAACCTTTTAGTGTTTTAAAATGATAATCCCCAAAAGGGAAAATGTGCATTCATTTTATAATTAATAACATATAATCCACATAATAAATATTTTAAATACGTATGTCAGAGTTAATGTATGTAAAATATTACAAAACAGGCCTTTCTAATGATATTTTAAACCTATGGTATGACACAATATGCTATGACTTATGAAAACAGCTAACATTGTAAAGTTTTAAACAGTCTGTATTGAGTAATATATTTTAAATATGTAAGTGCAAAAAATTGTAATAAAATAGATAACATATGGGCATAAAACCATATTATCTTGTAAAAAGAGCTGTCCAGCCTAGAAACAGAGGGAGACTGGAAGAATGATGCCAAACCTTAGCCTCAAAGTTGCAGAGTTTGAATAGATGTGATGTGTCAGCTAACCAGACTTTATGAGGAAAGCACAGCCCACCCTTTCAAATACAAAAATGTAACAAATCATTAGTGAACTTCATAGTCAGAGAAATTCTTTAGTAAGAATCAGATTCCACTAAGTGGCTATAGTCAATTTTTATTGAATGTGCATAAAACAGCCAGCACATGGAGTGTCTGCTTGTGGTTAATCACCACACATATGTGTATTCCATTAAATATCCCACAGATCTCTCTCAGGCCCAGCTCCCTATATCAATACAGTTTTCTGAATAGCTACTTGTCTCTTAAAGTGTGGTAGAAAGTCATGTTTCCCATGCCTACCTTTATGCCAGTGTCCCCCTTTTCACCCTGTGCAAGGAAAACAGAGATAGAAAGGAAACGCAGGTAGATGTAGTGAACAAAAAGAGAAAAACAGTATAGCAATGACAATAGAAAGTAATTGAAAGAGCTTAGTTCATGAGACATGCATGCTGGACCTGCAGAGAAATGAATGAAGGACATAGCACAACAATCATAGCATCTCTAGTGCTGACTTCACGTCATCCTTGCATTCTGCACCAATGCAAGACAACGTGTAGCGGAGAAATGGGTGCATGAAATTGTTTTATACACCCTTAGGTAACCTGTATCTATGACATTCATCAGTATCCATAGGAGGCATTGACTGAGCTTTTCAAAGAATTTAAGGGAGTTAGGAGCTGACATCCAACTAACTTTTAAGGGGAGTTGGGCACCTTGCTGCCTGAGGCCCCTTTGAAAATCCAAGGCATCAGCACTCAAAGTCTGCCAGTATCCAAAGGAGTAGCTCTTTTACATAACTGCTGCCAAATGTATTATATTCCAGCAGAAGGTAATGCACATACAAGTCATTACATTAGAACAGCTACAAGTGACTGAGCCCTGGTTCCAGAGATCAGGGAATCATTCTTGCCTTGAGTCCAGTGGCTGACAATTGTCCAGGCCCCATCTAAAAAAGTAAGTCTGGATCTTGTATGTCATTGTGTGCAAAGAAACTACTGAGTCTATCTAGACATTTATATCACATTGCTTACCACATTTATCTGAGACTGTATCACATGACGCATGTATATTTGCGTTTCTGTAACAGGAGCACATGTCTGGGTGGCAATAAGTTGCCCTAAGCAGATGGAGGTACTGACTAACTACGAATTGTTAGTTTAATGGTTACCTTGGAGCCAATAGATCCAGGAAGGCCAGGTACTCCTGGTAGGCCAGCCTCACCTGCCTCACCCACCTCACCCTAAGTAGAGAAGCAAGAAATGGATGGAGAGGCACACAGTCAGAAGGAAGAAAAGGGGCCTTTAGTATTTCACAAACATACTAACAAAGATGTGGGGGGGAGGACAGAGAACAATCCCATAGCATATATGACAGCCTAGCTTTCTGACCCTGCCCTGAAAGCAATGCTGCCCAGCAGTAAGCAAAGAGAGATGGAACACTGAAGAGAAGTTTCTCATAAAAAGCCGGATCCCATCAGGGTTTAGGTGCTATGAGCACATATTCCAATCCCTCATACAATGTATTTTATCCATGACTGAAGTGATTATCTATCCATGTGTCCATGCTAGTGCACAATTAGTGTCCCAGGAACTTCTTTTGGGTTGCCTGAAAAGTCCTGGTTTTTCATTTCATCAGGCAATATCTTGGATTGCTGCTTTTTAATAACTAGAAAATATTTGTTCATGTTATATTGCTACACTGAGTAGAATTTCTCATGTGTTTTCCAGGAACAATCTAGTGGTGCAAGTATTCTAAGTGTCTGGAGTGAAAATAATGACGGCATGAGTGTAGACAGTATCACAGCTGTTCTTTTTGCTCAGATTTAATTACACTGGTTTGATGTTCAACAATAAACTCATTCAGAATGCTGTTACTGGAAAAAATCCTCCATTCTGAGAAATACACCTGTGGTGCTGTTGAGTCAGAAGATAACAGTAATGATATCAGAACAACTTGAGAAAGCCCCACGTTTTTGGCCTTTCACCTGGATATTGTGTGACCCTAAAACGTGTTGCCACAAAAGTATCCTGATTTTTAAATTTGAAAATATGGTCACCACATCGCTGGTATCACAAGGCTACCGTCAGCACAAAAAAATCAAAGCAGAGGGAGAGTTCTCCAAATCCTGAGTCTGCCCATTTGGTAAGGGCAGATGGAAGTTTCTCTTTCCTTTCATGCTGTCTCAGTGGGGAAGACTTCGTCTTCTGTGTTCATTCAATCCTGTATTTCCTGTGTACTTCCCCATTAATAGGTCCCAACCCTGGGATCATCCTTATCTTATCATGAAAGGAATTCAGACCCCTTGCTTGATAAATAAATCACCCAGATTAACTGCCCTCCATAGGAAAAGATGCTGGTACAAATACACACTAATATGCCATTTCAGTGACATCCTAAGCACTTTTGAACATTGCAAAGAGAAGGATGGATGGCTAATGAGAAAACCGACAGTTTGCTGAAGGAAGCAACAGTAAATTTTGTGTGTGTCTGTAGGAACGGACTGTGGTCCAGGGGGGCTATAATTTTCATTTCCTGACATAACAAAAACTTCTCAGTTTATGCAGAACTAATTAAAAAGCTTTCAGGACTTGCCATTTCACCCACAGTGCACTCATAAAACATGGTATAGATAACAGAATATGTACAACTGCCGGCAGTTGGGAATACTCACTTCCCTTTTCTCACTCCTTTATTCTCCATTTCAGTATTTCTCCCCCTTTATCATCTTTCATCCTCCCTCCACCAAACAGATTCAGTGCTGCTGGGGCAGAACTAGTCACGCCCTAAAGGGGATACCAGGGAAGGCCAAGAGAATATATTTAATGCACTGTTGGAGCTTCACTGGAATCCGGCTGCCTGGAAATCAGTTGAATGAGCACATTCCCCTTGCCCCCTGACTCCCTGGCTATGCCCATATGTGACCAGCATAATTAGGGCTGCTCCGGCCACCTCTGTGCCCCATAACACATAGGGAATGCAAGTGTCTTGCACTGGGACAGCTATCCTCTGGGTAGACCTTTCAGTGCTAGAGATTCACAGCCCTGTCTGGTAACCTGCAGCTGAATCAAGCTTTCTACCATTTAGGCTGGAGAATGATACTTAACCAGGGGAATGAAAATACCATATCTCATTTCAACTCCCATTCAGACTGGGCAGATGGGTAGGAGGGGAGGGAGCCCGAAGGAGTGAATCTATAGGGGAGCTTACAGTTTTCCCTGCCTCATCCTCTCCCAGAAGAAACCTCTGCAGGGAAGCATGTAAGTGTAGTGGCTACTGGGGAGGAGAAACTAATTTAAAAATCTGCTCTCCTAACACAAGTCACTGCAGGGAATGGTAGAAGAATTCTGGCTATGGGGGAGGTCAGACTTCCTCCATGACCCATCCCCAGTCTCTGCCAGCAAGTCACTCACTGAAGAAAATGATGGAAGAGTTGGCTGTGAATGTGTGTGACAAGGATGGCACTTCTCTGTTACTACGTTCCCGCCAGGTTCTGGTTCACCATGATACACTTTAAGCTACTTGATTATCTATGTGTTCTGCGCATCTCAGAAGTTTACTTGCCCTTCTTACCTTCCTCCCAGGGTATCCTTGAATTCCAGGGTCCCCCTGCAACAACCAAAATGAAGACAAGCCAGTGATGCTAGACTGAAAAGGAAAAATCCCTGTCCTTTCCTTTGTGCTGATACAGAAAGAAAAATAGGATACTGAGGGTGAAATTCACCCCTGGGCAGAGAACCATAATGAGGCCTTAATAACATTTAAATCTCCCTGGAGTTTTCAAAACACAGCTTATGTCCTTTCTGAGTCCAATGCCCAGGAGTGACTTTTATCCTGTGTGAATTACAACATAATAGGAAAGCTGTAGCATACATGACAAGGCACACCATTTGGTTTTGCTTCCATTTACATAGTTAATCTGTCCTAACACTGCTTAATCTTAGAGCATTATCTGAAGTACGTCAAGGAAAGCAAGTTGGGGATTTTTGCAGGCAAAAGCAATTGAACTCTGTTGGTGACATTTCACAAGGTTGGCAAGAGTAAAAATGGGAAATTTGGCAAGTTTAACAAAGTGGTTCACAAAACATGGTAAATGTTCTATGGTGAAATGCAGCAAAGACCAGGTTGCCATTTTTTCTCCTCAGTATGTCCTGATTATGACCTCCTCACTCAGGCAAAGCTTCCACTGAAAAAATAAGCCAGAGCCCTTCGGGTGTGTCTACCTAGCACCCTTACTTCAAAGTGAGCTACACAATTTGTGCTATGCAAATTGCGTAGCTTATTTCAATCTTATTTTGAAATACAGTGCCATCCTGACAAGTCCCTTAACCCTCGTGGTACGCTCGTGGAACAAGGCTTACAGGGATGCTGGAATAGCGTGCCTGTTATTTTGAAATAATGGGCACGTTTAAAGACACAGAATTGCTATTTCAGGATGCTTCCAATATCTTGAAATAGCCCCGCTGTCTAGACATAGCCTTAGTGAGATGGTTCAGCCTGGTCATGGACTTTTCCAGAAACATCATGAAGCAGCCTTCTTCCCACTCCCAACCCACTGCTCCCAGACAAGGATCATGCCCAGGTTCGCTTACATCCATGCTAAGGGGATTACATTTCTTATCCTCATTTTTACTTATAGATGATAAAAAAATGCTCACCTTTGGTCCAGGGGGTCCAGGTAAACCCTGTAGTTAAAATAACACATTTTCAGGTAGGGAAATCTTAAAATATCTAGAGAACTAGGGTGAGAGCAGTGTTCCCATTAAGGTGTGTGCTTGTGTGGCCACTCAGGAGAAATTCAAATGCCGCCCAGCTGATTAACAGAGTACTCACAGCTAGGTTTTCTGTTTCTTATGATGGTGCACATTTGCATGCGCCTTGGTGCACATTAAAATATTATGGATGGAAAAGATAAGAGGGAAAATTGTGTGGGAGTAATTTTTTTTTTCATACTGGGACATCAGTCACGGCTTACTTCAATTTTAAAGAGTTCATCACTCTAGAATATCAGTGCAAAAATTATTCTCATTGGGGAGTAGATAAATTCTACACTTCCCCAATTCAGCCACTAAGTTTCATCTCAGTAATGAAAACCAAGCTACTTTGCCCAACTTGTTATGGTTCCAAAATAGGATCTGGTTTATTTTTTTTAGACTGTCTAAAGACAGTCACTGTCTGTGTACACAATGGAGAAACAACACCATCAAAACTGGAAACTGGTAGAATTCAGGAAATGGGGAGTCACTTCCTTACCCAACCAGGTGATCTCAAAGGAGTTAAGGAATGGATAGGGTTTTTATGAACTACCTGTGTTTTAAAATACACTGTGGAATAACAGAAAGATCATTTTCTCATGGAAGAATGTGCTACTATCAGATTTCAAACAGAGGTGAACTTTTCTTCTTTAAAAAGGAAAGCTACCTGTGTGGCACGTACACATCTGAAAGTACTCTTCAAGGGCAGAAAGCCCGACTTTTACTGAACATGGTTTTCTTTGACTTTCTTAGTCATAGGAATATGTTAATAAGACTTTCAGAAAGGAAGGATGTCAGCAGTTGTGCTAAATTAGAAATAGCCATGCAATCTGCACATTTTTGGATTTACATATACCATATAAATATGAATATCTAAAATATCCATGTTGCAGATGCCTTTGTGATGTAAACAGTTCCAATAAGAAAGATGGAACAGATATCCCAAATACGTTCTACAACCTGCATTTTCAGGGGCTACGTCTACACTGGCAGCTTCTTGCAGAAGAACAGGTGCTCTTCTGCAAAAACTTGCCGGCTGTCTACACTGCACAGCTACGTCTAGACTGGCCACATAAGACGGAATAGGCATGCAAAGCAGGCAAGTCAGAATAGGGAAATCCGCGGGGGATTTAAATATCCCCCGCGGGATTTAAATAAACATGGCTGCCGCTTTTTTTCCAGCTTGGGGAAAAGCCGGAAAAGAGCGTCTAGACTGGCGCGATCCTCCGGAATAAAGCCCTTTTCTGGAGGATCTCTTATTCCTACTTTATTCCGGAGGATCGCGCCAGTCTAGACGCTCTTTTCCGGCTTTTCCCCAAGCCGGAAAAAAAGCGGTGGCCATGTTTATTTAAATCCTGAGGGGGATATTTAAATCCCCCGCGGATTTCCCTATTCTGACTTGCCTGCTTTGCATGCCTATTCCGTCTTATGTGGCCAGTCTAGACGTAGCCCACGAGTGTTCTTCCAGAAGTAAATTTACAGTATAGCATTGTAAAACAGGGCTTCTTCTGGAAGAGATATTCCTCTCCCCACGAGGAATGAGCCCTCTTGTGCAAGAGCTCTTCCAGAAGAGGCCAGCGTAGACAGGCAACATGAATTTCTTGTGCAAGAAAAGCCCTATGGTTAAAATGGCCATCAGAGCTTTCTTGCGCAAGAGAGCATCTACACTGGCATGGGTGCTCTTGCACAAAAGCACATCTCTTGCACAAAAGCACATGTCAGTGTAGATGCTCTCTTCTGGAAGAGTTCTTGCAGAAGAACTCTTCCGCAAAAGAGTTCTTGCACAAGAAGCTGCCAGTGTAGACGTAGCATTAGGATGTTTGCCTGCTTATGAGAAGTCAAATGGCTACTTCAGGGTGAAAGTCTTGAGTCTCCTGTCTGCAGATAACATTCACATGGAGAGTTCTCCTTCCTTGATTTGAAACAGCTGATATAAAAATACGAGGATGAAAGTATCATTATTTCCCTAATAACCAGGTGTCTGGCATACCCGGCATGCCATGCTCCTTGTTGTTAGACATGGGAATTGAGTGTGTGTTTTGTGTGCTACTAGGGAAATAGCAGATGGTAGCCTGTACATCTTCGTTGAGTATAGAGGCTTCCTTCATTCAGATACATGCAAACAGCAACTAACCAAGAGATAAACATCAGCATACGCAAGCTCTAAATCTGCTGTTCTTGTCCTGGTGATTTTTATTTAGTTTATTAGTTTCAATCAGCGGGTCCGACAGCCTCAGTGGGCCACTGGGTGGGGCCCAGCCCCATGCTCCAGGAAGGGGCAAAGCCTTGGGCAGAAGGTTGGGGAAGCCAGGAAGGTTGCCTAGAGGGTTGTGGAAGCCAGTCCTCAAAGCTGCCTGGATCACCCCACCCCGCAGAAAATCCTCACAGCACCTAGAGTGTGCTGCAGAGGTGCTCTGGTGGCCCTTTTGAATCATCAGGCCTTGGGGCAATTGCTCCCTTCCCCCCCCCCCCCCTCCAACCATCAACAGGCCTGGTTCCAATCCATTTTAGCTTGGCAAAGACCAAAGACCATGCCTAATGGATAGCTGTTTGTGGCCAATATGAAATGACTTGTTGGTTTCACTTGGTTCCTAGTGGATAGATGTCTGCAGTTGTAAAACCTTGTAACTGGTCCTTTCTTAGGCAGAGGCGCCAAGGACTGTAAGCCTGTGCAGATTAAATCACCTGTCACCCCCAGTAATGTTCCCTCTAATCTTTTCCATCCAAATGCAGATTTTTTTCCATTCATGCTCAGAATACATTTTAATGTGCACTGAGGCATGAGTGAATGTGTATCCCAGTAGAAACAAAAAACCTAGGTGTGGGTGCTCTGCTAATCAGATGGGCAGTATTTGAATGTCTCCTGTGTGGCCACACAAATGTACATCTTACAGGGAACACTGACCCCCACGAGAGTCCAGGTGAGGTTTGCGGCTTATTAGTTAGTGGGTCAGTTTGGGGAAAGCTCACACTGTCACTAGCCAGGCTGTATACATTGTTTTCTGGACAGTCACAGAAGACTTCAATGTACATTAAAACATAAGACTGGCCACACTGGGTTAGACCAAAAGGCCATTTAGCCCAACATCCTGTCTTTTGGCAGTGGCCAATGCCAGGTGCCCCAGCATGTGAAGTGCTTCTGATCACATTTACCATGGAGAATATGCCAAGATTCCTCTACTCTGTCCCTGTGCCAGGAGTTCAGATGCACTCAGAGAGCACAGCCAGCTGAAGTGACCCTGGGTGAATGAAACAGCCATGGAGACATTAAGTGCAGCTGCCTACTTTGCTGAATGCTTGGTTCAGCCCTGCAGGCATCTCCACATCCCCAGGCAGTAGGGAGCTGACTGCATTCATGCAACGGAGGCTGCATGCACAAGCAAGAGGAGCGAGGCAACTCAACCGTACCTACCTTTCCATCCTTGCCTGCCTTTCCAGGCTCCCCTGCTGTGCCCTGTTGTGAGAGGGAAAGGAACATCAGTGACAGTATTTTCACCTTCCTCGGCTGCTTGATCTCGGCTTGGGAATAGAACTAGAGCAGAACATCAAAGAGATTTCAGGGGCTTTTTTTAGTCCCATTTCTGCTGAGAGCAGGCTAATTACAGCCAAAGTGTTACTTCCTCCCCATGGCATCTGTTGGAGAGAAGGAAATGGCACTGGTGTCACCCTCTCACACATGTGTACAGATAGCATAGCTTGGGAGAATAACTCCTCCCTCCCTGCTTGGGAACTCTTTCCTTCAGCCATGTACCAGCTTTCCTCCCTCCATGCCCTGGGAAATTGCGTGTGATCAGTACACTAGGCTCAGAGGAGACTATAAAAAGCAAAGGAAATTGCATGGCGTCAGGGGACAGGAAGGATAAATGCTGGGTGTTTGATTTCTGTTAAACTTACAGGTGGCCCAATTGGGCCAGGTTGTCCTGGATTTCCTGCTGGTCCAGATGGTCCAGTTGGCCCTGGTGGACCAGGTGGCCCTGGTGGCCCTTGGATCCCCGCCTGTCCTTGTTCACCCTGAGGTTCATTAAAATAAGGGTTACCATCAGGCAGTGAGAAATCACAGCCCAGCATCCAGGGTGTGTGATGTATGGCAGCTCAGCCAGAGCAAATGAAAAAGAGACAAGCCAAGCAAGTTACAGTTAGTGGCAGCAAAGGTTTCCAAAACTCAGGCAAAGGTCCTGGTCTGGTGGTCTTTCTGGGGGGAAGCCATTTCTTTGTAGTTTGCAAGTACATTTTAAAGCTCATTGTCAGAGCTTACTTAAAGGAGATGTGAAAACTGGATCAGATACTAAAATAGTCCCAGGAGCAACCCAAATGCAAAGTAAACTGTTTTTCTACACTTAAAAAAGTGTGATTAATTTTCCACGTGAGAAGCTGTGAGCACTGCACAGTCAGCGGTTACTGAAACCTTACCGTGCCTCCTGAAATCAGGCAATACTCTCGTTCCCATTTTACAGGCAGAGAAATCAAGCCAGGGTCCCTCTGTCACTTGCTGGCAGAACCACAAGTCCTCAGTCTAATTTTTTCCTCACTTTAACTCTTAACCCTTAATTTTGGCACGAGTCTGCTTTTTCTAACTGCAGCGGGAATCATAAGCAGAAATGCTGAGATACCGACAAAAACACTATTCTCATGATAATTTGAAGCCAGATAGAAACAGGAAGATTTAGGATTCTCATGAGGGAGCCTATTCCCGTGAAACTTAAAATCCAGTTGATTTGGATAATGTGCACAAAAAGAAATGTTTGGGTGCTTAGCTGAACTAAGCCCATCACACGCCCCCTCAACAGCCAGTCTCTTGGGGTATGTCTAAACTACATGGCTCCGTCAATGGAGCCATGTAGATTAGTTTACAAGACATAGGAAAATGAAGCAGTGATTTAAATAATCGCCCCTTCATTTACATCAAAATGGCTGCTGCGCTCTGCAGCTGTTTGGCGGCACAGCGTGATAGTCTGGACGCTCCGTGGTCGACAAGGAAAGCCCTTGTTGACCACCCCGGTAAACCTCATTCTACGAGGCATAATTCAGCGTGGCAGCCATTTTTATGCAAATGAATCAGCAATTATTTAAATCGCCACTTCATTTTCCTATGTCTAGAAACCTAATCTACGAGGCTTCATCGACAGAGCCATGTAGTCTAGACATACCCTTGGATTCCCCAACAATCTAAAGCATTCATACATGCCTGTTGCCTCTGTTGTTATAGGGTGGAGAATCAAGAATCATAGCTGGCAGGTGGTGAGGAGGGTAATGATTTTAAAGGATCCCCTTTAAGACTGCTGATCTATAAATGGCTAATACAATAAATCCCTAGGGCACCTTGACACTCAAGTTAAGCTGTTTAGCACTCTGCTTTCTCTTTTTATCACTCCCTTGCCTTAGATACAGTCTCACAAAGCTCTAATACCAGTGGCAGGATTTAAGTTAAAAAAACTCCTCTTTGAGATCTCCTTGGAAGGCCTAAAATAAAATGTAGTCATTTATTCAAAATTGTATGGGCTTCGGATTCAGACTACATCATGGGCAAAAAGAGCATTGTCTCTGCTGAAGTTGTCCAGTGCAGATGATGTTGTTGGATGCATTGAAGTTCCACTCACAGGAAGTCATGTATCCACGTGTGTAAAAGGCATGGAATGCATATCCCATGCATGAAGTGCCAACACTACATCTATGCTATAGGTATGTATTCTTGTAAGTCATTTATGTGGTGTCTCTTTCTGCCTTCAGAACTCTTAGGTTTCTAAGATTAGAACAAGCATTAAATAAAAACAGGTTTGTCCAGGGTGCCCAAGGAATGGCCACAACTATTTACTGAATTTGCATAATGACTTCCCCTAGAACTAGTAAGGAACAACACTGACCAGCAGAGGAAAGGATGGCCACTATCTAACGAGACAAACCCAAACACCTGGTCCCATTCCTGGCCTGCCCCTTCTCTGAGGCCTTGCCCCTGCTCTCTATAGCCCCTCCCTCCATTGCTCACTGTCCCCAATCCTCACTCAATTACACAAGGATGGAGCAAGGGGTTGGGGTGTAGAAAGGGGAGCAGGTTCTGGGCAGGACCTGATGGGTTTTCAGTATGGGAGGGAGCTCTGTGCTGAGCCTAGGGCAGGGGCCTTGGGGTGCGGGCTCTGGGAGGAAGTTGGGTATGGGAGGGGGTTCAGAGCTGGGGCAGGGATGCAGGAGGGGGTGAGAGGTAAGGCTCTGCAAGGGAGTTTGGATATGTGTGAGGGTCAGGGTTGGAACAGAGAGCTGGGATGTGGAAGGAGGTTCAGACTGTAGGAACCAGGAAAGAGCTCAGGGCTGGGGTGGGAGTAGGGTCCTGGAGGGTATGAGGGGTGCAAATTCCAGCTGGCAGTGTTTACCTCAGGCAGTGTTCAGTCAGTGGTGCAATGTGGCGTGGGGGGCAGGGGACTCCATATGCTGCTCCTGCCTGCAGGCACCACCTTCACAGCTCCCAATGACCACAATTTCTAGCTAATGGGAGTTGTGTGGGTGGTATCTGCAGGTGAAGGCAGCACACAGAGGCTCCCTGTCCCCACCGGAAGCCACAAGCAAGGACTTTCTGGCCATTTCTGAGAGCAGTAGAGGATCAGCACAGGCAGGGAGCCTGCCTTAACACTCCTGTGCTATTGAACTTTTAGCAGCTGATTTCTTAGTTTGGTTTCAGGAGCCAAATTCTGGGAGACTCCTGGCAAAACTCAGAGAGTTGACAACTCTAGCAGAGGAGGGCAGTTGGGCAGTTTTATAATAATGGAGACACTAACACAGTAATGGATAGGAATTTAACCTAAAGGAAGGAGAGTTTGGTAGCTGGTGGCACTGCCATTGGAGGGCACCTGTCACATTAGCAGCAGACAAGGTCAAAAAAAATTTCAACAAAACAGTATTCCACTGCAATTTTCCATAATTTACTCAGAATTAACATAATTTTTTCCACCATAATTTTTAAGGGAAAAAGGTGAAACAAATTGTTCTGAATTTCATTTTGCTTTAATAATGTCAAAAAAAGTTTCAACTTCATTTTGATAATGTTCATGTTTATTTTATATTAAATATGGTGCAGTATATTATTATTTATATATAATCTATAATATTGTATATAAAACAAAAGTTGAAATTATATGAATCAAAATGAGAAAATTGAAATGGAACATTTTTACCTTCTCCATTATCAAAACAAAACATTTCAGTGGTTCCTAATCAAAACTGTACAGCTTTTTTGTGCCACAAGAAATTTCACAATTGTGGGGTTTTATTCCTATGTGGAACAGACAAAATTCAAAACGTCAAAGTTTCCTGTGGACTGGAAATTCTGTTTTCCACTTAGCTCTAGTTTGCAGCTGGGAGGTTGCTGGATTGGGGACACATCACTGGAAGCTGTAGGAACTGTTGGCATTAGGAGGAAGAGGCTTAGTTTGCTATGGCCAGGTCTATACTAGACCCAGAAGGCTGGCTTACGGTATGCAACTTCAGCTACAAAATATTGTAAGCAGAGCTTGTCACTGTCTTCACAGCAGGAGGTAGATGGGAACAAAAGGTCCTGTTGGCTTCCTCCCTACTCCTCACAAATCAAGGAGCATCAGCAACGACTGTGAGCACCCTCACCATTCGATTTAGCGGGTCCTTACTAGACCAGCTAAATTAAACACCAGAAGATCGAGCTCACATAGCAAGTGGAGATGTGACCTATGTTTGTTACTGGACTATGCAAAGGTTTGTGACTGGGCCACTTGCTTCTCTGCAGGGTTCTAGAGTGTTTTATAGTTGGGAAGGAGAAAGGTGTTTGGCATTAGAGAGTGTGGGAGGACTGGCTATTTTGTGGGAGGGGAGTTGGATTAGGGTTGCTTAGCACTGATGTCTGTAAGGCAAGATTGGCAAGGGAGGGAACTTGCTGCTAGACCCTGAGGCGTACAGTAGTTCCATGAGGCGTACAGCTAGTTCGGATTAGGAAGCCTAATCCGAACTAGCTAGTCCATGCCACGTGTAGCCGCGCGGCACGCAGTCCAAACTAGCCGGCATTTAAAAATGGCGCCGGCCGGCTTTATGCAAATGAAGCCCAGGAAATTCAAATCCCGGGCTTCATTTGCAACTCCGTATGACTATATTACCCCCCCTAGTTCGAACTGGGGGGTAGTGTAGACATACCCCCAGAGAGGCAGAGACTTCACACCTTGACTCAGTGGGGCAATGCCGTGATGGGACTCAGCACAGATTGAGACTTGCCTAAGAGCACTTTTAAAGACACTTACCTTCCTTCCTCCCCCTTCCCACCCCCCCGCATCCCCCTTCTGTTCTGCAATGTGATTTGTCCTTTTCATATTTGTTCATTTTTTTTAATTGTATCCTTTGGTATATATGGTTGTGACTACTTTCTTCCACTATTTGATCTGAGGAAGTGGGTCTGGCCCACGAAAGCTCATCATCTAATAAACCATCTTGTTAGTCTTTAAAGTGCTACATTGTCCTGCATTTTGCTTCAACTACCCCAGACTAACACGGCTACATTTCTATCAGCACTTTTAAAGGGATTGGTGGTTCCTTTGATTTGGAAAAAAAAATCCCATGTAATTTACAATGATAAATAGAAAGAATGAGCTGAAATGTTCAGCAATTTTGTGACCAGCTAAATGTAAAGGCAGACTTTTCCACCTGCGAGCCAAACCCATAAGTGACCCAACCTCCTCTCTGGAAAACCCTTCCCAATCCAATCAAAATAGCTAGTTGTTCATCCTGCCCACTACAGCATAGGAAAAAAAGAGCTTTCTTGTCCCTGCTTTCTGTATGCTGTTTCTAGCACATCCAGGGGTCCTTCCATATAGACACATTAGACTCCTTGAGCTGAGTGTGTGTTCTATATAGCCAATATCATTCAAGAACTATCAGCCATCTACCTTTACATATATTTTAGCTTTTACATTTTTGGGTGAATGGTTTAAATAAGAACGCAAGGTAAATAGCCTTGATAGAGTCAGGCAACTACAAATTTCCCCAAGACCTCCTTGCTAATGCCTCTCATTCCTGATTTACACTACTAGCCCTGACACTCATTTTCTGGCCACAGCCTACTCACCGATCCAAACAGTGAGAAACACAAATCTATGATTCTATAATAAATTGCCTAGAAAGGTGGTGGAATCTCCATCACTGGAGACATTTAAGAGCAGGTTAGACAGTCACCTATCAGTATGATCTAAATGGTGTTTGGTCCTGCCATGAGGGCAGGGGACTGGACTTGATGACCTCTCGAGGTCCCTTCCAGTTCTAGTGTTCTATGATTCTATAAAAAACAAACAAACAAGGAAGAGACTTCATTTAATTTCACTGTTGATCCCAAAAGGAGCTGAAGTTATGCCAGGCAGACAGGGAATACATTAAACTGCTGCGTTATAAAGCCTTTGGATTTGGCATAACTAGAAAAACACATTTTAAAACCTTATGAATATGAAAATAAACTATTAGTTGCATAGTAAGTTGATAAAGTTCACCTCTTTGTGCTTAAGCTCTCGTTGGTTCTTTCCGTTGCTAACCCTATGTTTTACTAAAGCAAAGTAGAATCCCATTTGCCTGCTCTGTCTCCCACTACTCGGACTATCAATAACTGGAATGGGCACTCTGTTGGATGTGACTATCCACTTCTTGGAATGACAGGAGCACTGATGGTGCTAATGTGTGTATATACATTAAACCCAGTTGCCATGATGGAAATTCACACTGGCAGTTGGCAAGCATTCAGCAAGACCCAGGCAACCTTTTTTGGTAGAAGACCTGCAAAAACCATACGCTGTCACTGTGGTGTCCTTGCTTTTTTGCAGTGGACTGAGTATACTTTGTGTAAGCATGAGCTTCATATAGCTAGACTCCTAGACATATAAAGCTTAGTTACTACATAATTATAGGATTTAACTGGAATGTAACTCGGTAGATGGGGTAAGTTGGAGATCAGATATCATACTTATCAGATGTCATTTAATATTTTTAGCCATTAATTGGTGCTATTTTTCAGTTTTGTTAAACACCAATTAGTTGCCTAGATATTTCTTGTGGATTAAATGTTCTATTCTCCCTCTAACAAAGCTCATGGCTAACTCACTGTTCCCTCCAACAAGTTCTCTGTTATAGCACTCTTGTTGGCATAGTGTAAAGCAGTAGCATTTTTATTTTCAACTACTAACGGTCAGATTTGTTTTACAGCTTCAGCTCTTTCTAGCATTCCAAACATTTGGCTCCAAGGGTTCATAGGACTTACTGTTCTGCTGTGGGGAAGCAGGATTTGTCAGGGTGGGCTTATATTTTCTGCTGCTTGAGGAGTGAATGTCACACCACACTTGCTAAATGAATCATATACAGTAAACTTCCGATAATCCGGCACCTTTAGGACCCAGGGGGTTCCAGATTATCAGATATGCCGGACTATCAGAAGGGGGGGCTATGAGGGGTCTGGAGTGGGGTGGGAGGGGATGCCACCCCAGACCCCTCATAGCCCCCCTTATGATAGTCTGGCTGTGCCCCAGGCGTCCCTGATTCAGCCGCTGCTGGTCAGTTTCAGCAGCAGCTGAATCGGGGAAGCCTACAATAGAGCAGCTGGGGTGCTGCCGGGTTGGTCCCGCAGCGCCGAGGGGCAGCGCTACAGCACCAACCCAGCAGCACTCCAGCTAATCTTGGGGACACCTGGGACAGAGCAGCTAGGGTACTGCCCGGTTGGTCCCGTAGCACTGCCCCTCGGGGCTGCGGGACCAACCTGGAAGCACCCCAGCTGCTCTTGGGGACGCCTGGGGCAGAGCAGCTGGAGTGCTGCCGGCTGAATCCCGACGCCTGGGGCAAAGCAGCTGGGGTGCTGCCGGGTTGGTCCCATAGCCCCGAGGGACAGCGCTATGAGACCAACCTGGCAGCACCCTAGCTGCTCTGCTCCCGGCTTCCCCAATTCAGCTGCTGGTCAGTTTCAGCAGCAGCTGAATGGGGGAAGCCTGTCCGGCTGCCCCAGCACTTCCGGGTTCCTGATGGTGCCGGACCATCAGGAGTCCTGGAGCATTGGATGCCGGACTAATGGAGTTTTACTGTACTTCAAATTCACATGATTTTTTTAAATGCTTATGAGATTTACAGTCCTGGAGAATGATGCTCACAGAACAGGTATAGAATGGAGAGTAGCAGTGCAAGCTTCCCTACCTGGCCCTGGAAATAAATGTTGGCTTTAAAAATCTTTCTATCTGTGCAGTCCTTTTTTTCTCTCTTGAGACTACCAACTAGGGGGCAGCCAATGCCAGCTTTAGTGGTTTGTATGATGTAAACACCTGTCCAGTAAAAAATGGACTGGGATCATCAGTTCATTTCACCTGGGTAAAGATAACTTTAGGTAAGCAGTAAACTGTCCTGGGCATGGATCAGTAGCCTACAGGTGAAAAGCTCTATAGGGATTACACATCTCTTGAGTGATCCTGCTTTCTACATCTCATACACAATGAAAACTGTTTGAAGTGACTAAACAAGGGAATGACAAAAATCAGCTGGTAATGTGAGGTAGATAAATATATTTTAAGACAAGGATTTGCCTAGTAAGCATGGCATCTAGCACCAATTTTACAGTACTTACTAAAATTAAAAAAAACCCTCTGATCAGTTACTGATGTTGTTGTGCATGCAGAAACTTGCTTCTTAAGGCCATGTCTCCACTGACTGGAGGATCGATGCTCTGGTGATCGATCTTCCGGGTTTGATTTAGAGGGTCTAATAAAGAGACCCACTAAATCGAAAGCTGAGGGTGCCCATGTAAACCACGGTATTTCTTGCTGTCACTGTTAAGGGAAGTCAACAGGAGAGTTTCTCTTGTTGACCTCCTGCTATGGGGCTGCCCCAGAAAATCAATGCAAGGTATGTTGACTCCAGCTATATGCAATTCATATCAATTTTCTCTGCCAGTGTAGATCTGGTTTAAGGTAGATGTCAGGCTTATCCATGCCTTTTTTTAAACCACATTATCCTTCAGGAATTATGTTTCATATTCCATTTTTTTTATTTAAAATATCCGGATTTGCTCTGTTTCTGTTTAGACAGATTTTCTCACAAAATATATGCTCCACTCTAAAGAGAGACCCCTGGTTCCACCAGAGTGTTTTTGAAACCCCTTCTCAAATGAAGGAAAGAAGCAGATTAATCTTACAATTCAGAGTTGGCTTAAAGCAGGCAAGGAGAAAAAAAAGTGTCTACCTGGAAAGTGCGTCTCTTTATGACCGGGGGTGGAGCCAGCCGCACTGAATTGAGGAGAGGCAACAGCTGAAGAAGAAGACCGAACCCAAAGGTCACAGGGCAAAGGTCACAAGGCAAAGGAGTCAGTAGGGCATCAAGAGTCAGAGAGCAGCCAATAAAGAAAATGAAAAGATAGGGAAAAAGAAAGATGGTAATGAGAATAAACCACAGCTGAGAAATAGTTAGGAATGGCACATGGCGGGATACTTGTCAACGGGTACTGCCTGGCAAACCTCTGAGCTCTGCTGTATTGTACTCTAACCACAGGAAAGAATGGAGGCACAGGTTTTTCTGGCAAGGGGTACAAATTTTGCTCCCCCTTGGTTTTTCACAGCCACCCAATCTATCAGTTCTTTCTTGCTTTCAGCCTGTGCCCAGAAAGAAAACTTACCAAGGGATTTATGCCAGCTTATACTGCGCTCTTCAGATCATCTTTATTGAAACAAAAATAAATATTCTTCTGCCCAATTCCCAGAGTTTCCTGGGGACACTGCTGTTCTCTCAGTTGTTTCTCTCAGTTATTAAGATAGAAGTTTGCTCTCTGGTTTTAAAGCTCCTTTTGTCACCTGAGCTCTCTGACAATGGCAGCTCCCTATTTCTGTGCCCCTCATTAAAGAAATATTTTTTTCTCTGGCAGTCATCTTGTGAGTAAATTATTCTGCTATCAGTTCTCTACAAATTACAAAGAGGATACAGCTTACAGTTATCCCCTTTTTTCTCTTACTCCAAGATTGTTCCCCATGTCTCTTTAAACTTCCTAATGATTCTGCCATTTTTCCTCTTTGTTAGATCTGCTCCTTCAAGGTATTGTGGGATTCCACCATTTAACTAGTTGGAAGGGTCAGTGCACAACAGTGAAGAAGTTCCTCCCAAGCAGAAGCAAAGTTCATCATATATT
Source organism: Pelodiscus sinensis (assembly GCF_049634645.1). Classification (NCBI taxonomy): domain Eukaryota; kingdom Metazoa; phylum Chordata; order Testudines; family Trionychidae; genus Pelodiscus; species Pelodiscus sinensis. The sequence continues at coordinate 29,502,923 of NC_134718.1, read as the reverse complement.
CATTAACCTCCCATTTCCTGCCAGGGACAGCAGTGAGAGAACTGGACCAGATTGCAAAGGTAAGCAGAGTTCTACCAGGGGCTGCCTCACTTGTTCAAGACTCTTAATTTTTTTTGCTTTCCTGAGATGCTCACTATCACCATGACCCAATTCCAGAAAGAACTTAGATGTCTGCTGATCACCAGGGCTATGTCTACACTGCAGAACTTTTCTGGGATACCGGAGGCATCCCGGAAAAGCAATGCTGTGTCCAAGGAACGCGTCTGCTTTTTTGGAACAGTTTCCAAAAAAGCAGATGCATTCTTTCACCATCCCTATATTCCTCATTGTTGAGGAATAAGGGATGTGCCAAAATAGGAGGATTTTCTGAAATTTGGCCCCGTATATACCGGCCAAATTTCAGAAAAGTCTCTTTTGGAAAAAAAGTGGAAAAAGAAACGCAAATTGCAGTTTGCAATTTGCGTATCTTTTTCCAACTTTTCTTTGCAGTGTAGACCTAGCCCAGAAGATAAACTTCTGCCTCACAATATGCTGAGTGTGTGCTTAGCGTTTTCTGGTTTAAAAGTAACCATGGCTTGTGACCCATTTTGGACAGCAATCCTCTCAACATCACAAAGCTGACCCTCACAAATCAAAACCACATACTAAAGCTCAGAGTCTTCTGTTCATCTTTCTGCTGGATCTAATTTCCACTTCCCAACATGTTCCTGTGCACTCAAGAGGCTGCTTAAAACCACAGAACACTGGTGTTGACAGCACCAATTCAAACTCTAGGAATATTCGTATTAGGCCTAATTAACTTTCCTGTTTACCTCAGTTTCACACTAACTCAGTTTTCCTAACTCCACTGAAGGCACTGTTGATTTACAGCAGAGTGAGTGAAGGGAGAAAAGAGTCCTCCGTGTGCACACTCAGCACTCCTCTCCGTGGGTTTACCTTGTGTTAGTGGTGTAGCTGAGGCTGAGAGGTGTTGCCTGCAGGTCTCCCATGACAGTGATGATGTGCATTTAAGCAGCACGTTCTGCTCCCCCAAACACGGGTGTTTGTGTTTTACTGAAAGCTCAGACCCAGTCTTGTTGCAAAATGAAATGTCATCACAATATTGCAGCCTTACAGCCCTTATATAAACAGTAAATGCATATTTGAGGTAAACCAGTGGAGAGAAACTCTGACGCAGAGCGCCACAATTAAAAGCAGATTCACAGACCACATTAGGGTGCAGTCTGCACTGAACCTCAGAAGAAATAAACATGATCATTTCATCTTTTTAGGTCACGCTATATGGTCAACAGAGCATTTGAAGACTTGCAGCACCCATGCTATCAGTATACGTGGCATCTGGGAGGGAGGAAGCAGCCATGTTGTCAAGGCTCTGAAGTCCAGTCAATCTCTAAGTGGCTGTCTGTGTTGACTGCCTTAAGATTTCACATAATTTTTAAGGTTATCTTGTTCTCTAATCTAACACAGGAACTCATAAGCTATCAAGAAATGCAAAATGGCATTTGAAACTCAACCAGGCCACCTTTGACAGGAACAGGTTCTCCTCTGCCAAAAAGCAAACTTTTGTGAAGAGTGGGGTGAGGAATAGAGAAAGGAAGGCCTGGGGTAGGGCAGGAGGATTTTGACCAGAACTCTCATGGTATTAATTAGGGTGTTTAGTGCCATGCGTACGTTGTACGGAATATGGCCAATGCAATATCTAAATGGCTGGAAAATACAGAAACACCCGCCCTCCCCCAATGAATGGTCCTGTAGTTTTTAATGTTTTTTTAGTTACAGACTAACATAGTCTGTAACTCTGAGACTGAAAAATACAGAGATATTTGTATTTCCCTCTGAGACTGGAAAATACAGAGATATTCTAGAATTATCTTCAGCCATTGGTTTGATGAATGGTTATTTCCTATTGGAAATTAGCAAGAGAAGATTAGAAAGCAAAGTAATATAAGAGGCCAGCCTGGTGGTTCAGTGGGGCATTCTGGGAGCTGGGAAAACTGTTATCTTCTGCTTGGGCAAAGAGTGCATTTAGCTTCTACTTGTGGTAACTCAGGTGAATGATCTGGGAGCCACCAAGAGGGGATCTGTGGGAGGAACCATGCAGTAATTTGTGTAATCTGACTCTCTGGAGGGAGTATGGCTGCAATGTACTGGCATGTAGGAAGGGAGTGGGAGGGGCTATTCAAAATGGGTGGGGAGAAAAATGGCATTGAACATCAGCAGCTTATTTAGTTTCTCTTCTTCAAAACTGAGTATGTGTGGGCAGGGACCTGGCTGTGAATTCAAGTACACAGAGAGTAAGAATATGAAAAGTGTGTGAAAAATGCATTTCAAGCCTCCTTCTCCTGTCCCCAGAATTGCATTCCCAATGTTCCAATGGCAAGTTCTTTGCAACATGCAGCATGCAATATTGGATTTACATCCTGGTTCCTTTTGCATCAGAACTGGGTCTTGTTAAACCATTACCCACAAACCTTCAGTGTAAGAATCTGATTAGAGCGCAGGGCTGCAAGTGTTGTACTTAGGTATTCCTAGGGGATAGTGAAGATACAGTGACACAGAACTCGATCAGTTAGATATTCCACATCATCAGGAGAAGAAAGAACTTTACCAGCTTGACTCTTCTCAGACCAGCTTCCATTTCCAACCCTCCACTTGCCATTGTGATTTTGTACCATGCTCTGACAACCCAGTCTGTCCTTAAGCAGTAAACCATATAACCTGCTAGTGTGATCTCTTTACCCATTGGAACATATGTCCTGTTTGCTCATGGGTTACACAATAGACTGATGCTTTTAAGAGGGCCAAAGCAAAGAAGGATCCCTGACCTTAAATTTCCTCTCTTAAAAAAAATCTTTCCCTGTTTTTATCATATTTGAAATTCATTGTCTTACCCATGGCATCTGAGGATAATCACTGCTGCTTGTATGAACCAGGTCTCCCAAGAAAGACAAATTGTAAGTTAACTAAAAAAGTGCACAACACTATTTAAAAAGGGACTTTTCTTAATGTTCCCTCCTTTTTTTTCTTATAATGAGGAAAAGAAGGATATCCGTGCATAGGCTAGTGCATATTTACTATTCCCTTTCCCCTAGATCTTTCTGGCTCACAGATATATTCAGCACAGGAAACTGGGCTTTGGGAAGTTGTCACATTGGAAGCTCTGATTGCAGCTTAAATACCTCCACACCGCTTTCTTAAAGACTGGATATGGTGCTCTTCTAGACTTAGTTAGAGCCAAGCAAGGCAGAGATTCACACTGTACACCATAACCCTAACCTGCAGCACCTCCTGTGTTACAGGCCTGAACCTTTTTTAAATGAAGTCTGCCAGCTATTGATTGGGTGGTGGTAGTACTGAAATGTGGACCAACATCCAGCAATAACTATAAACTGAGACAACTTGTGACCTCAGACAGGTATTAAGTGAGGTAATCAATTTCTGCATTTCCTAATTTTGTTGGGTCCCAGCCCCTGCTTTTCACCTTGAACGATGTGGGCAGTCTGGAGCCAAGGGCTGTAATGGAACCCAGGACACTGCTTAAGTGAACGCTGTTGTTAGCTTTTTTTTTTTTCTAACATAACAATCTAGTGAGACAGCTTATCTAAATAAACACAGCTGACCTTCTATTATTGTATCGGGGCCGGAACACACGACCATCCTTCTCCCCCCAGCATCCAGATGCCACTGACAGGTCTGCTATGTACATGCAGCCTTCATACCAGAGTCTTGGACCACCTCATCCCTACTTCTCTCTGGGCCTGAGGCCAGAGCCCGATTTAATTGTCCAGAGACTTTTCAAAAAATAAATAGAAAGCTTTTAAGCCTGTCTCCCTGTGTACAGTGGTTACAAGTTTCAATCCTCTCATATGATGTCCTTCCAGTGCATTTCCAATGGCTTTTCAGAGCCACAGTTGTTTTTAGTTTTGTTTATGCCTGGTTAAATTCTATCCCTATAATCCTCTAAACACCATGATATACTCCCTTCTCTCTTGACAGGGGTACATGCCGGACAGGGCAGGATGGGGAAACAAGTGGGGCTATTTCCTGGGCTTAATGAAATTATTATTCAAATAAATAAAAGTGTCCCTTCCCTCTTCCAGACAGTGGTGTGCAAAAAGCCAGGTGGCATCTACAAGATTACAGGGAATTCATTGGGAACTGTGACAGAACTGGATACTGTAAATGTAGACCATAGGCATTATTTGCTGGGTGAAGAATTTTTACCCCTCCTCCCTCAAAAAACTTCCCGTCCCTCAGTGAATACATGGAGTTTAAGTGTTCTAACTATAAATACATAGGCTTTCAAGGCACATTGCCGGTATTACCCACCATCTTTTACTGGTTTGCTCATGAAGCCTATTTTTCTGCAACCCTGTATGGGCTAGATTGTGCCCTTTGGATCTGTATGTGGAGGGGGCCACCCATGCAAGTTTTGCCCAGCTTTAGCTCAGCCAACTCTGCAGTTCCCTCCCTTCCTTTGGGCTTTAGAGAAAGGCGTTCCACATGCTGGAAGAGAAGATAGAGAGCACAGGGACTGGGAAGGGAGAAGTGGCCAGGACAATGCAGAATCAGGATGGGAGACGCACATTGTCCCTGGACCTGGCCTTAAACAAATTGGGTGAAAAAGATAACAGAGGCCCTAGCTTCATTGTTCTTTCCCCCAAGGGCCTCCAGAATTCCTAGTCATACAGCCAGCGAGGGAACTAAGAAGGGTACAGAGATGGTATGGAGGCACAAAGCCTCTAAATGTCTCTGTATTCCTACAGATCCCCAGGGATCCACAAAATTTTGGGGTGTAGCCTATAGCCTTTTCCCTTTGAGGCAAACCCCACTTCCTGACAGCATGATGCTGGGCAGTTCTTTGTGAGGGGACGATAAGGGTGTATATCTAGAGGTCTGTCCTAATTTAAAGGAAATGAAATAAAGTTGTAAATCCCAGCTGAAAAATTCTATATAATACCTTCCAAGAAAACATGTCGGTCAGAAAAAGAGCTCTTATGGGACACACGCAAGGACCTCACTAACGAAAGCTCTTACATTCCCATATAAAAGCCACCCAAACAGATTAGGATTAATGTGCAGGAAGTCATGCTGCAGTTAATAACAAATACTGCTTACCCTGTGTGGGTAATCACCACACTGGCCCTGTGAAAGGAGGAGAGTAAAAAGAAAATAGTTTAAATTGTGAATGTAGTGAACTAAAATAGGCATATAGGGTCAGAGCTGCAGCAGGTAAATATTGACATGGCCACGCTAACCTCAGTGGATCAGCTATGCCCATTTAGGCCCACTGAGCATCCTGCAAATTATCTGATATCCCTTTCCTCCCCAATGTCATTTTTCTTTTAGTCAGAGATGCACAGAAAGCAAGAGAGAGTTTCTTTCAGAACAATCTCACAACAGAAGGTTTTTTCTCTCTCTCTCCACCCTCCCCCATTTTGAAATGTGCCCAAACTACCATTTTATAGGGGTTTTCAACATTTAGCCCATCCAATTTTCAGTGTAACTGCTGGGTCTTCACAGTTTGGAAATTATTAAAAAAAAAAAAAAAAAAAACCCCCAAAAAACCAGGGTCCTAACTTCATATTTAGGCACCTAAATAAATGGTGATTTTCAAAAATTTGAACCAGCCTCACTCGGTGCTTTTGAAAATCAGACCTCTTATTTAGACTGTACATATGGATTTAGGAGACATGCTTCTGGCTTCTAAGTTTTGGAATCACAGTTTTCTGTTATTAACATTAGGGTCACATTGGCTTCCTATCTATATTCTGAGTCATAGCAGCATAATTTAGTGAAGAAATGTTTATACTGTGGACTCTCTAGCTATAGAAGAGCAGGCGATATTAATAACAACATTTCCAGATGAGTTTTCAGTCCATAATCTTTAGCATAGGTCATGACAGGAGTTGATGAGCACAGCTTAATTTTCAGATGTCCACAGGATGAACCCACAACTAGAAAAATATTGTCAGTTTTTGTCAACTGACCTAATTTGCTCTGAAAGCCATAGCTGAAGAATATGGAGTACTAAAAGGAAGCACTCATTCATTTCCCTGCCCTTTAAATGTCATTATAAACCCAACTCCCATCCAAATTACCTTCTCTCCTTTTTGTCCTGGAGGTCCCTAAGAAAGAAAAACAATTAAAAATGAATTAAAGAGAACTGTGCATATTAGGGGGAAAGTGCCAAAAGAAGGTAGATTTACAAGAGAGTGTATGAAGTACAGCACTTACCGGTTGTCCCTTGGGACCAGCAACACCCTTTAAAAAATACAGTGTTGTGAGTTACATTTATGCTTGTATATTCAATGACAGGAATATTAAATAGCACATGGCATGTACTCTGGTGAAAATGTGGTTTTTAAAAGTCTTTAGCCAAAAATTCCTATGGTAGATCTCAGTTGCCTTTCTAGTGTTTCATACACTACAGAAACAAAGATGCACAAGTTCTATAGCTTTACTGAGGGGGGATACCTACAGGAGAGTGAAAAATTATGTAGCTATATGACTTCTGTCTGGGGACTGAAGCAGGAACACCTGGAGCTAAAAATCCAGAGCTGGTAGAGCCCCAGCTCTGAACCAACTTATATTCAAATGGATTTTTCATAAGAGCAAAAACAGTGAAACAGTCAAAGCGAAGTCACCCAAAGTATGTCCAAATACCTGCCTGGCAAGGATGCTGGCTGTAGGGAAATTACTAATTGCTGGCTTTCTAAATTACTCATTTGAATAACCTTGTGAATAATGAACTCTCTGACCCATGTGAAAACTCTGAAAATTAGAGCTGGCCAAAAAAATTCAAAAGTTAAAATTCTGATGAAATGAAGGAAACTAGCTCAGGCTGTGTCTAGTCTACAAAGTTCTTCCAGAAAAAGATACGCAAATTGTGAATCACAATTTGTGTATCTTTTTCCACTTCTTTTTTCAGAAGAGGCTATTCCAACATTTGGCCCATCTACACTGGACCAAATGTCAGGAAAAAACCCTTTTTCAGGACATCCCTTCTTCCTCATAAAACGAGGTTTACAGAGATGCCGAAAAAATGTGTCTGCTGTTCTGGAAAAAAAATTCAGAAGAGCAGATGTGTTCCTTGGAAAAACTCTGCAGTCTAGATGTACCCTCAGCTACACATGCTCTGTACATTAGCTTTATAAGTCTTTATCATTGTGATTTCACAACCAAAATTCTTCAGATAACTCAAAGGCATAAGACCTCATTTAGGACTCCATAAAGCACATGCCAAGATGGTAGCATTACAATTAAGTCATTTTGGATTTACCAAGAATTCAAGAATAAAATAAGGCCTCTGAAAAATCATCCCAACTGGTGACAAATATGGTTTTTGTTCTTCAGAAAACTCCAAATCAGCTAAATGGGTGATTATGAAAAACTTTCCATAAACATTCACTTCTGAGAGGAGTCCAACCATGAAACATTTCATTTCCCCAAGTATTTTTAAAGAATATAATTAGTAACTGAACATAGAGCGTAAGAATTAAAATGACATCCCTATGCATAACTACTGAGATGCTATAGTGACTTGTTAGACAGCTACTCATTGTCATAAAACTTATAGATAAGCCTCCTAGCTTCTGCTATCATGGTTTTACTATATTAGCTAGGAAGTTAGAATGTTAGTAGGAATTTGAGTGGTTAGTATGCACAGAGTAGCTCATTTCGTTTGAGTCAAACTTCAGCTAATGCCCCTGAGAACCAACACAGCCTCAAACCAACCCACTGCTCCCTGGAGATACACATGTAGTTTTTACCATCTCCCCCTTCTGTCCTGGATGGCCCTGAAAAGGAAAAAAGAGTGTGTGTTGTCACTATAGAATCAGGTCTAAGCCCTTCATTCACACATCCCCTTGCTATGGCTGATCCTTTCATTTTGCCTGTTCTTGGTACCTATGAAGACATAAGGATGTATCCAGTAGCCTCACAGCAAGTGGATCCTCCTTCCTGGTTATTCAGGTGTAAAGCACAGAAAATAAAGCTTTGCTGGTGACTGACATAGACATGTGGTGAGGTATTTAGACCTTTTCCTCAAGCTTGGTGGGACGGGGTTACTGCTCTCCCTCTGACTAGAGGAAAGAGCACAGCTGTCTGTCCTCAGTGCAGGGGTGTGAAGGGTAGCAGTGCTCTGACTGATTAATCCCCCGACTAGAGTTCTATGAGCTGCTGAGGGATGTTTCTGGCAGTGAAATATAGGATCCTTAGTATGAGGTCTTGTGCTAAGAGGAGCTCTGGGTGGAGAAATTTGACTTCTCTTCCTTTCTGTAACTTGGTTGCAGTGAGCTATAATTTAGATTTTTCTTTTGGATTTGCCTGAAACAACTCATGCCTTGTTTCTTTACTCTGGCTGGCAGAAACTCTATAGTATCTGTGTGTGCCCTTTAAAGGGGCAGGGCATTATTTATATTTGTCTGTTTACAACAAAGCTCACCACAAAAGGGGTTTGAGCACCCCCAGGGCCTTCAGAATATTTGCTGTGCTGGCTGACCTGTCGCCATGTGGGGGAGGAATAAACTATACTGTTCAATTAAGGGCAGTCTGCTGCAGTGAGATATCTGAAGCTTAGGAAACTCATTCCATTTGTCTCTAACTGTCACTGCTGGAGGTGGGAAGTCAGTTGCTCAGGTTTAAAGGGTGGCTTCAGGGATAAGTGCTAGTTCATAGGTGAACCAATAAGGTAATTGATCAACATCAGTAGCGGAAGGGCACCTTCTATGATTTACTGATGCTCTGAAGCGTACCCAGATGAATTTGGTGATGGTCTTCTCCTGCCCATAACTTTTCATATGCCTAAGGGCATGCACACACTTTGCAAAATAATTCTATCCAAATTAACCTATTAGCAGCTGGGCTTAAAGGACAGGGGAAGTTTTAGATCAAGGAACAGGGAGAGAGAAGCCATGAAGGAAAAGTTTTACTTACTGGTTTCCCGTCCAAACCAATTGGGCCCTGAAAGAAAAAAGGGAGAGCTGATGGGAAACTAGTTCATTGGTGGTTTATCCAGTTGTCCCATAAAACTGGGAGGAGACTGAATAAGAAGCAGATAGATCACACAGAATGATGTGGCTGGGACTATAAACAAGAAACTTTGTTAGATGTGAGATGCAGAACACAGGAGAAAGAAAGCAAATTGACTGACCCAGTAGAGCGCTGCTATGTGAGAGATTTCTTATCAGGTCTCTCATTGGCTGCAGAGCCAATGTGTCCATTATTCAGTTCCATGGAGGAATTTCTTGCCTCTGTCACTAGTGGCCTCTGGAATTAAGGATCTATCATAATGGGCTCTGAATGGACCTTTCAGTTCTCGTTGGCTGGAAGGATGCTGGCTGTAATGCAAGGGCTCAAGTGTATGTGTGTGTGTGTGGGGGCGGGAGGGGTGGCTGTGTACGAAACATGAGGAGACCTCACGACACTGGCAGGATTACTGAGAATTCGTGGAGAGGAGAGGAAAGGAAAGGATCAAATGGAAAGATGTGAGTCACCCACTAAAACATCCCAGAGAGTCTGGGTCCAGGTTTCATGTTTTTTAACTTGATTTGGGTTTTATTTGCTCTCCTTACACTTGGCCATCATGTGGAGAGACATGCTCATCCTAAAGTGAAGGCAGTATGAAGTCATGGATCATCTTTCAGAGAGACAGGGCAGAGTGTTCAGGACTGACTGAGCATGGAGACTGCAGATTCCTCAAGTTCCCCCTGCCCTGTCCAATGTATTTTCCAACAGAACTGTGTTTATACTCAGCAAATCCTTGAAGGAAAAGTACCAAGCCCTCAGCTGAATTGAGCAGGCTGGTGGAAGGTGTCATCTCATCTGAAGAAGTGGGTTTTGACTACGAAAGCTCATGATACTATATGTGTATTTCTATTGGTCTCTAAGTGCACATCTACACAGCAGGGCAAAAGTCAAGTTAAGCGACGCAACTTCAGCTATGTCAATTGTGTTTCTGAAATTGAAGTAGCTTAATTCAGCTTTTGGCGCTGTCTACACAGCAGGAAGTCAAAGGAAGAACACCATTCCTTCGACTTTCCTTACTCCTCATGAAATGAGGGTTACAGGAGTCAGAGTAAGAAGTCCTCCAGCTCGCCATTATTTTGAAATAACGGCTTGCTGTGTAGACATGCTCTTTGTTATTTTGGAATGACATCAGTTATTCTGAAATAATGCTGCCATGTAGACATAGCCTAAGGTGCTACTCATTGTGTTTAAAAGTTATGATAAAGGTAGTTCAGTTATGAGAATAACAGAAACGGCACAACAAATACTGAGTTTTGGAACAGAATAGATGGTGGGGATTGTGCTATAGGACCAACTTGCCAGCAAATGGGCTAAAATGGGAATTTCTCCATCTTCCAAATCTGGTTTTCACCTCAGCTATATCTGTAATTTACAGCGCTGCAAAAGAAATTCCAGCCATGCTTTTGCTGTCTACCCTCCTATTGCCTGGGCTTCCAGTCTAACAAGGCCTATAGCTGAGCCATGCTGCACAGGGTCGGATGAATCTCAGGGGCTCATATTGGAGTTCATTAAGGCTGGAATTTCACTTACCTGGGGTTTATTTTCTTTATTTTGCTTGTTTTGGGGTGTTTTTTTACAGCATGGACCTGGCTTGAACCATAATATTTTAACTTAGGGTTTTTTAAAATTTTAATTTCCTTTACCACTTTATCTTTGTTTTCATGGCATCATTAAAAAGAAAAGAAAATAGTAATGAAACAGGAAAAAAAATCCAATTATATTATATTGGGTCCATGGTTTGGGATGGAAATGCTAAAAGGCACTTAGCTTTAGTGACATAAGCTAGCAATATTATACACTTGTACCTCAGGGTACGTCTACACTACAGCGCTAGTTCGAACTAACTTAGTTCGAATTAGTTAATTCGAACTAAGCTAGTTCGAACTAACGCATCTAGAACTAAAAACTAGTTCGAACTAGCGTTTTGCTAGTTCGAACTAGTAAGTCCACATTGAGTGGACTCTGAACAGGGCTTAATGATGGCCGGAAGCAGTGCCGGCAGGGCATAAAAGGAGGACTTAGAGCATGGAGATACTGTCTCAGGCTAGCCGAGGGCTGCGCTTAAAGGGTCCCGACCCCCACCCCGGACACACAGTTCTAAGGGGTGCCCCGCTTGCAAAGAAGTTCTGGCTTGGAGTGCCCTGAGTGCCCACACTGGGCACATCACACCACTCGGCCATCAGCCCGGCTGCACTTGCCGCAGGCTGCCATCTGGGGAGAGGGAGTAATTGGGGGGCTGCAGGAGAGCTTCCACCCCCAGAAGCCCGCAGAGCCAGCCCAGTCCTCCCCATCGGGGGCTCGTACCCCATTCCTCCCTCACCTCCTTCCACTTGCCCTTCCCTAGCCCCCCTTCTTATTGATGTACAAAATAAAGATAACGTTTCTTCCAACATTGACTCTGTCTTTATTGAAAAAAACTGGGGGAGACTGGGAAAAGGAGGTGGGAGAGGGGAAGAGAGAGGGTGGGAGAGGAGAGGGCAACTAACATGATCAGGGGTTGGGAACAGGTCCCAGATGAAGAGAGGCTACAGAGACTGGGACTGTTCAGCTTAGAAAAGAGGAGACGGAGGGGGGACAGGATAGAGGTCTGTAAAAGCAGGGGTTGGGTGGAGAGGGTGCATTCAGAAAAGTTCTTCCTGAGTTCCCATAAAGAAGGACTAGAGGACACCAAAGGAAAGGAATGGGTAGCAGGCTTGAAACTAGTAAGAGAAAGTTGTTGTTCTTCAGAAAGCAAATAGTTAACCTGTGGAACTCCTTGCTGCAGGAGGCTGTGAAGGCTACAACTAGAACAGAGTTTAAAGGGAAGTGAGATCAAGTCATGGAGGTTGGGTCCATGGAGTCCTATTAGCCAGAGGGTAGGAGTGGTGTCCCTGCCCAAAGTTTGTGGAAGGCTGGAGAGGGATGGCACGAGACAAATGGCTTGGTCATTGTCTTCGGTCCATCCCCTCCAGGGTCCCTAGGGTTGGCCGCTGTGGGCAGACAGGCTACTGGGCTAGATGGACCTTTGGTCTGACCCAGGACGGCCATTGTAAGCTCAGGGCTCAGTGTCGGGGGTCTCAGTGGACCCCCTTGATTTTCATGCACACCTGCTCCTGGGTGGCCAGGCTGGCAGCTCTCCTGCCCTAGACGGCCACTTTCCTGTGCCTAGTGCGGAGATCATGGACAAGGTCCACGATGTCCGCACTAGTCAGGAAGATGCCCGCCTCTTGCGGTCCAGGGCAAGCTCCCGGGAGCCGCCAGCCTGGTCCCGGCAAGAGGGGGTGGGCTGGGGGGCATCGGGTGGGTGGCTCTGTGCCGTGCCAGGTGCAGGGTCTGCTAGCTGGGTGCTGGCAGGCTTGCACCTGGCACGGGCACCGTAGCCAGCCCGTGCCCCTTTAAGGGGTCCGGGGCCGGGAGGGGGGCATAGAGTTTCCCTGGTGTTGGCCAGAGTGGCCACCAGGGAAACCTGGGGAGGGCTAGCCTCCCACTAGTTCGAACTAAAGGGCTACACAGCCCTTAGTTCGAACTAGCTAGTTCGAACTAGGCGTTAGTCCTCGTAAAATGAGGTTTACCTAGTTCGAACTAAGCGCTCCGCTAGTTCGATTCAAATTCGAACTAGCGGAGCGCTAGTGTAGCGCATAGGAAAGTTAGTTCGAACTAACATCCGTTAGTTCGAACTAACTTTCTAGTGTAGACATACCCCCATAGATTAACAGTTCCACTTACCGGAAATCCAGGAAAACCTCTCGTTCCAGGCTGTCCCTGAGAAGAATAAAATGGAGACAGAGCAGTTTAAAGAAATTTGAGAGCAGTGCAACATGTCTTCCTAAAATTGCTCAGTAGGGCCTCAGGGTCTGTTATTTTCTCCAACCTGTTCTCTATGTAATATCACTGCAGTTCTCAATATGGTCACCCAAGACTCTGGTGTGTTTTAAGAAAGCAGGCTACTGGGGAGCCAGAGGAAGTCTCCAATCACAACTTCATTTTGTACAGAGCCAGGACAGTGTTGGAGATGGTCCAGTTTGGACTCTGAGTACTTTGTCTGAAGTTTCTAAAGTAATTAAATGGGCGTTCCTAGCTCCCACACTGGCCTTCTGGAGCATTTTCCAGCGCCTAAGCTCTCTTTATGAAAATTCCTCGCATAGTCACATACACAGCCATAAAATGAGGTGTTTAATACTAAGTGATGTGTAGTGCAATGTGCAAACCCTCACAGCTCACCAAGTCTACAGCATCAACACCAACTCCAAGCTATGGCTCCAGTCCGTTAATTTTACCCACAAAGAAAATTTTCTAGCAGAGATTCTCCAAAATAAAAAGGAATTCAGTGTAAAGTGAATGGGTGAGGTAAGTAAGCCCTTCCCCTCTCTTCTTCCAGTAGTCAGTTTTTGACTGTCAGGGCAAGATCTGATTCAAACGAAATGCGGCAAGTATTGGCAGAGCATACAATGGCGTGTCTGTCAGACTACTTGTCAGAGACTCAACCACATGCAGACAATTAGAGGGTGAAAGGCTCATGGCTGCTTGTTTGCAAAACACTAAGTGCGAGAGCACAGATCTCCTGCGAGTCCTATTTATTTAAGGATATCTTACTCCAGATTTAGTTAGCAATGTGTGGGACATCTTGGAAAGGAAAACAAATTGACCCTGAAATTAAGCCATATAGGTGAAAATAGTAGGGTGAAGTCAATTCTGTGACACCTTCTTTTTCTCTGACCCCCTGAAATCCATTTTGCAGTGTCACTAGGTCTAGTTCTCTCTGCTGAGCTAACTATTCTGTTCAGATCTTGTGCTTTCTGGGGCTTCCCAAGGGTCTGATATGGGTGGGTTGGGAAAGGGAAATACCTTCTGGGGCAGTTTTAACTTGGGGAAGAAGCATATGTTGGAGCTGCATATATATTATGACCAGACTTTTGACCCTCACAGTGGAATATCGGTGAAAGTTCAGGGCTGTTCAGCAGCTGAGACAAATAACTTGGGAGCTGGGTGAAAGTTCAGAATGGGAGGGGAAAAGTTGGGAGGTCAGGCAAAGGATCTGGTAGGGTAGGAAGAAAAAGGGAAAGCAGAGGCGCAGGGAGTCTTGGATAAGGGAAAGAAAGTTCATGATTTTGATGGGGCTCTTCTGAAACTGTGAACCTGAGTGGTCTCTGAATTTATCCACCACTGTATTTAACAGTCTTGTGTAGTAGCAAGGGATTTGCTCACCAGACACTGTGCAGTACTGTGGAATTAAGCCCTATAGACTGTAGGAAGCAGGGAATAGCCACAATACTTCAGTGCCCAGCCTTGTCTCTTTCCTCCTTTGGCTCACCCTGACGTGCTGGGGACTAGGAAAAGAGCCAGATTAGAGCCCCTTTGGCAGTAGAAGGAGCCTTTACCCGGGGTATTCCACACAGAACACTGTCACCTCTTTACAGCCCCTTTCACCTCTGGAGAGACATAATGGGGCCTTGACACAATATAGAGTTGGGTCCAAAATCTTTTTTGCAGAGCCCTAGAGTATTGCATTGGCTATAAAATGTTTCAAATTGCACCAAACAGTAATGTTGCTATTCAGAATGCTAGCATGACTGACTCATTCACATTGTTTTTTTAAGCGTTGCTAAGTTGAATTTGGTCATACTTGTTTTGCAGGATGCATATAAAACCACCTGGATCCGTTGGCTTGTGATCAGGGGAGAAGATATGCTATAAATGTAAAGATCCAGCCAATGCTGATTTCCAAAATGGCAAGAACTGAGAGGATCCCTCTAATAAATCATTAATTTTATTCCCATTTGGACCACTCTCGTAGACAAGATGTGCTAAGAAAAGAATCAAGGAGGAAACCCGGAAATGGTGCAACCTGACCTTGGTTATCCTTAATGTACACTGTAAACTGCTTCTTTTTATTCCTCGGCAAAAGTGTTGTGTGCACGGTAACAGGCCAAAGCAAAAGTTGACCAACTAAAGATTCCAAGAAACATTTTTTTCCTTCTCTTATTCAAATATTGTTCATATCAAGTATATAGTTCTGGGACTGGAAAATCATAGAGATTGTCTGTTTCTGCCACTATTAGCACAATGCTGCTTTCTGGCCAGAATGCCTGAAGAGAAGTGAAACAGCAGAAAACTCTAGAAGTGAAAACTTGAACCTCCTCTTTCCTCTAAAAGAAAATCTGGAAACAATTTGTCATTGCACCTCTTTCCAAAGTGGCCTCAAAGTCCAGCATTTGCTTATTTATCTTTGGCTTCAGGTAATACCTTAATGCTCCCTGAAATAATCTTTTCAACAGACTTCAGGGATGAAAGAAGTGAATTTTGCCAAGACTAGCTTGTGAAGTTCTGGGGTACAATCTGCACCAGTAAGGGGCTCTCTCATAGACTTATTAACTGTAAGGTCAGTAGGCATCATGATGACTCTCTAGTCTGATCTGCACATTATAGACCACAGAACCTCACCCACCCACTCCTGTAATAGACCCATAACCTCTGCCTGAGCTACTGGTCTGCAAACCATGGTTTAAAGACTTCAAGTTACAAAAAAGCTACCTTCCTCTGCAGCATTGGGCATGGATCACTGGCGGGGGGGGAGGGGGGGAGGGAGAGAACCTAATGTGTTTTTGCCCTTCGCTTTTATAGTCCATTCCCCCTTTTGAAATGCATTTTTCTGAGGGTTACCCCTACATAAAGTTCAATCCAGCTTTGAGGAAAGAGACAAGGAATCTTGTGGTAAAAGAGGATCCATGTTGTTTTTTGTTGGAAAACTGGAGTTTCTAAAGCGATGCAAAGAACTGACAGCTTTTTGGATAACATTGTACATTTGCGGTGCTAGGGAAAGCTAGAAGTATGAGCTTCAATTTGAGGTTAACCTAGAATTTGGGATGCATGAAAGTTCTAAATCTGGACTTGTTCTAGGACACTAAGTCCCCGGTTCTTCTAGGAACTTCATGTGGATGGACTCTGCACCTGCATACAACTCTTTGCAGGATCATGACCTGATACTCCCCAGCCCAACATACCTCTCTAAGGCCTCTTCTCTACTCCCTAATTAGAACAAGTCTTTATTAAAACAAGCCATCTGTTCTCTGAACTCTTCAGAGAGAAGCCTCAGCTCTCTGTTAATTGACAGTAGTACACTTGTTATTGATGAACTGGCTGAGCAGAACACTTTAGATCTGAGGATAAGAAATTCAATTTTTCAAGCAAGTTCCTAAATTGCCCATTTTTGTTATCTCCAGCAGCCTGATTTGTCCTACCTTAATCCTAGACATGTTGTTCTGTAAAGATGGAGCAATGTCATCTGCCTATTAGACGGATTGCAAAGAACACTCAGCCCAAAGTGCAGGACGTACTCACAGTAAGGCAGCAGTCCTGCTGCTAAGAGGTGGAATTATTTCTCTTCCTTTTTAAACACAGGAGAAAAAAATGACTGGAAAAACCTACATGGTTTCCTTGCTAGGAACTAGATGCTCATTAGTTCTAGCAATAGGGGCTGTAATTTCATTATATATAGTAAACAATATTTGTATGAAAACAAGCCTGGCCAAACAGGAAAACCACGTCATATAGTGTTACTGCTCCTCTGGAAATGCTGCTGCTGACTTGGTACCTCTCCCTGAGTCATTTTTGGTAATTCACCCACACCCTGCATCATACAAAAATAGAGAGAAAATCACTTACAGGAGGGCCTCGGGGACCGATGATGGACATGCCTGCTTCTCCTGGGGCTCCCTGCAGAAACAGAGAAGGAGAGAGACAGAAAAGGTGTGAGAAAAGGCAGGTTTAAAAGGAAAACAACTGGAAGGCAAGGAAGCAAAAGAAGGAAAGAGAAAGAGGAAGACAAAGAAAGAGAGAGAGATGTGTAAGAATTAGTGCGAAAACAAAAGACAGAGGAAAAAGTGAGAGGAAGGCAAGAACAAGGGTGGATAATGAATCAGTAGAGGGTAGAAAAGAGTCATGAGATAATGAGGAGGAGGAAGAAAGACAGTTAAGGAAAGGAGATCAAAATAATCAATATTCACATTCTCTGTAGATACATATTTAAATTGTGATTGCTCAAAGCCCCAGATAAGAAACATCCGTGTCCTTTCTTGATTATGAGAAGAGGCCATTTTAAAGAGTCCTGTCTTCCTTATGTGTATCGCTAAGGCTGTGTCTAGACTACATCCCTTTCTCGAAAAAGGGATGTAAATTCGACACTTCAAAATTGCAAATGAAGCTGAGATTTAAATTTCCCGTGCTTCATTTGCATAACGGAGGCCGCGGTTTTTTTCGACATGGGGCTTTTCGATAGAAAAATGGCAGTTTAGACGAGGATCTTTCAAAAATAAAACCCTTTTTTGAAAGATCCTGTACCCTTCAAAAAATGAGGTTTACAGGATCTTTCAAAAAAGGGTTTTATTTTCGAAACATCCCTGTCTAAACAGCAGTTTTTCTATTGAAAAACTGTGTGCCGAAAAAAACCACGGCCACCATTATGCAAATGAAGTATGGGAAGTTTAAATACCGGCTTCATTTGCAATTTTGAAGTGTCTAATTTACATCCCTTTTTCAAGAAAAGGGATGTAGTTTAGACACACCCTAAGAGACCTTTGGAAGAGGAATATGAGACCTCATCTCATTCCTGCATATTCCCCATGCCCTGGAAGTATGCATTTGTCTCCCCTCTATTTGATCACTCTTGTTCAGCTTGAAGCGTCTCCTGCACTAGTCTAGCGACTGAAGGCATAAGCGACTCAAGGAGGCATAAACCAGGAGTAAAACTATGCATTTGTATAAGGGAACATTGTGATGCTCAGCAAGGAAAATTATAGACACATAAAATATAAAATACTTTTGGGTAATATACAATATAGTGGCTTGCTGAGCTCTTGTGATCCTGTGACACTTTAAGTAAGAGCTGTGGTATTATCCCTGAAATCCTGGGTAAACTCTAATTCAGATCATGACATTCTGCTTCCTTAAATTTCCTTTGTGAAATTGAATTGAGGATAGTGATGTTCACTTCCTTTTTCAGTCTATTGCTGTGTGCTTTTTAGACATCTTTTACATCTCACCCCAGATGTATCTGCATTTCAATGGCAACTATATACCCCCCAAACACGTCTGTATCAAGTTTATGAAGAGCTCAGGGAGCCTTTGGAGTGAAAGGTACAGTGTAACAGACATAAGATCGCTATTAGGATGGAATAGTCTCTTGAGGTCAGTTGGGAAAGCACCATCACTGGAAATATTAAAATATTGGCTGGTTAACATAGCTCTGCATATACATTGGAGACTATACTGTATATTATTGGGCAGGGCAAGGAGAAAGAGAAAGACTGCATAAGCCACAAGGTCTTTTTCAAAACTTTGATTTTATGAATGGATCAAATGAGATTTAGTGACCAGATTGGAATTTGAAAGGTTAGGCCCACAGAAAACTACATAATTCCCTGTAGAAGGCGCTTGATGTACTGTGCACAGAAATAAGTGTCATGGTCAAACACGATTTCTAAAATAATTAGGAACTGAGACAAAATGTTATGTTTAATCATTTATTGTATGCAACTATCGACATTTGTGGTTCAGCCAGGAGCCCAGGATCTGAGACCTTCTCCACTCATGGGCTCTCAGATCCCAGGCTCCAACATGAACCTGAATATCTCCACTGCAATTTTATAGCCCCACAGCTTGAGCGCTGCAAATCTGGGTCAGCGGCCCCAGGCCAACTGGAGGTGTTTTATAGCAGTGCAGATACACCTTTTGGTCAAATTCTCAAAGGAGTCTGAATCCAGCCTCCATTTTATGTGCACACAACCTTGCACATGCAAATCATTTGATTGTACAATTTTTGTGCACTATTGCACAAATGTCAGAGGGATACAGGTGCTGTACCAAAAACACACGACTCTAACATGTGAGCCCAAGGAGTAACTCTGCCAGCTGATTGTAGCCACAGGCTCTGATCCCTTTATGGGAGTTACCTTGTAGAGGGGGATGTGATGTGCTGAACCAGCAGCATGTTACATGCTCATAAATACAAGAAAGAACATTGGCTCAGTCCTCTGCTGTCCCAACCACACACCTCTCTTAGTACTGGCACTGGCTTGGGAAGAGGTGTGTGTAGTTGAATTGGCCTCCAGTGCAATTTAAAGCTGCCATAGAGTTTCTCTAGCTTGCACCTGCTATTGGGACAGATCTGCCAGCCAAAGATCACTGGAATGCTATGCAATCTAGTCATTTCCCTACTCCCACCCCTTTAAAATATCTTCACCTTTCCTTCTTTCTAATGCACTCACTACAGATGAAGGATGTGCTGCTATGGAAACTTTTCCTTAACACAAGATACTTTCTGTGGTCAAAAGCAGGGATAGGCCCCTCAGTTTTCCTCAGTTAAAAGCAAAAGAAATGGGTTAACTGAGTGTTTTGGGGAAGAATATTGTAACTACCAATCCATAAAGAAAATAAGAGAGAAACTGAGTGAAGAAATCAAGAATAAAAAATAGGGAACTTTGGGCAGTTTAGAGGCATCTATGATCTGCCAGAGACCAGGGATTGGAAAATCCCTGTTTGTAGCTATTTACAAAAGGAATTCATTTTGAATTAAGGAAAAAAAAAAACAGTAAAGTTCTTCCTGGAAAAATAAAAACCATCAAAGATTCATGGTAAAGTCATGTGATTGGCAGACTATCTCAATGTGCTTTATAGGACATAATACATGATTGATAGGTACAGATGATAGATTCCATGCTCAGAAGTGACCATTGTGATTATCTATTCTCACCTCCTGTATAACACAACTCCTAGAACTTCCCCTAAATACTTCCTGCAGCAGATGCTTTAGAAAAATGTCCAATCTTGATTTACCTAGAGATGGGGAATCCCTCATGGCCTTTGGTTAGTTGTTCCAATGGTTAATTTCTCGTTGTTAAAAATGTATGCCTTATTTCCAGTCTTAATTTGTCTGGCTTCAACGTTAGAACGTTATAGCTTTCACAACTAGACTGAAGAGCTCATTATTGAATATTTGTTCCTCATGTGGGTATGTATAGACAGCAATCAAATCATCACATAACCTCTTTTTTTAAAGCTTAGTAGTCAATCTCCTTCAGTCCATCATGATAGGCAGATTTTCTAATGCTTTAATCACCCCCATGGCTCTACAACTGAACCCTCTGCATTTGATCAACATCTTTCTTGAAATGTGAACCCCAGAACTGGGTACACTATTCGGCTACGTCTACACTGGCATGATTTTCTGGAAATGCTTTTAACGGAAAAGTTTTCCATTAAAAGCATTTTCGGAAAAGCGCATCTAAATTGGCAGGACGCTTTTCCGGAAAAGCACTTTTTCCGGAAAAGCGTCCATGGCCAATCTAGACGCACTTTTCCGCAAAAAAGCCCCAATCGTCATTTTCACGATCGGGGCTTTTTTGCAGAAAACACTACTGTGCTGTCTACACTGGCCCTTTTCCGGAAAAGTTTTCTGGAAAAAGACTTTTGCCTGAATGGGAGCAGCATAGTTTTTCCGGAAAAGCAGTGATGATTTTACGTTAGATCATCATTGCTTTTCCGGAAATTCAAGCGGCCAGTGTAGACAGCTGGCAAGTTTTTCCGGAAAAGCAGCTGATGTTCTGGAATAACTTGCCAGGGTAGACACAGCCTTCCAGTTGCTGTTGTGTTAGTATAAAATGAAGCGGTAAAATACCCTTTCTACTCCTACTTGAGCTTCACATGTATATGCATCCAAAGATTGGGATTAGCTTTTTTAGCCACTGCATCACATTGGGAGTTCATGTTAAATTGATTATTCAGCACAACCCCCAAATCTTTTTCAGAAGCAATGTTCCCTGGCATAAAGTTCCCCACCATGTAAGTGTAGTTGTTTACCACTTCCCCAATTTATGTATTATCTGCAAACTTTATCACTGATGAGCTGAAGTTTTCTTTCAGCTAATTAATACAAATGTTAAATAGGTCTGGGCCAAGAAGTAATCCCCACGGGACCTCACTATCAATACATCAATTCAGTGATGATTTGCTATTTACAGTTACATTTTGAAACATACTAATGAGTGCTCTGTTAATTTTATATTGCTCTAGTTTTTTAATCAAAATGTCATGTGGTAACAAATCAAATGCCTTACAGAAGTCAAGTATATTATGTCAGTGCTGCTACCTTTATCAGACAACTTATTATCTCACTAAAATGAGAGCTTGACAGGATCTATTTTCCATGAAGCTTATTGGCACTAATTATATTACCCTTATTAATCAAGTCTTGTATCAACTGCTCCATAATCTTCCCAAGAATTGATGTGTGATTGACAGGTCTATGATTACATTGGTCGTCCCGTTTACTCTTGTTAAATATTGTCCCACCATCAGCTTTCTTCCAGTCTTCTACAACCATCCCACCCCATCTTCTAAAACTTATTGAAAAATCAATATTAATGGTCCAATGATCTTGTCAACTCTTGGATGGAAGTTATCTGGATTTGCTTATTTAAAAATGTTAATCTTTTGTAGCTTCTGTTAAACGTCCTCCTGAGGTACTACTAGTGGAATGCAAAGAGTGTTATTATGTGATATGATTACATCATCTGTCAAGGGGACTTTGGAATCTTGGATGTTTTGATAATGCTGGTTGGCTACAAGAAGAACACAAAGAGGGTAGAAGAGGAAGTGTCCTGAAGAAGAAAAAAAAGAGAGAAGGCAAAGAAAAAGGAGAAGAACCAGAAACAAGTTTTCATTTTGCCTTGCCCTCCCTTCTTCTGGTATGTCACTGTTCTTAACAGGTTTTCCTATACTGCATTCTTTACAGATGTTTCCTCAAACAATGGAGTGAACATGTAGACATTTCATAGTTTCTGCGCATTTTGCTGTTCACTGTAGTTTTCCAATTAGTTAGATGCTGCCTGAATGAATCCAAGGAACTTCTGTCTCTCCCCTATCTTTCCCTTTTGAGTGTATGATGTAAAGGCATCTGAAGACACAAAGTGTTTCATGACAATTATGTTATCAATATATCATATTAGTGGCTTTGTAAACCACCAGATCTTTGTAGGGACAAAAAGCCCTCATTCAATACTTTTCAAATTGTTTAGATAAATATAATTTATCTGAGCCCTGAGTAAAACAAAGTACTTCAGGGTCATTTTTCTTTAAATGGAGGTGATATAATTGAAGTAAAAAAGTGTGGGTGGGTGGGGATAGTAATCTCCCTTCTGTTTCCCTGAGTGTTTTTTCACTATGTAGTTAACGCTGGAATGGAGGTGTTGAGCCACGGTGTGTGATAGGAGGAATGGTGAATAGGAGAACACATAGGAATTGGATGGACCATTAGGACATAACTGTTATATCTTACCAAATTTTCATATGCACACTTCCTGGATTTACCAGGCTCAGCTATCAGCGGTGAAGAAGCTAATGGTTAAAAACCACGAGGGCCCAGCTGGAAATAATGAGTGTGCCCATCCACTCCTGGAAGGCAGCCCTTACAATGTTAGTAAATTATAGTAAACACAAATGTCAACATCCTCAGAGGCTGTGCGGGCTGGCAGGAATTCAAGAGATGAGTTCACATTGTGAGAGGAGATGGGTGGGGCAGTTCAGAGCAAACACAATGAACGCTTTAAAGGCACAGCTCTTCAGTTGTGATCTGAGGGGAAGGGGTTTCAGGTGGCTTTAGAGGTAGCTGACGGAGGGCAGGGTATGTATGATGAGCTAGAAAGAACTGACTCACCTTCTCTCCGGGTTGCCCCTTTAGTCCCTGGGTCATTTACACCAGTCGCAGCCGCATGCAAAAGGGTGAAGGGGGGAGAGAAAGAGACACAAACACAGGATCAGTGTTAATGGCACACTAAATCCAAACACAAAACAATGCAACAAAAAACAGGTCACAGACACTGACACATGCTCTGTTTAAGCTTCACACACAAGCACAAAGACCTTTGTTTCCCAGTCTTCCACTGCCCTTGGGATCAGCTGCCTGGGTGATGTCTAAGAGGAATGGCAGCTGAGACAAGTGGCAGATGAAATTGGGTTTTCACCCAGTGTGAGAAAATCAATTCTTGATTTTAACAAGTGGTGGGGGTACTGAGGCTGTGTTAGTGGTAAGCTCGCCATAGTTAGCAAGGCTGGCTCAGAGCTCAGAGACATCAACTCACAAGTAAGTGAGGCAGCAAGAACAGACCTGACAAGGAACTCTGGCACAGCTGCCACCAGAGATTATAGTCCCACGTGGGATTAGCCGTCATGGTCAGAAGAGTAGTTGAAGATGGATTTAGCCAACTGTCCATCCACACTGGCCAAGTGGCTGGAGTTCCTGGTCAGCCGTTCAGTGTTTGAGACAGGAGGGTCATTAAGGAGGAGCGGAGGAGGATAAATGGATGAATGTGCTGGGAAGAAGGTATCTCACTGAATGGGAGGGTGGGTTAGGGAAAATACACTTAATTGAAAGTCTTCATTACTGAAACAATAGTAAAATATTGATTTTTTTTCTCTCCTCTTTCTCTTCTATCTGACTCAAACAGGGGGATTAGATGTAATTAGCTATAATTGATTTTTTTTCTCTTCTATCTGGCTATGTGAGATATGTAGGTTAAATGTGCAAGATAAATTTAAGTCTTACATATTCAAATATGTTTAATTTATTAAATTGCTCCACCTAGGTTAATTATAATTAAAACAGGCATTTTTTATGGTAGGCCCCTTTTCTCCCACCCTTATTCACACTGTGGATTGGCCTATTACATGTGCAGTCTCACTGATTTCAGTGCAACTACTCACAAAGTAAGGCTTCACTTAGAATAAGAACAGAAAAGCCGAGTCTTTAATTAAAAGAGAGTGTAGACTTTAAAGAGGGTTCATCTGGAAGTCCTGTGGTTAGTGATATAAGTTCCCACCAAAAGTCTGAGGTTTGATTACTAGCTTGTCTTTAACTTCAGAGAGAAAAATATAACAGCCTTGGGTGCTATGGTTTTTCTGCAGAGCCAGCTTCCTCCGCCTCTCAGAGAGGAGGGATTGCCTCACTGATTTGTGACAGTTACTCTGGCCTCCTAGCAGGGTCTAAGAGGCGTTTTACTCAGTCCTCTTCTTCTAGCACATATAAATAAGCAGAAAATGAGAAAGACACCATATAGATTTCTGTCTGCCTTCCATCTGTGGCTAAAGCAGTTATCACCATGGACTGTAATACTCTGTGTTATAGTCTGTTGTGTCACATTAGTGAAAGCAGCAGTTACTTCCCAAATAATGTTGTCAGAGTGACACACTATCAAACCTGAAGGGCATCATGAACAAGTACTAGCATTGCTTGAATCATCCTGAGTATGGTAATACAATGATACTGAAAGTGACTATCCCTCTCATGCATAGCAGGCTTCAGTATCAATGAGGCATTGGGGGGAGACCTCTGTGATACTGGAGAGAAAAAGTCACCTAAAGATATCACTAAAACGTAGCACATAACATGTAAAATGGAGCCCTCTCACACTGTGAGCTTAACTGGACTCAAATCTGAACTACACTGCCTCATAAGTTTTATAAAAATCACACCGCCCAAAGTTCTGCTCACCCTACCTGTAGAATTTACTAACACTTTTTCTATATTGTTTCCATCATTGCTGATAGCAGTGAGTGGCTGACTATGTTACCAATATTTGTAAGTGCTTCAAAAGAGTCGTCTAATGCCAAGAATTGCTAACTGTTAATAAGACATGCTGGTATTTGTATGTAAAAAGAAAACCTTCTTGCTAATCAGCTTCCATGACAAACACTGTGAGTCAGATCCTGGTGTAAATTGGTGTAGCTCCATTACTTTCAATGAACTTGCACTGATTTACCCTAAAGGAAGATTTGGCCCAGGGTGTGTAATCTCTTATTATGATCACTTTAGCCACTCTATATTACAGCTCCCTGTGAAGTTGCAGGCATCAAACCCAGACATGTCTCACTCATCCACACACAGCCCTCTGAAAGATGTTTAAAGATGCAAAATGTTTGGGAGAAGGTATGCAAGCGGGAACTCAGAAGAACTTAGCTGTGGCCAGCTGAACTGTTGGAAACTGGCAAGGAGCGAAGGCAGCTGGCAACAGTTTTTCTCGCTGGGTATGGCTAAACTACAAGTTTTTGTCGGAAAAAGGTATGAAAAATGTGCTTTGTATTTTGCGTACCTTTTTCCGATTCTTTTGTTGGAAGAGGCTTTTCTGACATTTGGCCCATCTAGATTGGGCCAAATGTCAGAAAAAAACCCTCTTTCAAAAGCCCCCTTCTTCCTTGTAGAACAAGGAATACAGGGACTTTCGAAAGAGTGTGTTCGCTCTTACTCAAAAAAAAGCAGAAGAGCAAATTCATTCCCTGGACGTGGCGGAGCTTTTTCGGGATACCTTCAGTATCCTCAACCCTCCCCCCTCCTCCCCACAGTCTAGCCATACCCTTTGAAATGTAGGGTTGCCATACAGCAGGTTTCTCAGCCAGAGAAAAGCATAAGAATTTCAGTGTGAACTTAGTGGAATGACATGTCATCTCCCCAAGGCTGTTATGTTACTCTCTTGGGAAAGACATCAATATGTATGGGGAGTAAAGAGAACAACTCGATGAAGAGAGAGCACAGGGAGAACCAAAAGCAAAGTGTTTGCGGTGCTGATGTGATGCTGTTTGACATGCACTGCCCAGCTCTTCTTCAAAGTTTCACTGTTGTTTTAAATATGCACTGTATGGCAGGAGGACCAAATTGGAGCCAATGTGCTAAACAGACATTGTACATTCATAGGCCGAAAAAAAGTTGCCAATGTCATTTGAACTACAATCACTTTGAGCAGATAGATCTGAAGGGGGAACTTGTCTCTCCTCTATCTTCTGAGGCACAACGGCAAGTGCATTGCAGGCAGCAAGAAACCACTGGCAGCCCACTGCTTGGCACCACTAAAATGCATGGTGCTGCAGAAGCATTCTCAGAATATAGCCAGGGCTCCTTCTCAGAAGTCCTGTTGGGATTTGGTTTCTGATGGAAATGTCTCAGATAAAATCCCCCAATAGACTTACCAATGATTGGTGCTTCCATTTTCAGAATGGAGCCTGAAAATGATAGAATCTGCAGCCTAGAATTTCTAAACCTGGAAGCAGATCTGAGTAGCAGTTCACTCAGCTTCATTCATGAGCGAAGCTGCTGCTTCTTCTCTAGTTGTACCCAAACCAAACCCTAAAATGGAGCAAGGAGCTCCATTTCCTGAAATAATGAAAGTATCACCCTAAACAATCCACAGACACCGAGCTTTTGGAAAAACATGTGTCAGTCAGGTCAGGGCAGATGCAAGAGGTTGTAACTCACCGGTCTTCCAGGGATTCCCAAGGCGCCTTTGTCTCCCTAACAATTAATGCAAAATCAGACGGCAGTTGGAAACTGACCATAAACAAGGCTACAAAATGACACAAATTAGATGTCAGATGTAGACATGTGTGCACCTTTAATTATTATTTGACTGAGAGGTATGGTAGGTGCACATATGTTGACACATGGCATAAACATATATTTAAAGCATGCTCACGTGTTTGTATGTATCCTTGGACTTATGTGTAAGTATGTGGGTGTGTATGTGTCTGTTAGCAATCAGTATAACTCTTTGCTATATAGGTAAAGGAACCAACAAAGCACACTCAAGTCAGAGAGGAAGAAAAAAAGGTAAAAATCTGTGATCCAACTACTCGTCTAA
Organism: Pelodiscus sinensis; assembly: GCF_049634645.1. NCBI lineage: Eukaryota > Metazoa > Chordata > Testudines > Trionychidae > Pelodiscus > Pelodiscus sinensis. The sequence continues at coordinate 29,476,236 of NC_134718.1, read as the reverse complement.
TCACAATTTGTTAACACTTTCCATCATCCATTTTATGGGAAACTGCTCACTTCAGTACAAAATTACCACACTTTTCTTCCTTTCCAAGGAAATTTCAATTGTAGCCATTTATTTACAAAGCTGGTATCACTTAAGACAGAACTCTCGGGGTATGTCTACACTGCAATGTTATTTCAGGATATAGCTATCCCACGTCTTCACAGCAAGCCCGTTATTTTGGGCTCGCTATTCCCAATATCCCTGTAAACCTCATTCTACGAGGAGGAAGGGATGTTTCAGAGTAGCACTTTATTTTGAAATTTGACGCTGTGTAGACAGTGCCAAATGACAAAATGAGCCATTTTGAAATAGCATCGAAATAAGATACGTAATTTGAGTAGCTCAAATTGCATATCTTATTTTGATTTACGGTGCTGTGTAACTGCACCCTCAGAGACCATGAACAGGTCCACATTTTCCAGTAGTTCAGAAAAGAGAAAGTTACACTAATGTGAATAATAAGCTAACACAGGAAATGTCATGTCTAGCATAATGTATATTAATGACTGTGTTCTATGTCCCTTAACCCTTTGAGAATGCTGCCTAATGCATCTTTAGGGTGTGAAAATCATTAAGTGAGGTTTCATGAATGTGCATGCCTCAGAATATATGAGACAATGCTTGAACCGAATGGCAAAGACACATGGACACAAGGCAATTGGCATATTATTAGTTTTGAGTCTTAATGTATATTTAAATTTGACTATAGAATTTTTTAAAAAACCCTCTGTGTTCTTGGTCACAAAAAGTGAATTCTCTAAAGACTTAGAGGTCAGTATGCTGATGCCGTGAAGTTATAGATCTACTTAACTATTTGTGAATTTATCTGCACATTTTGCAAAAATGACATTGTAAAATCTCTTCAGTATTGTTTCTGATCATCAGTTTGATTTTTTTTCTAGCTTTTACTATGAAAAAATAATCAATGTTTCTTTTGTACCTTCTCATATATTTTCCCCTGTAATACTGTTTTCTACAGCACCCCACAAAAATAGACAACGTAGGAGGCTGGAAAACAACCCTAACTGTATCACCTACATGAAATATTTGACCCTCTTCTGTCTTATCCCTTTAATCATGGCAATAGGCCAGAACCTCAAAGCTGTGTCCATTAGTGATCAGTAGGAGTTAGGGATATATACTATACTAATAGACAGGGAATTCTGGTGAGGAAATAATCTTTGATGTTGGGTAAAATGTTCAGAAATGCTCTTTTTTCCCCTAGCACTGTCTGTAATCAAATGAGAATATACAACAATACAGGTTGAACCTCTCTAATCTGGACTAGCCTATTCTGTCAATGCCCCTAGTCTGACATCATTGGCAACCACATGGGCACTTGAGGGCTGGAGCATTGACAGGGAAAAACTGGCAGGCCAGGGTCAGGTGTGTTGGTGGACTAGGGAAGAACAGAGCCCAAGAGTGGAGCTCCTGCTTCCCAGCAGGCCAGAGCAGAAAAGCCTGATGGGGACAGAGCAGCAGAGCCCCACGGTGGCTGGAAGCCAGGAATAGAGGGGCAAGTATTGACCTCCCCTGCTCTAGCAAATTCCCTGGTTTGGGATTGGTCAAATCCGAAGGGCACCAGATCAGGGAGGTTCAACCTGTACTTTGCTCTGTAGCCTGCTTACACGCCCTGCTATCCAGTGATGCAAAGAGCAGTTCCAAAAAAAGGCAAAATGGAGACAACTGCCTTGAAATCTGGGGAGTGAACCATTGATATCTCTCCCTTCAAGGAATGCACTTTGCTGCCAATGTTGCTCCGTAACCTGTCCTTGCTGCCTGTCTGAGGCACATAGTAATGCTTCAGATCAGTGTTTCAGAAAGTGTAATGTGGGAACACTTTCAGAAACACTTTAATTGGCTGCTCCAGTTTGTTCATGTACTGGAGCCGTGGCCACGGAGCCTTGCAGCTCTCATTGACTCCGTTTCATCCTTTGCAGCCAAGGGGAGCCATGGGAAGCAGCGTGGGCCAGGCCACCGTTTCCTGTGGCTCCCACTGGCTGCAAAGGATGAAACAGAGCCAATGGGAGCTACGAGGCTCCTTAGCCATGGCACATAAACAAACCAGAGTAGCCAGTTAAAGTGTTTCTGAAAGTGTTTTCGTGGTACCCTTTCAGAAACACCGCTTTAGATTAATGGCCTACACACACTTCACTATGCACAACATTTAAATGCAATGGGGTAAAAAGTATTTAGAGGTTTAACAAATCCATAGTTACAGATAAGTACTGTTTTGTGATCCAGGAGCACTTCTTTCACATGTAAGTTTTGATAAATCAAAAAGTCACATCTCTGTGGCCACAGTTGTACTTCACATGATTTACACTGGCAGTTCGATTAAATGTGCATAGATGGTATATGACTGCAAAGGAAAAGGAGACAAGATCTATTCTTTTTTATCCCTTTCTGCTTTTTATACTGCACCCATCAACATGTTATTTGATCTATCTCTTTATCTCTGTGTCTAGGTGCTGTGCGTTGTTTATTCAGAAAACAATGGAATTTTTCCATAAGGGACAGGAAATTCATTGTCTTTGATTTCTTGGCTTCTGATTGGGAGCTTACTGCTGAGTTTTCTTGTTCTTTAACTTGAACATTGCTTTTCTCTACAGCTGAGCTTGGCAACTTGTTATGAAGATGACAAGGGTCAAACTCTCATGATCTGTAGTGAAAGCGTGATTCAGATTTTTGGATCTGTTGAGAAACTCTTCCTGGCTGTGCTCTGATTGGTATTTGACCACACAATGACTGATAGTGTATAGGACTGAGCTGTGTCTGGTGTTAGTCTGCACAGTGAGACTGATACAATATGTGATGTCAAAACGACATGTACCTCATCATGAAATGATGTATGAGTCCACCGTGTCTGGTATTTAACTACACAGTATTTGGGATCTTCTAAACAATACTAGCAGGGGGGAAATCATCTCAGTAGTATAGCAAATAAATGCCAGATGTTTATGAGAAAGACTTGTCTATGATGTGAAGCCAGGAAATACACTGTATCGTGGATAACAGTTATGTCCTGCACTGTATGCTAGCATTGTATTCATAGCTCCACTGCTTGCCAGCCTGTTGTTTTTCTGAAGTGGCTATCGTGTTAGTATCCAAGCACCAAACAACAGTTATGAAGAAGGTTTGAGTGGTCTTAAAAGATTTTTTACTTTCTCCTTCCCTCAGGCAGTGGGTGGATTTTTTTTTCTTTTTGCAGAAGTCGTTGCTGGAGGAGACTTCATCCAAAGGTGGCGTATGTTGGGATCAGGTGATGGGCAGAGTGTGGCTTGGTCTGATCTCCTCTGGCAAAGAGTTTCATACCTAGGTCCTATTGCTGAGAGTGTTCTATTCCCTGAACATGAAAGACTTAATCTGAGTCTCTCTCAAGTACAGGAGCCTCTCTGGCTTGGAGAATCTCTGACAGTAACTCTACTCTGAAGTAATCTAAGCCTGGATTGTAAGAGCCTTGTAAATTAGAACCAAACCATGAATGTGGATCTTAGATGAAGGGGGAGGCAGCAGTTTCACACAGCACTTTGCATCAGCTTTTACTACTTTGAGGTGAGACACTGTACTGCACCCATTGTGGCCCTTCAGATGACCACTGAATTCAGCCCCAGGTAGCATAAACAGAATAATCCAACACGAAGGCAATGAAATCAGGGGTCAAAACCTTGTCTAAGGGTGTGTCTACACTGAAGGACTTAACTTGAAATAAGCTATGCAAATTGAGCTACATCAATTGAGTATCTTATTTCAAAATAAGGAGCATCTACACAGCAGTTATTTCAAAATAAAGCACTCTTTCTCTGACTTCCCTTACTCCTCATACAATGAGAGTTACAGGAGTTGGAGTAAGAAGTCCTCTAGCTTGACAGTATTTTGACACTACTTTGAAATAAGTGCCTGCTGTGTAGATGCGGACTGAATTGTTTTGTAATAGCGCTAGTTATTTCAAAATAGTGTTGCAGTGTGTAGCCATACCCTAACAGGAGAGAGAACAGTCTCCTGGCCTACCAAATGTGGAACAAAAGAATTCATAGAATCATAGGACCATAGAGCTGGAAGAGACCTCAGAAGGTCATCAAGTCCAGCCCACTGCTCTAGGCAGGACCAATCCCAACTAAATCAACCCGGCCAGGGCTTTGTCAAGCAGAGACTTAAACACCTCTAGTGATGGAAACTCCACTACTTCCCTAGGTAACCCATTCCAGTGCTTCACCACTCTCCTAGGCTGTGTCCAGACTCAGGGGTTTTTTCGGGAAAAGTAGCCTTTTTCCGAAAAAACTTCCCCTGCGTCCAGACTCAAGCCACATTCTTTCGAAATTAAATCGAAAGAACGCGGTTTTTCTTTCGATGGCGGTAAACCTCATTTCACGAGGAAGAACGCCTTCTTTCGAAAGTTCCTCTTTCGAAAGAAGGCGTTCTTCAATGTAAATAGGGCTTCTTCGAAAGAGAGCATCCAGACTCACTGGATGATTTCTTTCGAAAAAGCAAGCCACTTTTTCGAAAGTTCAACGTGCAGTCTAGACGCTCTCTTTCGAAAGAGGCTCTTTTGAAAGTATCTTTCGAAAGAGCCTCTTTCGAAAGAGGCTTGCAGTCTAGACATAGCCCTAGTGAAATAGTTTTTCCTAATATCCAACCTGGACCTCTCCTACCACAACTTGAGACCATTGCTCCTTGTTCTGCCATCTGTCACTACTGAGAACAGCCTTTCTCCATCCTCTTTGGAACCTTCCTTCAGGAAGTTGAAGGCTGCTATCAAATCCCCCCCACTCTTCTCTTCTGCAGACTAAACAGACCCCTCTGTGGTATTCCTTGTCACTGTGGTAATTAGTACGCTCACGAGTAGTGAGATGTCCATCATGTCTCAAGGATCTGTACTGCTTTGACGATACAAGGCCTGCTGCCCTCAAATGACGGTGAAATTAGTGTATTTGCCTTTCCACAGGCTATATTCTTCTTTCCGTTAATAATACTTCTGTTTCACAGTGTTTGAGGTTGAGCCAACTACTCTTCATCTATCTATTGATTTCTCCCTGGGAGATGGCTCAGGGTGCCACAGTGGAGAAAATGCATTGACTCTATTCTCTAAAATCCTTATGGTTTATTCATGATTGATCTCAGCAACAGACCATTGCTCATGGCTTCATGTTCATTTGGATTAGAGTTAGTTATGGATTTACAACTCCCTGAGAAGCTGGCAGACACCATGTTGATTTAATTTAAACTAGTGAGAATGGAACTAGTCACGTAAATAAGCTTCTGGGGCTAACAGAACCAACTGAGAACGTCAGGTTGCAGACTGGATTTTCTGTTTCAGGGGTGCTGAGAGGAAAGAGGGTGGCTGTGACCATTGAGCACTACTGCTTCCACAGGCAGGCAAAGGGGAGCTGAAGACTGGATAACACCCTATATGTTCTCTGTGCACAGTTGGAAATAAGAAGCATCTCTGGGCACATTACCTAGGCTGCCTGCCTTATACTCAATGAAATGCTAGGTCATCAATGCTGGCCCCTGTGTGGTTATGCACAGAAGCGGAGAAGGGGAAAGCTACTCTTGAGTTCTCATCCCTGACCAGAACACCTGCAAAAGGTGAAGCACGTTGCCCTCAGTCTAACTCCAAACCAGTTTGACACTGTAACACACTTTCTCTTTCTCTAGAAATCTCTCAAGAAACTAGCGGAGTGACTGGCTCTGCTGCAGCCACAAAAAAGCATGGCTTGCTCCATTTGGTGTCTGAATTTCACTTCACCCTGGCCTGACCTCTATATGTCCCTCTCACTTCCACTTCCTGTATCAGCATGGATTAAATAGATGCTTCTTGTATTCCTGTATTCCAAGCTCCTCCAGAGTTAAAATAAACAATCCAAACCACTGCAAAACCCATCCTGGTATCTGCTTGAAATAGAACCTCCAATCTTTCCTGGAAAGCCTGTAGAAGCTCAGATTCCTGTCAGTGAGAGTGCAATACAAATGTGGTTCTAAGACAGGGAAGGTGATTCATATTGGAAAGGTGATCTTAAAAGGCCACATGTTTCCCAAACACAAAAGGGTCTTATAAAGAATGTGTTTCTTGGAACACTGTCCTGCCAAGGTTCTGCTGTTCCTATCCTATTGGGATCCATATCTCATTTACAACATGTTCTTCATCTAATTTAGTTCCACCACTGGAGACCATTGCCACCTCCCTGTATACACAGCCTTGAGGCCTGCCTTTCAAACTAGTGCCAGAGAGAGAGTGAACAAAAGGGAAACAACATGGTAATAGAAAGCTTTTACCGGAAGTCCTGGTCTTCCTGTAGGGCCCTGAAATAAAACACAGAAAAGGCAAAGTTGGCACAAAATCGGGGGGGGGGGGGGGGGGGGGGGGGGGAGAGGAATGGTAGAGAGAAGAAGCAATGATTAAAAAGGAAATAAACAGTGGAGAAAACAGAGCCACTAAATCATCAGAACAGCTTTCATACTAGCCAGATTTTATTGTTACATTTTTCCAACCCATCTTCAAAGCATTATTTCTATTTGATATGTCTTTCAGTGATTCCCAAAACTGGGAACTGCTAGCACAAGGAGAGTTAGCTAGTCCTGTGATTCTGAGTCTCTTCCTTGTTCCTATCCGACGATGAATAATAATTGTTCATGTACAGAGTTTCTAGAATTGCCATAGAGATACTGTATGATCAAGACTGTGAGGGGAGGTAACTGAGATGCAGTTCACACTATGAAAAAGTTTGAGAGCCTCCAGACGACATGTTTCTTTCTTTCTTTCTTTCTTTCTTTCTTTCTTTCTTTCTTTCTTTCTTTCTTTCTTTCTTTCTTTCTTTCTTTCTTTCTTTCTTTCTTTCTTTCTTTCTTTCTCTTCTTTCTTTCTTTCTTTTCTCTACAGATTGCTGACTTTCAGATTACCATATCTACCTCAAAATTGTTTCAGAAATAACAGACTCTTTCAATGGAAATTCAATGAGATTCAGGACCATTCTAATCCACCTGTGGTTTTAAATCTCTTCTGTTGATTCAACAGTATATGCCAAGAACAAGTATACAAGGGAGTGTTTTCATCATTTCTGCAGCTTTGCCAATCCTGTTGACCACTGTCATGTATCAGAAATGGTTCTGCAAAATATAGTTCCTCAGCTGGCCCTAAATCAAACAGGGTCAGAGTAGGCCCTATTTTGTTTAGCTCAGAAGCTGAAACTTCACATTTACGTTCTATGAAATGTATAATAAACAGAATTTTGGTACATCAGCATTTCTGAGTTGCTAGCTGGACTGATACATGTGAAACCAGCACTGTGGGAATCTGGTCCACAGATTATAAACTAGTTCCCATCCGTTTTATTCAGAAAAAAACATTGGGGAAAATCTTCAGCATGTAAACATCGAGTGCTTTGTTTACTTATTAAACAGTGAAGTTTATGCTTGTGATTTTTGAACTACTATCACATAAAGGCTCTTAAATTCCCATAGCATTCAATAGGTTATGGTTAGCCACAAAAAGTTCCACTTTGGTTAATTAAATTCAGTCCACCTAATTTCATCTTGTTATTTCAATGGCTACAGAATTTCTCACTTCCTGCATTTATACAGACAGGTCAGGGGTCAGAATAAGCTGGTATACAGTAGCACACTGTGTCATCACTTTTCTGGTGGCCCATTTGTTTTTTCAGGATTTAAGCTTTCATTAAAATATTGAGTTTCTTGCCCTTCTTGTTGCAAAGAAAATGTGACTGTGAACTGATGCAATTCTGCCTTTGTCTACCAATGGAGTTGTTTGAAGAAATAAATCTGGGAAAACTTTGAATTGATCCATTCATTTCACTCTAGTGCAGGCCTGGACAAAATATAACCCATGGGCCGGATCCGACCTGCCAAGCCACCGGATCTGGCCCGTGGAGGCAGCAGGGAGCCCCAGGAAGGCTCCCCGCAGACTTGCACTCTGGGCAGAAACACCGCTGCAGGGCTCCCTTTCTGATTTAAAACTGGAGGGGGGGGGGGAGAGGTTAGGAGCCACCCTGCCCCTAGCACATTCCCATTGGCCAATTTCTGGCAGAAACCGGCCAATGGGAGCTGTTTGTTGGAATAACAGGCATCTACGAACAATCTCGCCCCTTCTCCTGGGCTCAGTTATTCATGAAGCACATGGCCAGGCAGGCTGGCAAACATTTTAAGCTCTGCAGGCAGGCAGGCTAGTTTGGCAGCTGGCAAGTACATCTCTTGGCCACAGCTTGCTTTTGGCACCCCAGTCCTTTCCTGCCCCAACTCTCTGGTCCTCCCCCACCACCTCAACATACCCAAACCCTCTGTCCCCTTCTTACACCTATACCTTCTCCCAGATCTGGCACCCCAATCTCCTGCCCCAGATCACAATCCCCTCCTACCATTGGTCACATCCCAAACCCCTGCACTCCAGTCCCCTGCCCTAGGTCACAACCACCTACTTCATCCCAACTCCCTCCCAGATTCCAGTCTCCCTCTTGCACCCCCGTCCCTTACCCCAAGCTCCCTTCTGCACCCAACCTCCATCCCAGACCCCGCATCTCCATTAATATCATGGAAAAGTGTGGCCCTTGACCACTTTCCAAAATCTTGAAGTGCCTCCCCTGTCAAAAATTATTGCCCACCCCTGCTCTAGTGTAACAATAATAATGTCAATATTAGCACTATTAATCATTTCATTCCGGGTAATCTGGCAGTAATTTACAGGTGCACTCGCTTTGTAGACAGAGCTTGAGTACAGTAGCACCCAAACCCATCCCCAAAATTGTGCCCTGGATAGGCTTCAGTCAAAACCACAGAACTGAAATCTGCTGAACTTTGCATCCAGAATTAATCCCTAAATATATTTATAGATTTATGATAGGACCCAATCCTGCACACCTTTGGGTAGAACTCTTACTGAAATCACTGAAAGTGTTGTACTAGAGGGCTTTCAGGATCAATATCTCAAAGGGTACATCTACACTAGCCCCTTAGTTCAAACTAGGAAGGCTAATGAGGATGACCGAAATTGCAAATGAAGCGTGGGATTTAAATATCCTATACAGGCAGTCCCCGGGTTACATGGATCCGACTTACATCGGGTCCCTACTTACAAATGGGGTGAGGCAACCCCATACTAGCTGCTTCCCCCCAGCAGACCATGGAGACACGAAGCTAGCGCCCCCCCCAGCAGATCAGGGAGACGCGGAGCGGCTTTTCTCAGCAGGCACCTCAGCTTGAGAATAAAGGACTGAGGGAAGTGAGGTTTGGGAGAATAAAACTGAGCTCTGGAGAAATGTTTGGCTAGAGTTTCCCCTACAATATGTACCAGTTCCGACTTACACACAAATTCAACTTAAGAACAAACCTACAGTCCCTATCTTGTATGTAACCCGGGACTGCCTGTACTTCATTAGCATGTTCCTGGGTGGTCACCATTTTGGAAACTAACTAGCCTAGAATAACTGCCCGCGTCTACACATGGCAGAGAAGCGCGATTCCGAGATAAACCCCTTAGTTCAAATTAACAGTTAAACCTCATTCCATGGATTTATTTGCAATTTCGGTCGCCCTCATTAGCCTCCCTAGTCGAACTAGGGGGCTAGTGTAGACGTACCGAAAGGGAATACAAATCTGTACCATAGCAACTAGTTCTTAAAATGTCTTCTGTAAATTGTTGTAAACCTGTAAAAGCCTTATTGCTTAAGTTATAACAAAAAATGCAGTGTTTGTGGGGTATTCCTTCAGTCTTTGCAAGGCTTTTTCTGATTGATGCCCTTCAAGGTATTTTAGCAGCAATAATGAAGTAACAGTACAAACAGTCTGGCAGTAACTGGGACATTTTTCTGAAGTCTAAGTTGTCTGAGTTGAGTTTTTGCATTTGGATAACATTTTGAAAGAAAGCTGTCTACACAGTTTTTCTTCAGAACTGATGATTACGCACATCTAGGCAACTGATTGAGTGGCAGAGAATAAGTTGCATAGGAATTCACACAACATATATTTGCACCCATTTTGGAAAAAAATACATCCAATTCAGTATATGGCATCTTATGCATGCACATTACACACTGTTATCCTCATTTTTGTATGTGAAAATAGTTGAGAGTTTTTCTAGCCCTTCATATTCACTGTTTCTACCTTATGAGCTTTCTTAATCTGATCCTGTGAGCTTTCAGAACTGTGCAAACCTATATGGGTGCATATGAGCAATCTCACTAAGGATCTGGGCCCTCTGACCGAGTACAAAGGATGTTTGCTGTTTGAGAGATTCTGGGAGACTTCAAAACCAAATTTGGGTATCACATTGGACATAACATATGGAAGACAATTGTTACTGCTCAAGCCCCCTTTGCCCCTTTACCATCAGATGCCCACTTCGTAAATGCACTGGAGCTTTGGTACTTACAGGAGGCCCTGAAAGAAAGAAAAAGGAAAATAAACAGTGATTAGTGTTGCTATATAATAAATCCTGAAGATGAAATGTAAATGGTCACTCCTTATATTGTGCTATTTTTTGTTCTTTCTGTGGACTGGATTCTGATCTTACTTACTCTTGTTCTGCACCCAGGTAATTCTGTTGTTTTCAGTTAATTCATCCTGATTTACAACACTGAAAACAAGATCAGAATCAGATCCCAACTTTCCTTCCTTTTCTCCGGTTTCAGCCTGTCTCTCACCCATTTTCATTTCAGGTAATTGAAATTATGTGCTGTAGTGAACAATGAATTACAACTTCATGAAATCTGATTTTTAAACCCACTAAGGGAAAATACGATGAAATAAAATCAGGATGCTGCATTATTTACAGATAGATTTAAACCCCACTGATTGTGCATCTACACACCATCCTAAACTCTAAATAAGATATGCAATTTGCGCTATGCAAATTGCATATTTTATTTCCACTGAATTTCAAAGTAAGCTATTTTGAAATTTGGCATGTTTACACAGCGCCAAACTTTGAAATAACAGGCTATTTCGAGACAACCCTTAACCCTCGTGGAATGAGGCTTACCGGGATGCTGAAATAGCACACCAGTTATTTCGAAAAATATTTCAAAATAACGAGCAGCTTGTGTAAATGTGGGGTAGCTATTTGGGGATATCTGCGGTATCCTGAAATAGCTTTGCAGTGTAGCAAGTGTAGAGTATTTGGTCAGTCTCTCTTCTGGTCAGACAATCAGTATCTGCTTTTACCATAATTAAATAAATAATCCTTACTTTTAGTTTTGCTGATCACTAATCCAGGCTGGGGGTAAAATCCAGAGGTTATACGTTAGGTGGTGTGAGAGGACCTAACTCACACTAATTTATGCTCAGTAAACTCCTTGGAACCTACTCCCAGACTACTGACATGTGAGAGAGGCTAAATTTGTTTAGCTTCTACAAGAAAGAGCTTTAAGAAGATATAAGAAAGGGTAAGCCAAAATAGCTGCCTTTCTGCTTTAACCTATGCCTTCTGAGTCTTCATCATTTAAATTACATCTGTATAGAGTCCCTTGCACATTAATAGAAGGTTTAGGGGATTCTCAATGTTATGAGTTTAATATGCATCACCGTAGCCATCAGTCTTCTCTTGTCAGTCTCTTTTAATTTCTTTTATAAGGAGGAATTTCAGATTTAATACTTCCTTTTTGTCCAGCCCGTCAAGTTTAAAATCAAAAGATAAAGTCAAGGTACTCTACAGAAATGTCCTTTTCATGGAATATTGGACATACATGGGTGACCTTAAGAAGAGAGGATCTCACCTGATGAGAGAAGATGGAGAAAGGCCTGTCGTTTATTACAAATGTACTTTTAAATGCCCATTAAACTTTCTTAGATCACACCCCTAAATTCCAGGTGTATATCTGATATGGGCTGAATTCTTCCTTTCGTTACATGCACTCGGCTGCCAATGATGTCCTCAAGCATCGCTCTCATAATCTATGGCAGCATTTGTCCCTACAGATTTACACTATGGCTTGAATGCTGTCCCTATCCTGTATTGCAAAGATGCTTGGGTTTTATTTAGATGCATGCTTGCCAAAATACATGCTATAGACTAACTCTCAAGCTTATCCATACCATATTTTAAAATTATGGCTGCAGCATAGATGGTAGCAGCAAAAACTACTGATGCTAATCATGATAAACTTGTGCCAGCTTTTAGCTATTGAACTGATCCTGAAGCCCTCACTCATGTTGCTTGTCCTCCCTCATGCAATTAACTCTAGTGGGATGCCTCATCTAAGTACAATTTACACCATCTGCACCCTTTCAACCACAGGGGCAAACCGTCAGGCAGACAGAATTTAAGACCACTGATTCACTACTGCATATACCCCCCTTTTAATGAGTTTTGTGTCTTTCCGGGCAATAGCCTGACCTTCGGGAACATGTTGCATTTGAGAAAATAATAATAATAAAAAAATCCAACCACACAGCAAATGCCATCAAATAGCAACTGTCCTCAATCTAGAAATTGCACCTAATTTCTGCTCCCCATTTCTGCTACAAACTATAAGCAATTTGTATGTTCATTGCAAAATGCAATAGAAAAAATCCAGTCTCTCTTTCAAGTTTCCTTCTCAGGTCAGCCACTGGTATTTTGAAGATGTTTGTGGCCTAGATACCTACTGGTGTTTTTTTTTCTTTTCTATTTTTGTGAGTAAAATGGAGACAGACGTACACTTGATGTCATCACTTGTTACCATGACTATTTGGATGATATCATAGAATATTTTAGTCTGCCATTCAGCAACCCCATCTGCACCTCTTACTGAAATCAGGGGCTGCTTGACACCTTGGAAGCTGATGTGATCAGATTGCAGTGAAGCATGCCAGACCTCTGTCAACAGCAGCAGCATTTCACAACATGCACTCTGACCAGCTCCCTCATTCCCTCCCCCACACTGCTTCATCCCACCGTCTTTTATTACAGCTCACGGGGCCATATAGCTCTGAAAACTGGCACTTCCCTCTTTCTGTCTTACAATAAGGAATGCCCCTTCAGAAACTGGCACAGTGAATATATGTCTTAAGAGGATGTGACACTTTACGCAGTCAATCCTTTATTCTAAGCTATCTGAGTTCAGTATAGAGCTGGAGAAAGGGATTAAAAGTGGTTTTAAACCACACTTATTTCCCCCTGATTCTATCTGGAAGGGACCATATCACAAGAGGAAGTTCTGATTCTTCTGTCAGGTACTTGGCTGTCTGCAGAGACAAGAGACTAATTCAGCAACAGCCAGGAACTACTGGGGCATCAGGGCATAGCCACACCCTCTTTCTCTCCAACACTCCCCAGTGTCAGGGGAGGTCTCGGGGATGAGATCCTCTAGGTTTACAGCTGCTTTGTTTCACCAGAGTGATGAAAATCGTGTGGCACAGGGGACAGCTGAAGACCAAGCTACTTCTTGGTGCAAGGTAAAGCAGCCTTAAGTCTGCTCTTACACACAGCTGTTGAGGCCTTGAGGGGCCATTCTGGCAGCTGGGTATGGTATTGCTCAGACATAGAGATCTCCATTAACCATTTAAGCTTGCCTTATGTCTGCTTTATGACATGAGACCCAGCACAAAGCAGTCTTAAATTGCCTTCCTTGTCTCATTTGTCCTGAGAGCTCTAAATCCCCACACTTAATTTTCAAAATTTCAGCATTCCTCACGACATTTACAAGTGTTGTCAGTGTAAACATGTATAGCACCCCAAAATGACACTGAATTTTCAAGATAAACACCACCTAATGCTACTGTGCCAATGGTAGCATTCCTTTTCAATGTAATGTAACAGAACCTTCCACTTGTTATTCGAAATGAAGCTGCCACAGAAACCAAGGAGCCTTTGTTGAGCAGAGTACATAAGGCCTTGACTACTGGGGCCCAAACCAGTTATTGTCACATTGAGTTTTGGTAATTACACTGGTCCAACAAACCTTCAGATCACCCTAGGTCTATATTAACAGGGGCAAAACTACAACAGAGTCCCTTCAGCTGTATGTAGCAAACTTCAAAGGGTACGTTTATACTGCATGGCTATTTCAAAATAAGCTATTCTGGAATAGTTATTCCGAAATAAGGGTATGTCTACACTAGCCCCCTAGTTCGAACATTAGGGAGGCTAATGTAGGCATTCGAAGTTGCAAATGAAGCCCAGGATTTAAATTTCCCGGGCTTCATTTGCATCTTCCCGGGCGCCGCCATTTTTAAATGTCCCTTAGTCCGAACTCCGTGACCGTGGCTACAGGCGGCACGGAGTAGGTAGTTCGAATTAGGATCTCTAATTCGAACTACCGGTACTCCCAAGGATTAGAGATCCTAATTCGAACTACCTACTCCGTGCCGCGTGTAGCCGCGGTCACGGAGTTCGGACTAAGGGACATTTAAAAATGGCGGCGCCCGGGAAGATGCAAATGAAGCCCAGGATATTTAAATCCGGGGCTTCATTTGCAACTTCCAATGCCTACATTAGCCTCCCTAGTTCGAACTAGGGGGCTAGTGTAGACATACCCTAACTTATTTCAAAATAGCACGTCTGCACTGCCGGGAAGCCTCAAAATTAGTCTGAGGCAGGCTTCCCTAGTGTAGATGTGCTATCTTGATTTAGAGCCTCAGGAGACACTGGAGAGGAATAACTTAGAATGGCCCTGATAAGGGGTTATTTCAAAATAGCAGCAGCGGAGTGTCTACACATGCTTTATTTTGAAAAAGCTATTTCAGAATAGGCATTATTCCTTGTAGAATGAGGCTTACAGATATTGGAATAAGCCATCCGTTATTTCAAAGTTATTTTGAAATAACAAAATGGCTGTGTAGATGCTCACATTGGTATTTCAAACTTATGCTAATTATCTCAAAATAACGGCACAGTGTAGACACACCCAAAATGACTAACATGCTATGCTTGCATTTCCCAATCTGACAAGCCATACTGCCCGCTACTCTCTATGGTGGGCAATAATTTGCAGTTGGATGCTTGGTTAAGGAGGAGCCACTTGTTTGTTATTCACAGTTTTAATTTACAAACAGGTGAATTGGCTTCTGCCATGCTACTGCCTTTAACCTGGTACTTCAACAGCCTTTGTTGATAAATCCTGTGCTGAGTGATTGCCCCAAACACGGATACACACACCCTACCCATTCAATACCATATGGCAAACAAGTTCAAGTGTCTTTTTCAAAAGAAAATGTTTTGGTATGGTTGGTATTAGCAAATGTTTAACTTTACACAGCAAGTTGTGTTGTAGGTTATCTACACATCTTAGGACAGAAGGCAGACTGCACAGCAGCAGAGAGATACACGCTGCAAACAAAAGCAAAAGTCAGGCAAATCTCTGACTAGAAGTGGGGAGGCAACTTGCTCTGGGGATGAAATTTCAGGAAACAACTTTTTCATAATAAAGTCAAGGTGGGAATCCTGGGGTGTTCTCTACCTAACAATGGACACTTGCAGGGTGTGGGGTACATACATAGTGGTTTGGGACAGAGAAGACACCATTGGTGAAAACAGCCCACCTAATAAGAGACAGATGTGGCACTCTCCAAGTCAGTGAAAGAAGGGAACTGTGGGGGTTGGACATGAGGAATGTTCTCTACCTAATGAGGTGGGTGACCTTAAAAGGTGTAACCATAACTTTGGAGATGTAAAAAACATCCCTTTTCTGTTTTCTCTGCTGCACCCACATCCTTCCACACCCCCACTCTTTCTTCAGAAATGCTCCTGGTGTGAGTGTGCTCAACCAAAATAACTTTCAAATTGCCCTTTAACCTCCTTCCTAAAGAACAGCAGCTGAGAGTGTCAGTGCAGACAAAGCTGACGCTTACAGCAACCAGAAAAAAAAAAGCGGTGGCTGTGGGTAAAGAAAGAGCGAGGCTATAATAACTGCTGCATTGCAATAACTACTGTGTTTGTCTCTTTCTTCCCAAATTAGCCTGCTCACAGATATTAGATTTCCACCCAACCAAGCACTATTGCTGCTGGAAGCCAAGGAGTGAGAAATCTGGTCTTTAGTATTGAAACCAAACTGAATTTAAATAACAAATGGATACACGAAAGAAACAGACCACAGTCCCAATCCTAATCACTAAGACGTAATTCTACATAAGTACACAGCCCCACTAAATTCAGTGGGTTTCCTTATGTGAGTAAAGTTATTCAAGTGAAGTTTGAGGATCAGGACATATATTTTATAACAATCCTCATGCCCTGTAAAATCTCTAGACATTTAAATACTCCACTAGAATAAACGGTGGCAAAATACTCCTAACTTTGTACAATAATGGGTTTATTACGAGCACCAGAGACCTTCCTGTTGGAGGGAATAAAATAGCAACGAACGGGTAGTGAAGAAATTACAGTTATCAAATACATTGGGTACCCTTTTTCTTTTACTATATGCTAATTTCCATATTTTATTTTTCTCTGTGCCCCGGAAGCTTATCTATCCTCCAGGAAGATGTTCTCTTAATACCTTTGGTTTCTTTTCTTTTGAAAAATCTTTGTAAGCTGCCATTTTTCAGAACTGAAGAGTCTATGTACATAAAACTTTGACTAAATACTAGTAAATATCTGGGGCATAAACTGACATGTTTATTTCATCAGGTTCCCAAATTTTCCTGAAAACTTCTGTGGATATTGCTTGTGAAAAGAAACATTTGGATTCATTTTTTTGTGGTTTCCTCTCAGTGGGGAAAGTGGGATACTCAATACAACTGTCAATATTTTCTGTATTTTCCATATTCTGTAGCCTTTTTATTTTCAAGGAAAGTGCCCAGAAACTAGGCTAACTGATATGATGGAGTAGCTGACAGCAAGTTCACCCGTTAGTATTGGATGTGACTCTGTTGATGATTGTAGAGTATTTATTCATCTACAAAAAATGTTCTTGTGTAAACTCCAGTATTTAGAAATGGGGACCATAGATCATCTCAGTTTTTCCACACTACATGTCTCACACGCAACAGGGCTACCTCATGGGAGAAATAAAGATAATTTTAAAAAATCATTTGACTCTTGAACTTTGGTGACCTATGATAGCAATGTCAAATTTAATTCCTCTCCTGTGATCATCAGACCACGGTGAATGAATGAGTGCATCAATTTTCAGGATTGTTGCTCAAAGGGGCACTTCAGCTGTTAAAATCCAATAAAAGAGACTGCTGACCTTATGGTGACCTTTGATCAAGGTTCAGCTATGGGATTTCTCCCCCTGTCTGTA
Organism: Pelodiscus sinensis; assembly: GCF_049634645.1. Classification (NCBI taxonomy): domain Eukaryota; kingdom Metazoa; phylum Chordata; order Testudines; family Trionychidae; genus Pelodiscus; species Pelodiscus sinensis. Next base: position 29,459,026 of record NC_134718.1, on the reverse strand, counting down.
CTCAAGTACCTATAATGAACAAGTATGTCATGATTCTAGCTCAATGGGAACGTGGAAGTTAAATCAATGAGCCAGTTATTTACTCCATTATAAGCATCTGTATTATATTAGATATTATAAACTAGAGATGAGTCAAAATCAGAAACTTCATTCAGAAACTCTTTTGCTTTTTTGTGGGGAAGGTGCCATTCACATTCATGAATCCCAAGCGATGTCTGTCATTTTGGTCACTGCTCTTATCCAAAACTGGAAGGAAAAATGGTTCCAGTTCGGATTAAGCTGAAATCTTGAAGGCAAAAGCAACATTTCTGCGAAATTCAGTTTCCAAATAGTGGAAATTTCACAAGATCAGCTATTCTCTTTAGATTTCTAGTGTATTGAGCCAACATCTCAAAAAATTAACTTGCAAAATTTTGACCCCATCCATTTGAACCTGCAGCCTCAACTTAAATCTAATCTGGATCCAGATGCTATCTGATCTCAACATACTACAATCTTTCTGTCATAGAGAAACCAGATTGTATAAGGAGATGTTACACAGTAAGCCCCCTGTTTCAGTAAAAACAGTGGAACATTCACCTAGAATTAACCAACAAATTTCCAAACTATTCAATGTTTTAAAACCATAGTTAAACTTATGAACATCAGTCCAAACATCTTTAAACTTTGTGCTGGAATACCAGGCTTTCCTTTCTGAATAAGATGAAATCACCTGACCTTGCTTGTGCTGCATTAAGTTAACAGCTCAGCCAAAGGGATAGAGACTTTAGTGCCTCCCACATCAAAAAGCCATAGGATAATCTTTGATGTATGTGCTTATTATTTATTTAATTTTGCAACTGTAACAAAAAAACTTCTTAAAACAATAGTTAAATATTCCTGCATTTCCAGACCAATTGAGACTTGACATTGGGATATCATACAATGATCTTGCAGTTCCACTGAAAGAATATATAAGCCTTTGTCTGCTCCAAGAGATAAGCTCAGCAATGCTGTTATATCCTGAACAACACAGTAAAAATCCAGTAATGCCTGTGGCTCTTTGCTCATTAGTACGTGCACCACAAACAGATCAAAGACAGGAGACTAGCTGAGGTCCATCCTCTGTATACTCCTTCTATAAAATTAAAAGTCACAGAAAGGCAGCAACATGGTCACATATAAATAAACCAGTGAGCTGAGCATTCTTGTAAGAATACGCTAAGCCTGCAATAACTTTACTTATGGAAGCCTTCTGGGGTTTGGCTCTGAATGCAGGACCTCTATATATAAGCAAAGAGAAAGCTAGAGTCCACAGATGCAGCAGTCTTTTGTAACATTGCCTTCTCCCACCGTTGGAGAAAGAACAGATAATAGTGCCTATGGGAGCCATGTAATCCAGGGTTATCTATTTTGATCTGCTATACGATTTTACTATAGCAAAACAGTCATTTGGCAGAGGGTATAGAGGCATCTACTGCAGAAATACCCAAAGCAAGATGTTTTCCAGTCCTTTCTTTAAGTGTTTGCAACACATGGGGAGTATAAAAAGCAAATGGATATGACATTCCAATTCTCAGGTTTTTGGACACATGGTAACCTCTTCAGACTTAGCCCCGTCACTAATTTCCCACCTGAAAAAGCAGCAACAGTTGTATGATCTGCTCAAATCATTTCTGCAGCCACGCCTCTCATGCTGTTCCCTAACATGGCCCCACAAACTGTCCTGAGGTGATTCCCGCTGCTGCTGCTACAGCTGATGCTCAGGTTCAGGACTTTGTGCAGGTAAATCTGTTTTGCCCTTTTCGATGTCTATTTTTACCTCTCTGCCCCCTTAAGCCCTCACTCACCCTGATCCATAGACATTTATCATTTCAAGTTGCATAATGTTTGTTACATTTTGGTTTTTGGCAGTGTCTGTCTTAGCAGAGCCATGTTACAGGTTGAAAATTTCATTTACAAGAAATCTTCAATGAGGTACAAAAACTTGCACTATCAACAAAGATAGCGTTTGTCTCTGTAAACCACATGAAAACTATACAGGCTGAAACCTCTCTTGTCTGGCACTCTCTGGTCTGGTAATATCCATGGTCCAGCATGATTTTACTTAGCTGGATGTCCACCGACCGGTGTGGCCAAGTTTCCCGTGGTCCCATAAGGCTTGTTTTAGGGATGTTAAATATCAGTTAATTGAATAGTCGATTAACCTCATGAATTCTTATCGGTTAGTCGACTATTCTGTAGTCCCTAGGGGTGGAGCCGGCAGCCAGTGCTCTCTAGTCCTCTGCCACTCCACACTGCTGCCTTTGCATCAGAGGCAGCAGTGTGTGGTAACAGGTGGGAGCTGGTCTGTGAGGGGAGCTCGTTTAAAAACCAGCTCCCCTCACAGACTGGCTGCCTGTCACCCCAGGCTGATACAGAGGCAGCAGTAGCGGGTGGCAACAGTCCCTGTCCATGGGAGGGCAGGGTCTGAGCTCCTGGATCTGACACGAGCCTGAACTGAGCCGAGCTGCTTGCCCTCCTGGCTCCCAAAACACTTTAAATGCAGAGCTGCAGCAGGGGTAGGTCCCAGACCCAGTGCAAGCCAGGACTGAGCTGGGCTGCTGGCCAGCCTGCTAAAAAATTTACTGGCAAAGGTGGTGGTGGTGGGGGGGGGGGGGGAGGTGCGTGTAGTCTATAGCATTAACCTATACGTTTTTGCTTATTGGTTAATCCACTATACTATTACATCCCTAGTTCGTTTACAGACACCATGCTGGCTTTCGTGTCCTGTGCTCTTATTTAGCTCTAATTTACCCCCTAAATGTCTCCTATAAGCCCAGTCAGCAGTAGAAGTGTTGGTAATGTTGCTAGACACTATTAACTTCCAGTGGCCCAGCAAATTCTCTGGTTCAGTACCGGTCAGGTCCCAAGGCTGCTGGACTACACAAATTCTACCTATGCTGGACACAGAGGCCATTTCTGGATAATCACCTGGGGCCTGACCCAGCAGGGACGTGGAAGGGAATGCACTGAGCAGCAGCAGGGTGAATTGTTGATATGGTTCTATACCTCACAGCCTGTTGCTCCACACTGTGCAATCAGGGTTTAGTCCTGGCAATGAGCAGGAATAGTAAACTACCCCAAAATGTCTGCCACCCGCCTCTTTAATGCTCAGTGGGTTGTGCTTAGGAATCTGAGGAGAAGCATCCTTTTATGTCTTCTGGCATGTGTGCAGGCTCTACAGAGCAAGGTGGTGCACCCTGAAGATGGCTCTCTGCTCTGTGGGAATCTTGCAATGGAGGAGAGCTGCTTCAAGACAGGGCAAAGCACAGGTCCAGAGCTAAGTGGCACCAACAAGTCTGCCCTCTGTAGGCTGTTGGATCAAGTCCTTAGAAAGGTAACTAACTTGATATTCATTGAAAAGTTGGGACATAGGCAGGCTCATTGGTCTGGCCACAGTGAAACATGTTACTGTCACCAGGGCTGCCATTCTCTGCTGGACACTAGAAATACTGTGAGGGCCTCCCCCTCATGCCTCCACATTGTCACCTGCCTGGCTGTCACAGAGATATCTGGTTCTGAGGGTGGGAAGGAGGAGGAGGGGCACACACAGTCAGCGCTCTGATATGCACTGCGGGCTGCTAAGAAGAAAAGTTTGGAAAGTTTGTTTTCTCCCCATTGAAGGTTTTAACTGGATGCCATTTTCTGGGGACAAGTTCTCTCCTGCCATTCTTTTATCTAAATGTGAAGAAGGAAGTTGCACTACTTATGATTGGGGTTGCCAACCGTCCTGGAATCGGTCTTATTCTCCCATTTGCTATTGAAAGCAATCCAGGAGATTTTAATAGTCCAGTTGGTGGGGGTGGCACAGCAGGGCTGAGGCTTGCTCCCTACCTGTTCTGGCTTTGCATGGCTTCTGGAAGCCACAGAATGTCCCTGTGTCTCCAAGGTGCAGAGGCAGCCAGGGGTGTCTGCACTCTGCCTGTGCCCTAAGCACTGATGCCACAGTTCCTATTAGCTGCAAACCCCTTCCTGCACCCAAACTCACTCCCAGATCCTGCACCCCACCCTGCACTCCAATCCCTCGCTCCAGCCTGGCAGAGGAGAGTGAGAGTAGGGAGTGGAGTGAGCTGGGGATGGAGCCTTGGAGAACAGGCAGGACAGGAGAGTGGTCTCAGGACAGACGGAAGGACAGGGATGTTTGAGTTTGTGTGATTAGACATGATGCATAAGACTTGCCCAAATCAATTGAAAGCATGAGGACAGGAGCCTGGGAAAAACATTTTGTGTTGTAAGGAACTGACAACTACAATATATATAGGCAGAGAAACCAGTGTGCCTCATTACGTTTTCTGAGAAGGAGAGCATGACCTACAGGTTCAAAGTAAGAACTGACACCATTAACACTTTGTCTAGCAGGACAAATACATGCACCACTTTACCATGTCACAACAGCCGAATACGATGCAATGGGGCACACTTCTTGGAATTTTTAAGAAATCAGGGCAATCTTATAACACTTGTCATGGATCATAAATCTATAGTGTGTTCTCACCAGTATTTTAGGTTTGTGCAGTCCCGGTGTAACTGAGCCACTAGCTGAGAAAAAAAAGTTCTATTACTCCTTCATGGACCATGTCTCAGTAGGCCTGGATTTTTCAGGAGTAAAGTCAACAGCAGACTGCACAAAACTCTCATTAATGAAACCCTCCAACCACTGTGGGTGCAAATGAAGCCAATCATTTTTTCCATCTCACATTTTTCACAGTGGGCTATTAGTGAAAGCCAGAGAAGGTGCTTCAGGAAACAAATTCAGTACCTATAAACAAATAGCAAAAAGGAGCAAATCCACGAGCAGCAGGCGTGAGAGGTGAAGGTGAGAGATCAAACAGACAATCCCACATTAATAGCAATTAAACCCGGCTAGGATAAAGTGCAAAATGTTCCCTGATGAGGACCACCACGCTTATGTGCTGCCCGCTCTTCATAGCAGGGGCCCTATCATTATTACAACCCCTAATCCTTCTATGATTTCATACTTTGCTTGTATTATATTTGAATATCACTTTATAATGATGTTTGAGCCCTGAGTGGCTTGGTGCGTAGTGGTGAGGGGCACTTCCCTGTGGCCAGCAGCCCTCCATGCTGCTCCAGAGACAGGACAGTCAGCCGAAGCATGCTTAATTGGGGTACTTGGGGGCTTTTTCACCCTTCGCACCCCACCCTGCGTATGAGCCTGTTATAGTTATCCATGGTCTTCTAAGCTACCTTCTGTGTCTTGCTCCACTTGCTTGTACCCCTCTCAACAAAGAGCTCTCTCTCTCTCTCTCTCTCTCTCTCTCTCTCTCTGTATGTGTTGGTGACATCCATGTGCTGAACTGCAGAAAACATGCCATAAAATGTTCTGATTTTCTACAGTGCAATGCACATATATAGTGCCATATGATATTTAAAATATATCAAATTCCTCATGCATCTTTGGCTGCTTGTCCTGCTCTGTGCTCACTAATCTGTCTCCACTGAGACCACTCCTAACATTCCAAAATTCTCAGCACTTTCAAAGACAGCATCTCAACCTCTTTTAAATAAAATAGACAAATGGCTCTGGCTTCTCCTCCTGCCCTCCCAAAAAGTAAAATGTCTCATCGCAAAATTACAGCATCAGGACAGGCAATAGTCAACGTTGGCCCAGTGAATGCTCAAAGGTCTGATATGTTATGAAGATGGGACTGACCGAATTACAGGGCCCCTTTGTGGGGGGCAGCTCCATATTCCTGGAAGGAGCGGAGCCTCGGGTGGAAGGGGTATTACTGGGGTCAGTCAGCCCTCAGTGCAAGCTGGACCATGCCATGCCCACCACCCCAGGCAGCCCTTAGAGCTGCCTGGAGCATGCCACACAGGGCTCCAGAAGTGATTTAAAGGGCTCAGGGTTCCAGCCACTGCCACTGCTACCACTTTTGAATTGTTTCTGTGCCTCCCCCCCAGCATTGGCAGGCCTGGTTATGATGCATCAGAGCTAGAAACAGGAGCTTCACATCACTGGGAACAAAAAACCTAATTTTATAACAGGATATGCAAGTACCACACTTCTTTCTAGCCAGGAAAACCCCAAATCCCAAGATAATCGGTTCTTAAAACTTGCATTATTACAGTGGATTCCAGTGGTCTGAAACATTCTACTGGTACCAAAATATTCCCTCTTTTTAGAACTAGAAAGTTCACCTGTACTGTTTTTAAACAGTCTTTTAAACCAGTGCAATTTTTAAGAGTTCCCACGGATGTATGGAGAAAAGAAAATTCTTAAAAGTGTCTAAACTGCAATCACTTGTAGCTTTTTTTCTCCCACGGAGGTCTGGAGGAGTTGAACTAAGGCAAACTAGCCTTATTTGACACACACACAACAAATGGGGGAAGGGAATACATTTTAAAAAATTTCTCAAATGTTTTCGGGACTTGTTTGGCATACTCAGAATACATAGCTGGGATGGGTAGCATATAGGACATATAGTCACACCTTTGGATCAGCCTTCATGAGCACTTCAAACAGAGGAGAGCACTAAATGTGTAACTACATCCCTGTGAGGAAAGCCAGCCATTTCACAGACCCAGAAAGCAGCCTTAGCAAGTTAGAGACATACAATTACTTCCTGACATTCATGTCTATGTTAATTGATAACAAGATAGCGGTGGCAAGGCAATTAGTAATGAAATGCTGATTAAAATGTCAGCAGCCCAAAGCTGACCTTAGTCAACATGGCAGGCAGCTGCTTGTGTGCTGCTTTGGAGTAGTTTAGATTAAAGCTAGGCTAAATATGCAGAATGCAGATCCATATCTGGATTTCAAACACTCCAGAGTTTGAGGGATTTTTTGATCCAATTGGGTTTGGCCTATGTTAAAGGAAGTGGCTAGTTCACATTTCAATATAGTGCCCATCTATTAAAAGGGAAATAAGAACAACCCAGGAAACAACAGACCAGTCAGCTTAATTTCTGTGCCAGGGAAGATAATGGAGCAAGTAATGAAGGAATTCATCTGCAAGCATCTGGAAGATAATATGATGATAGGAAACAGCCAGCATGGATTTGTAAAGAACAAATCATATCAAACCAATCTGATAGCTTTCTTTGATAGGATATCAAGCCTTGTGAATAAAGGAGAAAGGGTGGATGTGGTAAATCTACACTTTAGTAAGACATTTGATGATATGCTCTCTCATGATCTTCTTAGCAATATATTAGGAAAAAACAGCCTAGATGGGGTTACTATATGATGGGTGCATAACTGGCTGGATAACAGTTCACAGTCATGCTGGAATGGCATAACAAGTGGGGTTCCGCAGGACCCTGTTTAGGGACTGGTTCTGTTTAATATCTTCATCAGTGATTTAGATGATGGCATAGAGAGTACGATTATTAAGTTTGCGGATGATACCAAGCTGCAAGGAGTTGCAAGTGCTTTGGCAGTTAGGGTCAAAATTCAAAATGATCTGAACAAATTAGAGAAATGGTCTGAGGTAAATAAGATGAAGTGTAATGAGTAGTACAATGCAAGGTACTCCTCTTAGTAGGAGCAATCATTTTCACACATACAGAATGGGAAGTGACTGTTTAGGAAGAAGTACTGCAGAAAGGGATCTAGATAGGGGTCTTAGTGGACCACAAACTAAATATGAGTCAACAGTGTGACACTTGCAAAAAAAGCAAACATGATTCTGGGATGCATGAACAGTGTTGTTAGCAAGACATGAGGAGTCATTCTTACACTCTACTCTGCACTGAGTAGGCCTCCATTGGAGTATTGTGTCCAGTTCTGGGCACTACATTTCAAGAAAGATGAGGAGAAATTGGAGACGGTCCAGAGAAGAGCAGCAAAAATTATTAAAGGTCTAGAAAACATGACCTATGAGGGAAGACAGAAAGAATTGAGCTTGTTTAGTTTAGAAAAGTGAAGACTGAGAGGGGACATGATAGTGATTTTAAGTATCTAAAGGGGTGTTACAAGGAGGAAGGAGAAAAATTGTTCTCTTTAACCTCTGGTGCTAGGACAAGAAGCAATGGGCTTAAATTGCAGCAAGGGAGGTTTAGGTTGGCTATTAGGAAAAGCTTCCTGTCAGGGTGGTTAATCACTGGAAAAAATTGTCTAGGGAGGTTGTAGAATCTCCATCATTGGAGATACTTAAGAGTTGGTTGGATAGACATCTATCAGGGATGATCTAGACTGTGCTTTGTCCTGCTGTGAGGGCAAGGGACTGGACTTGATGACCTCTTGAGGTTCCTTCCAATTCTAGCATTCTATGATTTCAGTTTGGAATGTAAGGCAACATTTTGATCTGCTTTTTGCATGTGTTCCGTGGAGTTGTTTTGGTTTACTCCTTGATTCAATAGGTTCCTTGAATAGGCTTCACTGTTATTATAAGACTGGATGCCCATATGTTCATTTCAGGGCTGATCCATTCATACAATCCCAGCCTCTTGCAATTTCCACAAGAGATTCACAACACAAAGCAGTCATGTGCCTACATAGTCCAGCTCCCGCTGCTGAGCTCTGAGCAGAGACTCAGACTCCACCTAGTATAAGAGAATGTGTGTTTGTGGTGGGGTGGGAGAAAGTCATTGAATAAATAAGTATTGTTTTCTTCTTTTGCTGATCATGGAAGATGCAGCCTTTTCCCAAGACTCTTGTATTCATTTATACTTCCATTCCCTTCTGACATTGCTGAACTATCTTTGTTACTGAATAAGAGAGACTTAGAAATGAGTTGTGCATCGGTGGTGGGTATAAAGGGCAGAGTAAGGAAGTGCCTTGCCAAACTGCCCGGCTGGCCCCGCCCACGCTCCATTCCTGCCCCTACATTCAGCATGGCTATTCCAGTGTCTTGGGGCTATCTAGGCTACAGCCCCACCAAGGCTGGGGCCATATGCTGCCAGCTCTCTGTGGTCTGGGGCAGGAGTGGCACCCTCCTTTTTTGTACTCTGGGGAGGGAGAAGGCCAAGGAAAGAAAGGCCCCAAACATCTCCCTTGTATATATTAACTGAATGACTGGCACAGCGTTAGGTCTAACACCAGAATGCCGTAATTCCTTGTACTTACAGACCATTGACTTAAATCTATGTTGATATTTGCTGGCATATAAAGCTCTGTTTAAATCTCTGCCTTGTCTTGTGTTTATTTAAGTGCCTTCAAGTTATGGCTACCTGAAATAACAAACCAAAACCCAAACTCAAGGTGGCAGAAGAAGGGAGTGCTTTAAGTTTGGAGCAGGCAGGGGCTAAATATGCTGACGGCAAACTTGGTCCTGCCTGGACTGGTAGATGATTCACTACAAAAAGATTTAAAGCGCAGGCATAAATGTCTTGCTTTCATTAATGAACAAATTGCAACCTGAACAAATATTATTCAAGTTCTTACAGAATGTCCAACATGTGAACTAGGAATGGTTAAATATAGGAGTTGGTGATTTAGAATTTATACTCATGAAGGCTCAAAAGAATTTAAAACTCAATCATATTGAATTTCAAAGGGACTTGGGCACCTAACTCCCATAGGCCTATGAAAATGCCAGCCTGAATCCTTTACTTCCTCTTATGTTGTCCCTAACATAAAATAACAAGCTGTCGTTCAAGCAAGAAACCTATCCAAGGAGCAGATTCTACAGATAGTGTTGGATTGTATCTATTAAGCTTCACACTGTAGTTTATCTATCATAGCTAGGGTTGCCAGGTGTCCGGTATTGACCCGGACAGTATGGTATTTTCTCCTCCTGTCTGGTAAAAAAATTCAGAAAATACTGGACACCTAAAATGTCCAGGATTTTCTGTTATTTTTCCCTGTGAGGAGGTGAAAATATCAGACACGTGGCAACCCTACAATGCACTCGGCAACTGGGCCCAGCCCCCGGCCTCCCCCCCGGAGCCAGCCTCCCCCTAGGCCTCCTGCTTACTTGGTTCCTCAGGGAAGCTGCATTCTGGCTTGATCAAGAAAACAAAATGGCCACCGGCAAAAAGCCTAAAGACCAAGGGGAAGTAATGCCTTCCCTGGGTCTTAGTGCTCAACTGCTACCCTGTTCCTATCCCTATTCTGACTCTGCACTCACTGGCTGGCTACGTCTAGACTGGCATGATTTTCCAGAAATGCTTTTAATGGAAAAATTTCCCTTAAAAAACCTTTTTGGAAAAGCGCTTCTAGATTGGCACGGACGCTTTTCCGCAAAAAGTGCTTTTGCGGAAAAGCGTCTGTGCCAGTCTAGACGCTCTGTTCCGAAAATGCTTTTAACGGAAAACTTTTCCGTTAAAAGCATTTCCAGAAAATCATGCCAGTCTAGACATGCCACTGAAAGGACCATGCTGTTTTATTTATGTATGTATTTATTTTCTCAACAACTTTGGTCTCCCCCCCTTTTTTCCCCCCTCAACAGAATTTTTTCCCTGGTGGGTTTTTTTTGGGGGGGGGGGGGGGGAGGATGTTTGGTATTTTTGGTTAAACCATCTGGCAACCCTAATCATAGCATATTCTGCTTCAGGAATTTAGCTAATGCTCATTCAAAATTCTGGAACTGCATGTGCCCATTTACTTAGAAAATCCATGAAATGTTTCTTTGGGGGATCTGGATATTTCCTTAACCTCCAGCCGTGCATTGCACAACTTCACAGAATCAGAAAAAAAACTATAGGGAACTGGCCCAACACACACAAGTAAATTATGGCCAGCTGAACTAAAAAAAATTATACTTCTCTACAGCTGCAAGCTATGATATATTTCTCTTGTGGGGCAGTTGTCCAGGTGCAATGGATGGCTAGAGACTACTGTAGTTAATAATTATGTAAAAAGTCTGATGATAAGTCCAATTATCTAAATTTACAATGTTCTAGTGAACTTTTGCTCACGTGCCAAGTTACATAAATTCAGTCCTGCTTTTTTGTCTTCCATTATCTTAATTACAAATGTGTAACTCTTTACATAGTTACTTTCACATGTTCATTTTTCAGTCACTTTCTTTTCCAATTCTTGTTGCTTTCTTATCTCACTTTTTAATTTGCACACTGCCTTCTTTTCTTCCTTCCCAATATATTTTGTATTTTATTTTTCTAACTGAAGATCTTATCACCTAGTCAGGGAGGAGCAAATGAGAGTTGTGTCTCCCTTGTCTTTTTAGAGTCTTTCCTCTCACATCACTAGTTATTCAGTTGTCTCTCAAACCCTGTCTCACACCCCTTTCACATATTAAAATGTATGGAGTGGTCTTTCCTTTAACTGAGCAGTTGTTTGTCCCCCAAGAAGACTAATACCTCCTCTAATTATAGGAGGAATTGGGACTCCAGCTTAGTCATAGATCTGGTCCAGTAAAGACCAGTAACATATGCTTGTCATCCTCTGTATAAAGGACAGCACAGATTGGCTGCTGGAAATCTCCTAGAAACCCATCGTTGGCTATGTCTACACTACAAAGATAAATCAGAAAAAGAAATGCAATTTGTGGTTCCGATTTACTTCCGAAAGAGGCTTTTCTGAAATTTGGCCCGCGTAGATGGGGCCAAATTTTGAAGAAAAACCCTCTTTCGGAACATCTCTTCTTCCTTGTAAAACTAGGTTTACAGGGATGCTGAAAAAACGTGTCCACTTTTCCGACATATTTTTTTCAGAAAAGCGGATGCATTCCTTGGATGCCACAGAACTTTTCCAGGATACCAGAGGTATCCCGGAAAAGCTCTGCAGTCTGGAAGGAAGGAAGGAAGGAAGATAGATCTCTTTTACATCCTCATTGGTCTCCCTTATTTCTTAGGTGCTAGCTCCTGGTATCACATGATGAAATCAGTATCTTAGGTTTCATTTTCAAACAGTTGGTTTCTGGCCCTCATTGTATACAACAAAAGCTTAAAAATGTGATCTTGGGACTTCCTATTGGGGCAGAAGTACTGTCTGGTCCCTCACAATCATTACACTTGTTATGGTTTCTAGGTTTCCTCCTTGACCTGTCTCTACTAGCTCCCTGCTCATCAGAAGCGTTTTACCTTCTCTCCATTTATTGGCCATATGCCTCAGTTTCTTGAAGACACTTTAGGATGCCTGTCTAACAAATCTGACTGAAAGATTAAGAGCTTCGGAGGGTAGCTGAGTTAGTCTGTACAAGACAAACTTAAAAAACAACAAATAGTCTGGTAGCACTTTAAAGATTAACAAAACATCTACATGTTTTGTTAGTCTTTCAAGTTCTACCGAACTATTTGAAAGATGAAGAGCATAGTACTGATTTAATTATTCTAAACATAAATAATTCATTAATCAGTTTTGAACCTCTACCTCTGGATTTTGTTGTCCTGTTACTTTGGCAAGTCTTTGCTGCACCTGTGCAGGTCCTTTATTCAAGAACTGCTGGCCTGGCCTGACCTATGCATACGGTAACAAACCCTGGAAGTGACCAAGTGGAAAAGAGGGATTTGTAGTTTTCTTTACCTAGATCAAACTGTGAACATTCACTGAATACTCTGCTTGAACACTACAACTCCCATACCAGACTCTCCAGGTGTTACACATGTGCCCAGTGAAAGGCAAAAACAAAATTAAAGTAACAGCCATTTCTACATTTAACTAGGCCTGAGAAACACCATCCTTTCCTCTTTGCCTCAGTCACACTGTTGCATCTTTGAACCGATCCATGGTATTAGCTAAGCTCCATTAAAGTTTTCAAGATTTATCCATTTTCTTAATAGCCAGGAAGCTAGGCAAATCTGTCAAGGCCTTGGCTGTGTCAGGCTAAAGAGTATTTTTTAACTAAGATCCAAGAAGTTCCTTGTTAATCTAAGAAATAAGAGAGACCTATGAAGATGTAAAAGGGATCTTTCTTTCTTTCTTTCTTTCTTTCTTTCTTTCTTTCTTTCTTTCTTTCTTTCTTTCTTTCTTTCTTTCTTTCTTTCTTTCTTTCTTTCTTTCTTTCTTTCTTTCTTTCTTTCTTTCTTTCTTTTTGGGGAAATTTAGGGGAAAATCAAAACAGAGAGCTACTCCCCTGATTTCATACACAACAAAACAAATGGGTAAGAGTTCCCAGAGGAGGAGAGGAAGGGACAATAACATTAAAAGAAAACTTCTCCAAAGTCATAAGGAAAAAAATAAGTGTAAATCTGAGCAATCCCCCAACAGACACACACTAAAAGGATGCCATGAAAAATTCCCATTAAACCTTACTTCTAAGACCTCTGGCTTTTACAAATGAAAACAACAACAGAGACAAAGGGAGTGTCTCGCCAAGAAAATGAGAGTGCTCTGTCATGATACAGTGTAACATTCTATAGAGAGATCTACAATAGCTGGAAAGGTGATAGGGGGAGACATTAGTTTTTAGCTCATAGGCTCTTTAGCAAAGATTCCAGACTTGGGGTGGAAAATGTATTAAATGTGTCAAATGTACTATTATGTTTGTGCACTTCTCTACTGGGGGTAGGGGGAGCACTCCTGAAAGGAAGTGATAATCCAGCACGCAGACAAACTTTTGCACCTTATTCTGAGCATGAACGTTGAGCAGGCTAACTAACATTTTACATGGCATAAGGGGATAAGACCCTTGGTGCAGAGGTTATTCCTTACTCCTTGCCTCATGCACCATTGGGGCATTGGGCACATTTGTTCAATAAATCTAAGAAACAGCACAAATAAAAATGATAAATCAGGAGATTTTCAAGTGATGTCTTGCACAAGATGCTGGACACGTTGGGTATGTCTAGACTACATGCCTCTGCTGACAGAGGCATGCAAATTAGACATACCGACATAGTCAATGAAGCGGGGATTTAAATATCCCCCGCTTCATTAGAATAAAAATGGCCGCTGCGTTGTGCCGGCTCAGCTGTTTGTCGGCACAAAGTGGCAGTCAAGACGGGGATCGGTCAACAAGGAAAGCCTTTGTCGACTGATCCTTTAAACCTCGATTCATGAGGCATAAGGGATCGGTCGAAAAAGGCTTTCCTTGGCAACCGATACCCGTCTTGACTGCCGCTTTGTGCCGACAAACAGCTGAGCCGGCACAGCGCGGCAGCCATTTTATTCTAATGAAGCGGGGGATATTTAAATCCCCACTTCAATGACTATGTCGGTATGTCTAATTTACATGCCTCTGTCAGCAGAGGCATGTAGTCTAGACATACCCCTAGGGTGCAGCTACACTACAGGACAAGGTCAAATTAAGATACGTTAATTGCATAGCTAAAGTCGAAGTACCTTAACTCAACTTTTGGCGCTGTCCACACTGCAGGACAGTGATGGAAGAACACTTTCCCTTCGACTTCACTTACCCCTCGCAGAAGCAGGACCACCGGCATCGACCAGAGAGCCCCTCTGAGTTCAAATTGCTGTTTCTTCACTAGACCTGCTAATTCAAACCCTGGAAGATCGACAGTGGCAGCTTCAATCTCTGCTGTAGCGAAGACCTACCCTTGGTGATGCTCCCTGTGTGAGGGCACTGGACATGCCCTGTGTGCTCTTTTTTAACATTCTTATGGCTCAGTAGTGGACCCAGAACGTGTGGGAAGAACTGGTCCAACTGGTGATGCCAGCAGAAGGCAGAAACAGAATCTAATCAACGCACAGATTGAAGGGGAGGGGAATTACAGATTTGAAAGGTAACATGCTGGTGAATCAGTAACTCATCCTACATTCCTCAGCAAGCAGGTCACAGCAGCAGTAGCTAACATTAAATGGCAGTGCAATTTCATTTCTATTAGGAGTCATACATAAATTCTAAGACTGTTCTTTTGTTTTTCTAGTTAAAGAAAGTGAAAAAAAAATCCTTAAAGACATAAGGACTGTGCTGAGCACATCACTTCCTCACTAGCTGAAACCCAAGCTAGGAATGCTGGTAGCAAGGGTGGTCTAATGGATAAGGCACAGGTGTAGGACTCAAAAGACCTGGGTTTACTTCTCAGCTTAGCAAACTTTCTCTGTAACTTGGAGCAAGTCCCTTAATCTAATCAGATCCCAGTTTGTACATAGAGTTAGTACTTGCCTTCCTCACAGGTGTACTGTGATGAAAAACCCATTACTGATTATGAAGTGCCCAGAGATTATGGTAATGAGGGCCATATAAACACCTAGAAGACAGTAAGTCATTGGCTCTTTTTAAAATAGGAGGAATATGGGAAGAGGATATGTGACAGGAGCCTTTCATGGGAGGAGAGGAAGACTGATTCTGGCATACATTCTTGGACCCTGCCCCTTCCCCCCCCCCCCCACGGACAGAGGCTGCTTCATGGCAGCCTCCCCTGGCTCCCATGCCTCATGTGGCAGGAGGTGACACCAAAGAACAAACACTGAGGGAAACCTAGGTTTATCAGTTAATCGACTAGTCAACTGCTCATTCACATCCTACCCTAGACCACAATAAACTATGCACCAGCACCAACATAACTACTGAAAAGGGTGAGACAGTGATATAGAAGTACTTCATGTAAAACAACCATGTCCCCTACATCCCTGCTCTTATTTTCCTCCCACTCTTCATATTTTTCTCCACCCTTTCACCCTACATCTCCTCAATGCTAATGCAGTTCCCAGACATCCAGCACTACATCTCAGATCATCATCTGCTGTCACAACTACAAGCCCTGGATGTTCCCACACCTGTTAGACACTATTTGCAGGCCATGTTGTGGTACCACAGTTTGGTATGACAACTGCAGATGCAGTCACAGCGCAGATGGAAGTGAGGACAAAAGTGGAGAAGTAGAGCCGATAAAAAATAATAAGCTAACATTTTTTATTTAAAATGCCCTTTTGACCAAAAGGAAACTTTCTGTTGAAAATTTCCATTTTTGTCCAATTTTTTTCAGAAATTTGAAAACTGAATGTTTCCATTTTCAATGAACAAAAGCAGAAAACTTTTCAATTTCCAATTCTTTGATGACAATTTTAAAAAATGAAAATGTGGAAAAGTTTTGCAGAAAATAAACATTCTTTGCTGTCATTAAATTTTTTCCTGGAAAATAAAATCCAATTCCTAACTAGCCATTAAAAAAAATAGGAAAAGGGAAGGAGGTAGAGGATCTGAGGAAATTTGTTGGGTATTTTATTTCTATGCAGAAAAAGCATGAGGAAACTCCTGTGGTAAAAGAGCTTGTGGTTAAATACACACACTAACAAGGGAACAGTCCTAATACTCAGAGCCTGTGACCACACTTCATTTAAGGCGTCTGACACTGTTGGCTTCACTTCTGAACAGAATGGAGAACCAGTTCCCACTATTGTCTGAAAATTAAGATCAGAGCTCATCAAGAAACCAAGAAACCTTGATGGATTGGCAGTAAGCTAAGTACATGGACACAAAGGGCATGGAAAAAGAATCCAGAATTCACTTTGAAAATTGGGGATGGGAAGTCAGAAAGGGAATACCCCATACACCCACCTCTTCACTGTCTCCTTCATTATGTTCAATATAACAACAAAGATTGTTTCTGAGCAATAGGTTGCTACACACAGATTTAAGTGAACAAGGAAGTTCATATTAACTGATAATAAATTGTGAAATATTAGTCTGCTAATATGAAGCAGCTGGTAACATCATATACTTTCAAGCACATTTTCTCTCTCTCTCTCTCTCTCTCTCTCTCTCTGTTTGTTTTTGCAGTATTTCTGCTTAGCTGGTTTTTAAAATTCCCTCTTGGCTTCACCTTCTCTCTTGCACACATGAAATTGTTTTTACAGTATGCCTGTTTTAACAATCAGATTCTCAGCCAAAGTATCCTGCTTGTGTCTATGGTATTAACGTATTCTGATGGTTACTGTAGTTCTAAAGGGGCGGGATTAGGAATAGGTGAGTGCTTGGAAACCAAGGAACCCAGATGAACCCAGGGAGCACTCCAGGTGCAGTGGATCCTCTGGAGTCAGCACATCTCCTCCATCGTTTGTTCTCAGAACACCTATTAGCAGAGCATGAAGGAGCAGGCTCTCACCCAGCCCCCAGACTGGACTGACTGCAAAGTAACTGAATTGCAGAGTTCATATTAATTTGGAGGATAGAGGGAAAGAAGGGGAACAGAGTCTGCCCTTAGTTACATCCAATTAACTCTGAGTTCACCTCATGGGAAGATGTCACTGCTTTTTTTTGAGACTTTGCTGAGATCACACAGAGCTAAGCCAAAGCAGAATGTATCCCTGAGACCTAGTTTAATTATTGTTCTCTTTTTTGGCATCCATGCTCCCAGACAGTCAAAATTAACGTGTTTTAAGTGAAACCATCTATCCAAAAGACTGAATTCCCAGTTGTGGCTATTTGGAATCGCTGGATTTTTTTTTCACATGGGTTCTCTCCCCAGTAAGTGTACAATGTATTCATAAAGGTGCGATAATGCATCACTGCATTTCTCCTCACAACACACATACACACACGGAGAAATAGTCTGAAAAGCTTTGGTGCTCTCCAATAGCACAGAGGAGATAGTGTACCAGTTTGTGAGAAGTTTAAAAATATAGGACACAATAAACCTGAATGAAAATCCGTGGAAGCCATCTATCAATTTTATTGATGGGTCCAGAATTAACATATGACAAAATAATACTATGGGCCAAAGTCTAATGTCCTTATTTGTGCTGGGTTACATCTTACTACCCAAAAGCCCCCTTTAGCTTGGGTAGAACTATTTCTAGCATAAACACTGCTCAGGTGGGCAAGGGTATCCAAATCTGGCCCTAGAGTTGTTGCCAGGGTTGTGATATTCCTGCTTTACAGGAACATTCGACCTCTGTACCACCCATCTTTGTTTCTTTAGTTTTGTTTTTACTCCTATTCTGCCTGTTATTGTCTCTTGTTCTTTGTGCCTGGAATGGTTTGCTTTCCTTCTCTGAGAGAAGAATCCCCTAATAAAGAACTGGTCTTAAAATAATACCCACTGTGTACCTCAGAGCCTGGTGGTGACAAGGCCAGAGTTCAGTTCTCAGCAGTTGTTACCATGCCCACCAAATAGCCACACCAGCAGAAGGTGCCAACAGATTTTACTGAAGAGAGGAAACCAGGGAGTACACTTACGGCTCTAGCCCATTTCACCCAGGCTATGTCTAGACTGCAAGCCTCTTTCGAAAGAGAGCGTCTAGACTGCACGCGGAACTTTCGAAAAAGCAAGCTGCTTTTTCGAAAGAAAGCAGCAAGTGAGTCTGGATGCTCTCTTTCTAAAAAGCCCTTTCAAGAACACCTTTCAAGAACACCTTTTTTCGAAAGAGCACTTCCTTGTGGAAAAGGCGTTCTTCCTTGTGGAATTAGGTTTACCACCGTCGAAAGAAAAGCCGCGTTCTTTCAATTTAATTTCGAAAGAACGCGGCTGCAGTCTAGACGCAGGTGAAGTTTTTTCGAAAAAAGGCTACTTTTTTCGGAAAAAAACCCTGAGTCTGGACACAGCCCCAGTGCCAGTTCCCTGGGGAAGATACTGCACCATGCATCCCATATGTTACCTAACCTTTCTGAGTGCAAGTTACGCCTGCATCCCACATCTCTTCCCTACCTGCTCCTTTTACCCGCACAGCTGTAATGCTTGGAGGAAGGGGAAGTTTGTGTCGCCTCAGAGAAGATTTCTGGGTGGTCTCTTCTGTAATACACATGCTGCCTGAAGCCATGTCAAACCATAATAAACAAGGCCCTCACACAAACCCCCATCAGTTAATATTCCAGTTTGGCTGATACAATCTTCATTTTCGCTTTGAAAGGAGGAAAAAAAGACAGCCTAAAGGAGGAGACGAGGCAACGATTTATTGATATTACCCTTCTGCCAATATGGTCTCAAACCACGTGTGCAAAATGTGCTGTTAATCAGCCTCTCCTCTTCCCATCCCTTCCCGTGGGAATTCACTGATTTAATTACATTGTCCTGCCTGAGCTGAATGATGGTGACACCACCTCTTGCCAATGACATCATACAAGAAGAGGGCAGCCCTCAGGCTTTGTGGCCTTATTAGAAAGAGCATTAAAACCAGATCAGACTAGTGCAGGAAATACTAAGATCTACCGCAAAAGAGCAGGGGTCCTCCCAAATTCAGAGACCAGAAGGACACATATGAAAAGAACATATTTGCCCCAGACACTTAGCACATGTGAGATCCATAGCAAATGTGTGGGAGAAGTAAACCACAATTGTTCACAATGACATAGCACAACTTGCAGAAGATTATACATTAGAGATGCCCCATCATAAGGGACAGCATTGTAAACATAGGCATTGAAGATATGCTTTGGAAGTGGGGGCTGGGAATGCCACATGACTCTGTGCAGCAGATCACCAGAGATGTTCTCCAGTTTGTTTTATTACAGCTTTGTTCTTTTCTCATTCACTGGTTTGTTATTTAATGAACCCCAAGAACATTACACCATTCAAACCCAAAGAGATCCAAAATGACTTTACAGATGCAAGAGAGCTACAGGGATTGCTTCGCCCACCTCTGAAATGCAGCCAGCATGGGTGGAATGTGGCAATGATACTGAATCTGAAACAACTAAATATCAATCTTTTCAAGTAGGGAAATGCAAAAAGCCAAAACAACCCCTTCCCCTCCCCGAAAACCTCAAAACCAAAAATCCCCGACAGGGATGAATTGGGGAGGTGAAATTTAATAACTTGAGGTTATTAAAGTTATTAAATTTATAAGGGTATGTCTACACTACAGCGCTAATTCGAACTAACTTAGTTCAAATTAGTTAATTCGAACTAAGCTAATTCGAACTAACGCATCTAGAACTAAAAACTAGTTCCAATTAGCGTTTTGCTAATTCGAACTAGTGCGTCTACACTGATTGGACGCAGGGGGGCATTTAAGGGCGGCTGAAACTGGTTCCGGCAGGGCATCAGGTCAGTAGTTGCTTTGTGAGGCTGCTGTTTGAGGCTATCTGAGGCTCGTGCTTAAAGGGACCCCCCTGGACAGCCGGTTCTCAGTTTTTCCGCTTGCTTGCCTACCTCGCCGAAGGACAGCAAAGCGTTTTTCTCTGCGCCCGTCTGTGTTGGTGCTTCCCTTCGGGGACGCTGCCGCAGGTGGCAACATGGAGCCAGAGCTCGCCCTGCACTTTCTGGTGCAGTTTATGGACTTGCTGCTGCAAGCCTGCCAGGAATGGCTGGAGGCTGCCTGGTTCCACCTGGTGCACATCAGCCCCCTGCCTCTCTGCCTGGCCACCCTGGGGGCCATGGAGTAGCTGCGGCGGCGCCCGGGCGCCGGAGTGCCCCGCCGCATCTGGCGTCTGGACACCAGCAGAGACTGGTGGGACCGCAGCCCCCCTCTGCAAGGCCAAGGCCCCTGCATGACACTCAGCTGCTGCTCCATGGTGGGCAAGGCCCAGGCGCACGGTCCCTGGGCTCCCTCTCCTACCCACCCCTGTACATATAAGGGGTGCATGATGGTACTCACAGGTGGAGGCCTCCCCGGCCTCGGACGATACAGTAGATGTGCTCTGTGGGGTTCCTCGGCGGTCCTGGGTCCTGGGCAGGCTCCTAGCAGGCTCCTGGCTCATGGCATCCTCCGGCTCCTCCTCCTCGGTGTCCAGGACCGGTCCCTCTGCCCCGGGGTCGATGACCACCCGGGGGGCATGGACGGCGTGAGCCCCCAGGATGCATTCCAGGGCCTGAAAGTGGGGGCAAGCCTCCGGGTCGGCCCCTGGCAGGCAGGCCCGGGAGTAGGACTGCCGCAGGTCCTTTATTTTGCAGCGGACCTGCTCCCGGGACCGCTGGTGGCCTCTGGCAGCCAGGCTGTCAGCCATGCAGCCGTAGACAGCCGCGTTCCTGTGGCTAGTGCGGAGATCGTGGACATTGGAGGCTTCCCCCCAAACCTCGATGAGGTCCACGATCTCCGCACTAAACCAAGCGGGCGCCTGCCTCTTGCGGCCCCGGGCAGGCTCCTGGGAGCCGCCAGGCTCGTCCCGGGAAGAGGGGGAGGGCTGGGTGGCATCGGGTGGCTGGCTCATGGCGTGGCAGGTGCAGGGTCTGCTGGCTGGGTGCTGGCAGCCTTGCAACTGGCACAAACTGTGTAGCCAGCCCGTGGCCCTTTAAGGGCTCCGGGGCCGGGAGGGGGGCAGACAAGTTTCCCTGGTGTTGGCCAGAGTGGCCAACAGAACAAGCTGGGAAGGGTTAGCCTCCCACTAGTTCGAATTAAGTGGCTACACAGCCCTTAATTCGAACTAGCTAATTTGAACTAGGCGTTAGTCCTCATAGAATGAGTTTTACCTAGTTCGAATTAAGCGCTCCGCTAGTTCGAATTAAGTTTGAACTAACGGAGCGCTAGTGTAGCGCCTATCAAAGTTAATTTGAACTAATGTCTGTTAGTTCGAATTAACTTTGTAGTGTAGACATACCCTAAGTTACCAGGCTCACTCTTGCAGTCTTTAATGATCACAGACAGTCAGGGATTTCTAATACACTGCAGCAAAAAGACAGTCCTTCCAATAGCACAGTATTCCTTAGCATCCTGTCAAGCACTCATTTGGAAGTAGCTCAGAAGAAAGCATCATACATATTTTTTAAAAGACACAAGTTTGATTAATACATTTCTGTTAAAAATATTGATTTTCATGCCACAGGTATTTCTTGATGTCAAGATGGGTCAGTTTTGTGCATGTAGCCAAATGTGTGTGTACACATTTCAGATTTTATGTATGTGCTTGTGGATGTAAAACTGTTGGTCCAAACATAAAAAATTGAGCTGAGGATCCAAAAAATCTGGTCCACAAGAGAAAACCAAACTACTGTATTGCTACTACTGTATGTAGTGATTTTATGTATGTGCTTGTGGATGTAAAACTGTTGGTCCAAACATAAAAAATTGAGCTGAGGATCCAAAAAATCTGGTCCACAAGAGAAAAGCAAACTACTGTATTGCTAACTTAATTAATTTATCTGGTCTTCAGGGCATGGGGAAATAGATACAAACTCTGGAAATGCAGCACCAGCCTTACACCTAGTTTTCATCCTCACACAAGGCCAAGCACCAGTGAATGGTAGGTAAGGGGAGGAAATGTTACTCAAAAGCAACTGTTACCTGCACAATAAAAAACCCTGCTGTGGCTCCAGTTGAGTACACTAATCTGTAAGGGTATGTCTACACTACCCCGCTAGTTCGAACTAGCGGGGTAATGTAGGCATACCACACTTGCAAATGAAGCCCGGGATTTGAATTTCCCGGGCTTCATTTGCATAAGCGGGGAGCCTCCATTTTTAAAATCCCGCTCGTTCGAACCCCGTGCAGCGCGGCTACACGGGGCACGAACTAGGTAGTTCGAACTAGGCTTCCTAGTTCGAACTACCGTTACGCCTCGTGAAATGAGGTTAGGACTGGTGACAGAATTGCTGGGCTCCTGGGTAAGGTATGTATGGGGGGCGGGGGAGTCTGTCTCTGGGCCTCCAGAAGGGGGGGCTGGGTCCAGCATCCTTCTGCCAGCCTTCTGCACTGCCTGGGCCACACCAATTGGGGCTCTGATGGTAATTTGAAGGGCCGGGGGCTTCAGCTGCCACTGCTACTGTAACAGCAGCTGGGATCCTTGATCCCTTTTAAATATTCAGGCCCTTTTGCCTCCCTGTTGGCAGCCCTGCTCAGAGTACAAAAAGGATTCTTTAACCTAGACCTAAAGAGACTCAGCCTCTCCCACCCTGCATTTGCAAAAGTTTCTGTGTTTTTGTTGAAGTTTTTGCAGGATTTTGCAAGTAGCACAGTGCATCTGTACATTTTACTGTCACACACATTGCAAAAGCCACCCTCAAACACATGGGACCCAAACCACTACAAAATATGGTAGGTGGTCATGGATTGGTGTGGTCTTTTGCAATGTGGAAGCCATTTGTGTTAAGCCAGATCCTAAATGAGTAGCTGTGTTAAGTTTCTAAGGGAAAAACTTTTATAGAGAGGGAGCATAGTGAGAAAATGCTCAATTTCCAGCTGACTATTGTCAGGTCTTCAGAAATATACAAGAGCCTCGATATGAAGATCTTAGAAACGAAAAAGCCACATACTGATCCTGATCCATGCTCTCAATTCCAGTGGACATGACTGTGAGTTAAACATAGAGAATAGGTCTTAGAATGGACAAAGAAATTAACTCAGATACGTGGGATGTGAAGGGAAGCAGTCCACAGTGTGTGCAGCTAGCTATCACAGAGTAGAAGTACAGAGCAGAGGAAATCTGATGAGAGGTAGAAGTCCTAACACGTTACATTCTCATCTAGAACATTCACATATATTCTGATCCCATTCTTGATACAGTTGTTAATCCTCCCACATTTAAGCTTCCCCAGCCTTTCATGAGCTGAGAAGCTGCAGAGCTAGATTTGTGTACAGAGTGGTTATTTATCTGGACTAGATACAGGGCCAGTGCAAGGGGTCAGGTCAGATCCAGGCAGACACACAAGCCTAATTCTGGTTGTTTTCATTTGAGTGGACAGTCTGAGAAAGTCTTATGTCTGTCTGATACTGATTCAGGCTGTGTTAGCTCAATTTCTACCCCCTGGGATTGAATTGCAGGTAAATCTCAAATTGAATGTCTGCTGCTGTCAGAAATCCACAGCTCAGGACAATTTAGAGATGTACCAAGATAAACAAAGAAATAACAATTGCAGTTGAATGGTGGTAGGTCTGACTGCTGCTTTCTATCCAGTGAGATTTGGAAGGTGAATTCATAATTATTAATGGATCTCTACTGTGTCTACCTGAGGGTTAATGTAAAAGCTTAATAATTAATTGTAACAACCTTTACTTTGAAACCAAACCAAACCTGAAAAGCATTGCTGTGTCCTTAATGACACTCTGTGATGGGAAACTCATTGGCGTGTGTATTTGGAGGGGAAGAAGGTTAAGATGATTAACTGGTGCTAACAAGTTTAGGATGTGAAAGAAGTATTTTCTTGGACATCCATCAAAGGGAGGATTGAATGTGTTCCTAAGCAGGGGGAGGAAAGGAGGAGGTTAGGGAGAGTGTTATGTGTTTACCAGATGATGTTTCTCTCTGTACCAGCTTTGCCTTCTAAGCTGTCCTACCCAGCATGCAGTGTAACATTTTCTCTCTCTCTCTCGCTCGCTCTCTCTTCCCCCACACCAAACATACAGACCCCAGTTAAGGATGTGGCCTGGCAGCTGGGCTGAAAAGTGATCCTGGAGGAAGAAGACAACGTCACTGCTCTTCCTGTTGATCAGTGCATTGAGGACACCCGTTAGATACCAGCCACAGCAAATCCTCAGGCTTCTTGGTCTCAAGGGCTAGGTTAGGAGATAGCGCAGAGACTGATCAGAGCAACTGAAACTGAATCAAATTCCATCCAGAAATAAAATGTCTCAAAGCAAAAAGTTCACAATCCTTGTGAAGAGTGAGGCACCTGACTTCTCAGTACACTCAAAGGGTGGGGAGCAATTTCAGGCTAGAGAAAGGTGCCAGACCTAGAGTCTTGGATTGCTTAAGGGAAAACACGGCTGAAATCTTTAACAAACAGTACACCCACCACAATCTCTCCACCAGCGAGAGGATAGCTAACCATAACCACCACTGATCAAACCACTAGGCACACACTGCACCTTTTTAGTCCTCAATTGTGATGCACATCAATGAAGGCAGCTGACAACTCTCTCATGCCAGCTATTATAAAGAACTCGAAGAAAACCCCACACCACAATTCACATAGGAAATTAAGGAAATCATCAAACCAATCCCCAGAAAACAGTAAGAAAAATTCTATGCCCTCATCCTCTATTAGCCCACCCCAGGGATCTTCTATATGCTTCCCAAGATACATAAACAAAATAGCCCAGGCAGATGCTGGACACAACATTCTTAATGAAAGAACATCATGACTCCTAGAAATCATCCTCAAGCCACTCACTACACAGAGAGCCAATTTCTTCCAAGACACAACTGATTCCTTCCAGAAACTTCACAGCACTCACAACCTCCCAGTCTTACCACCATGGATGCCATCTTTTCATATGCCAATATACCTCACCATGATGGCATTGCTGCCTGCCTCAAGTATTTATGAGCCAATGAATGATACTCAGAAATCCATCCCCAACACATCCATTTCATCCTCTCCCAAACAAGTGTACATTTAACAACCACCACATTGTCTAAATCATGAGAACAGCCATGAGTACTAGGATGGCTCTCCAGTATGCCAACCTCTTCACAGGCCATCTCAAATAAACATTTCTGGAAAAATGCACCATGAAATCAATGATAGTTTCATCTTCTGGATAGAGATGAAAAAATTACTCCCTCATAGACTTTCGCCACAACTTCAACAACTACTATTCAGCCCTCACACGCCCTTTGAGAATAGTCCTGCACTAGCATTAGCTTCCTGGACACCATGATTCACTTCAATAATGGAACCCTACATGAAACTATACATAAGAAACCCATGGATCTCCACACTTACCTCCGCAAATCCAGTAAGCACCGGAAAATCTGTTACCACTGCCATGCACTCAGATACCACAAAATATGCTTTGAGGAGAAATGTTGGGATATTCGCTTTAATACACTTAAAACGACCTTCACTAAATCACAATGCTTCACCAGACAAGTAGCTAGCATCCTGGAAAAGAGTACCAAAATACCACAAAAGAACCTGTTTCATTATAGAAAAAAAGCTTATCAATTTCACACCTATCAACCCCACACTAGAATCCATATAGCATATCATCAGACAATTACAACCCATATTATATGGAGACCACAGTCTGAAAGAAATCTTTCTCATCCCCTCTTCTGTCTCTAAGGCTATGTCTAGACTCCGCCGTGTCCAGGGAACGTGTCTGCTCTTCCACTTTTTTTTGCAGAATATAAGACATGCTATTTTGGAAGCCCAGTCTTCCTCCTTCCATGAGGAAGAAGGGCTCTTCCAAAAGAGGGTTTTTTTTCTGAAATTTGGCCCAGTGTAGACAGGCCAAATTTCAGAAAAGCCTCTTCTGAAAAAACTATCGGAAAAAGGTACACAAATTGCAGCGTGCAATTTGCGTACCTTTTCCCAATAAAGCCCCATTATGTAGACATAGTCTCTGATAACTCCCCAGTCTTCACGAAACTCATCATCAGAAGCAAGCTCCCACAGACGAGGATACACTTCCAAGCTGCACCAGACCCTGCCAGAACAACAGGAACTAAACCATTTGCTTTGTTATGATAATCAGTGCTCTTCACGACACACCTTTCAAGTTCTGCTAGTCTTACACATGCCTAGTACAACGTGTGCTGTACCTCATCCAACACATCCATGTCTCAGTGATGGTGTGGGTGAAACCAGAAATCACTGTGCTCTTGAATACGTGTTCACAGAAAAATAACCCAAGACAAAAATCTGTGACCCATGGGTAAACATTTTCACAAAGCAATCATGCCAGAGGTGACCATTCAGTCCTAGTCCTCAAAGGAAACCTGCACAACACCTTTAAAAGATGAATGCAGGCTTGTCTACACTTAAAATTCTGCAGAAACACAGATGCATCAGTGCAGCTGTGCTGTTGTACCGCTTCAGTGAAGATGCTGCCTATGCCAATGGGAGGGGTTCTCCCATCCGTGTAGGTAATTCTACCAGCTGAGGAATTGGCCCCAAGACTTCAGGCACAGAGATTTGATCCACAGTTCCAGCTGCTGCAGGTCAGGGGGAATTCCACATCCAGGACACAAAGAAATACATCTCCCCAGATCTGTGTGTAGCAGTAAAATAGATTATGTCCACATGTTGCGAATCATGTTGCTCAGACTCTCTGAAATGACTTCACATGTACTAAACCACTATCTTAATCTAATTCCTCCTTATTAAATTAGAAATGATGAGAGATAGGAGTGAACATTTCTAGACAGTATGTGATGAGAGGAGTTAGGGAACAGTCAAATGAGATACATAGTGGGATTTTCAAAATCATACAGCATTGGCCTACCTTTGTTTCCACTGAATTCAGTGGTAAAACTCCTACTGAATTCAATGAAAACAGACTTGGTCCAAACATCAATGCTTTTGAAAATCCAACCCATAATCTAGATGTTTTATAATAAAAGGTGGCCAGATCCTCCTATTTACAGCCTCCACTTATATAAGAAATTGAGGGTAGCTCAATTTAATTAGAACACAAATACTAAAATGGATAACAGGAGATGCACAATGAAACACTCAGATTACAAATATTCAGCTACCTTAAATAAATAGACACAAATATCCTGAGTGCCTAGACGTGTTCAGATCCAACTTTTAAAATCTCAACTATGCTTGCTTATAATATTTAACTGATTTGATTGTAATTTAAAAGGGGGAGGTTCAGAATTGAACTTGCCTTCATATTTTCATAACCAGAGGTGGGCAAATAAAGTGAAATTCTCAACATGTTGCTAAATGTTTTCCCATCTGACTGTTTTGCAGCCTGTTAACTCACTTTCCACAAATATTCATGAGATGGGAAAAGTTTAGAGCAGTGGTGGGGAACCTCAGGTCCTGGAGCCAGATATGGCCCCTGGCTTGCATGCATCTAGCCCTTGAGGCTCAGGGACACACACACCCAGAATTGGGGAGCCTATGCTGGTGCTCCAGTGCCCCCACTGCTTCCCCATGGGGCTGGAGCACGCAAAATCTACTAGGCTGGGCCCCGCAGGCTCTGGTGTGCAAGGGGAATGTGAGGAGTGTCTTTTTCCTTCTCTTTTGGGGGCTCTTCTCCCTTCTGTATGGCCCCCGACTGATTTTTCTGTGTGTCAGTGGCCCCTTATTCAAAAAAAGGTTCCCCATCCCCAGTTTAGAGAATCAGTGGAAAGCAAGTTTTGATCTGAGATTTGTTTTATTATGAAAGAAAGATCATTTATTTTATAGAGAAACAAAATTTTTGGGGGCCTAATCTAAAACTCACTGATGTCAAGCAAAAGAGAGTGCCAGTGACTTCAATATATTGTGATTTCAGTAGAAGATATTTACAAAGGGTTGTCCAATCACTCAAAAAGAGAAATAACAATTGCAGTTTGAACATCGACTTCTGAATATCGAATCCTAATCACAACATAGCAATCAGCTGAATTTGTTTACTTACTTATCAAACAATTCTGAGTATTGACTATGTTGCAGTCTATTAATTCACTAATAGAAAATAGGTTAAATTACTAAATAAATAGTTTGTTGTAAATTGTTCTCTCACATTTACTCATTACTGTTTGCAGAGTCCCTGGAATTCATTGCATGTTTATATTTTCAAAACAAATGATTCAACGGCATTTCTAAGCCAAACAACCCTGAACCTATAATTCTACCAGCAGCTCAGAGTGCATGACAAATTCTACACAATCTGAAGGGCAAAAAATGTATGTAAAAAAAATTGATAAGAGAACAGATTTAAATTGAAGCCAATAATACAGTAATTCACAAGAAGAGTTATTATGTAGTAAAGTAAGGAAAATATTTAAACTGTTACTGTGCTACTACTTTCCAAATGTGTTGCACCAAGAAGGTTCTCCTGCTAGTCAGCTTTTCTGATGCTGCTAAATTCACAGAAAAGACACTGGTGTCTACTGGGGCATGTCTACACTGTACCTATAGCTCAAACTAAGCTACACAATTTTCTCTATGCAAATTGCATAGTTTATTTTGAGATAATTTTGAAATAAAGCGTTATTCTGAAACGTCCCTTGACCCTTGTGAAATGAGGTTTACAAGGACCTCAGAATAGTGAGCCCATTGTATTTCGATATAACGGGCTTGTTCTTATGACGTGGAATAGCTATTTTGGGATACCTCCAGTATCCCAAAATAACTCTGCAATATGGTATAGCCCTGGTCTGATCAGAAACTGCTGAGTTCTAAACTACCATGATTCACCAACTGATCTTGGAAAGTCATTTTCCCTCTCTGAGGAAAAGATGGAGTTGATTAGGCATTTTTAGATTCAACATTTTTTTTCATAGGAAAATGCTTTTTTTGGAGAAAGGGGTGGTTTTGAAAAATTTCTCGGGATGAAAAAAAATGAAAAAAGTTTCAAGCTTGATTAAATTGAAGATTCACTTTTCACTTTGAAATAACGTTGAATTTCAATATTTAAAAACCACCTGCAGAACTAGAACACTTAAAATCAGAGTGAAACATTTCAATTGATCCAACCCACAATTTTTTAAATTGCAAAAATTCAAAATTAAATTTTTTGTCCTAATTTAGTCAGGATACAATTTTGAAATCTTAAAAATTCTTGTGATATGTGAAAACTATGTCCTCCCTTACTCTACTTTCCTACTGCAAAGGGTGCAGTATGATTGATTAATTAATATTTTATTATGATTTCAAGATGAAACCGGCCACAGTAGCCTAAGTGCCTCAAAAAACCCCAAAAACTTGTTAAAACCAGCAAATGTTAAATCTTACAACAGATGAAAGGTGGCAAGATGCAATTACATCATCAGTTAAACATTGAAAATCTTGTCAAATAAACCACAGATAGATCTGAAAACTAAATTTGTAGCCCATCTCTGTACAGCAGTGGTCTCCAACCTTTTAAACCACAAGATTATTTTTTCAATTTAAGTGCAATGTAAGATCTACCTCAAACGCAAATACTCTTGCCCCACTTCCTTTCCCCCGCCTTCTTTAAGGCCCACCCCAGCTCCACCCCTTCTCCAAGGCCTCACCCTGCTCACTCCATCCCCCTTCCTCCATGAATCTCATTCACTTTTACCAGGCTGGGGTAAGGTGATAGGGCATTTGCCTGGGGAGCACAAGGTTGTGAGCTTGAATTCCTCCGCCCGCCCTTGGAGCAGCTGATCAGCCAACACAGACTGCCCTAGGGGTGGAGCTGTTATTGATAAATTGGAGTTACAGGGTGGTGTCCACAAGCAAGGACAGCATGTGGAAACCCCCTGCTCTGGCTTTCTCAGATGCTGCAGGGACATGCCAGCCAGGGTATGTCTACACTACCACCCTAGTTTGAACTAGGGTGGTTAATGTAGGCAACCGGAGTTGCACATGAAGCCCGGGATTTGAATTTCCCGGGCTTCATTTGCATATTGCCGGGCGCCACCATTTTTAAATGTCCGCTAGTTCGGACTCCGTGCCCGCGGCTACACGCAGCATGAACTAGGTAGTTCAGATTAGGCTTCCTATTCCGAACTACCGTTACTCCTCATGGAACTAGCGGACATTTAAAAATGGCGGTGCCCGGCAAGATGCAAATGAAGCCCGGGAAATTCAAATCCCGGGCTTCATTTGCAACTCCGGTTGCCTACATTAACCACCCTAGCTCGAACTAGGGTGGTAATGTAGACATACCCCCACTTCCAGGAGCACAATTGCCATAGGGATAATGACTCCAGCCATGAGGTTCAGCATTTTAGAACTCACTACTCAAAGAATTAAATTTAAGTGTAAGAGAGAAATGAAAGTTATGAAATGCACAGACCAGTCAAAAACCAAAAGTAACCCACTTTGCAAGCAGTAAAAGTAGTAACAACCCCCATGCACGTGTTGGGTCAGGAGATGAGAGGGAAGGACAGTGTGTGTTTGTGAGAATGGCAGAGACACGCACACTGTGTATGAGTGACAGAGATTTGCATTGCCAAGCTCCCTCCATCCCCGTCTCTCTGGCTGTGTCTAGACTACAGGGTTTTGTCGACAAAAGTGGACTTTTGTTGACAAAACTATACCTGCGTCCACACTGCCTTTGAGTTATGTCGACATAATGTCGACAAAACTCGGCAGTTTGGTCGACGTATGTAAACCTCATTCTACAAGGAATAACGCCTTTTATCGACAGAGTTCTCTTGATAGAAGGCATTATTGCAGCTACACTGTCCTTTGCGTCCACACTGTTATGTCGACAAAGCGGCTTGCTTTGTCAACAGAACTGGATGTAGTCTAGACGCTATATGTCGACATAAGTTTTGTCGACAGATTTTGTCGATAAAACTTATGTCGACGTAACCGTGTAGTCTAGACATACCCTCTGTGTGGAGACAGAATACAGGAATGGTGGGAGGGACACCCTGACATCAGTGCCCCCCCTCTGCTCTCTCCCACACTCTGCACAGCCAGCAGGTGGTTCCCAAGGGGCAGCTCCAAGGCAGAGGGCAGGTGCAGCATGACAGTGGGTAGAGGGGCAACTGAAGTGCCAGCACTTGATAGCTTCCTGGCCAAACCAGTCAGGATCACCTGTCAGGAGCTCCAAAATCTACTGATAGATCCCAATCCACTGGTTGGTGACCACTGCTGTACAGCATTGCACATTGCTGTGGTTGCAAGGCTATAGCTTCTATCCCTGCAAGTGTTCAGGACCAAAGATCTCATTCCCTTTGATCTCAGAGGGTGTTGTGGAATACAGGGGGTCAGAAGCCCAGCCAATCACAAATCTATACTAGTATATACAGGAAGTCCCCGAGTTACGCGGATCCGACTTATGTCTGGGCGGGACGCCCAGATGAGCCGCGGTCTCGCTGCCCACGTTCTCCGGGGCGAGAAAAGCTGCTCCCCGTCTCCTTGGTCTATTGGTCAGACCAGGGAGACACGGAGCAAAGCCACGGAGGACACCCGCAGCGGGACAGCCCAGGCGCGCCGTGGCTGTCCCGCTGCGGGCGTCCTCCGCGGCTTTGCTCCCCGTCTACCTGGTCTGCTGGGGGGCAGGGGGGTGCAGCTAGTGCCCCCTCCCTCCCAGCAGACCATGCTTTTCTGCCCACGACGCCTGGGGTAGAGCAGCTGGGGCGCTGCTGGGTTGGTCCCGCTGCGCCGCTCCTCGGCGCTACTGGACCAACCCGGCAGCACCCCAGCTGCTCTGCCCCAGGCGTCCTGATTCAGCCGCTGCTGGTCAGTTTCAGCAGCGGCTGAATCTGGACACCAGTTCCGACTTACATACAGATTCAACTTAAGAACAAACCTACACTCCCTATCTTGTACGTAACCCGGGGACTGCCTGTATTATGTATAGTTAGTAGCACAGGTCTGCAGTCCCACAAACACAACCAGTCCCGCTGCCATTGTGGCAGGAGCTCTCCTCTCTCCATCTGTGCCTGGATGAGCCCAAAGAGCTGTGTCTGTGAGGCAGGTATGGCTGTAGGAACTGTAGGGGATGGCATATCTAGTTACAAACCCTGCTAGCACTTCTCTATGGCCCCGAGCCAGACAAACTGACAAATCACACTTCCTCTCAACAGAGCCCTTGCATTTAAATAGTCAGACCACTCCTTTTCATCTCCCCCGCCTCCAAGAATCTCAAAACTTCTCTACACTCCGGTGCCCTGCAAGCCAAATCCAAGCGTTCAGCTGGTTTCCAGGCCTTTAATCTCACAGGCCGCTCAGGAGCACTAGTATCTGCAATGCTGTGCCTCTGCCAGATCCCACCGAGTTCTCCCAGCAGGACAAAAAAGGACAGAGTTTAAAAACAACAACAATAAATAAACCCTCCAAAGATTTCAAAGGGGCCTAGCAGGTGAGGGGAGGGCTGAAGACTGACTCCAATATAAATCCACAGAGTAAAGCTCAAGGGACTGCTGACACTGGCTTGACTCCTAGTATGCATGGGGGGGAGGGAGGCCTGAATCATGTGACGTGGGCCAGGGGATGGAAAAGAAGGGATTGAAAGGTTTCCACACTGACTGGGCATGACACTGCTGGACACGTATCCTGTGTAAAAGGAGCAGGTCTAGATTCCTCCTGCTTCCCTGCCATCGTGACAGGCGTATAGGGTTCTGTGGAGAAAGGCGCTGACCTCCAAAGTGTGTTTTTCTTTGGCTGTGGTGTATATCAGCGTATTAGAACATTATCAAGGGCAATGAGAAAGAGCCTTACAGAGCCTCTTCTGCTGCTTCCTCCCATGTCCCCTTCTGGTTTCCACATGCTTAAGTCCTTACACTGAGCTAGATTGTGGCACTTAGATTGTGGCTTCTGGGGGGATGCATGAAGAGCTGTGCTGCCCCCGCAGGAGCATCGGCTGGCATAAGAATTCAACTGACATGGATAAGGGGGCAGAATTCCACGGACATCACTGGGAATTTTGCTGAAGTAAAGAGGGAGAAAGAAATGGAGGCCTTGGCTTAGACAGCCACAGTGCACAAGGGGTATGGAGCAAGGAACTGCCTCCTTTTGTTTGGCCCACAAAAGAGCCAACCAGAATTTGGCAACCACTGGGGCTTCTATTGCGTTACTTTCCTCTCCCCACACACCCATATAGCAGCTTTCCAGGAAAGGGGGAGAGAGGAGAAGGTGGTAGGTGGAAGCATAGCTTGTCTTCATCATTCTCTACCACATCTTGCCCTTGTCATGGAGCAGCTACCTGCTGCACCTCTTACAGGGGCATCATGGACTGATTACTGGCAGAGCAACCAAGGAGCTCCAGGAAGCATTCTGTCCTGACACCCCAGCCCTGATAAAACGCCTTTGCTGGATCCATGTGCTTTAAATTTCAATGAGCCTCAGTAGGTTCTTGCCTTTCTGGCACACTTCCTAGGTACAGAATGTTTGTCTGCTACTTCTTCATGAAAGAGGGACCTTGTGGCCCAGCTGCCCAAGGCCTCCAGGACCAGTGTTCCCCTCTCCCCCTCACCCCAGCTTGACAGCTTGGGAACACTCTGGTTTATAATTTACCCCTTCAGGGATATATAATTGCTGAAGCATACAATATACAGGCTTTGCACTATTTCCACAACCAATTACTCTTTACTTCAGACAGAACAAGAGATGTACAGAGCCAGCAAAAACAATATGCCACCTGTATGAATTTCCCTGTCTCAGTTT
This sequence comes from Pelodiscus sinensis, assembly GCF_049634645.1. NCBI lineage: Eukaryota > Metazoa > Chordata > Testudines > Trionychidae > Pelodiscus > Pelodiscus sinensis. The sequence continues at coordinate 29,425,390 of NC_134718.1, read as the reverse complement.
CCTTTCCCCTCTTGAACATTCTTTGGGTTTAGGGCTAAACCTTTCAGGGAATTTAGGTTCCTTCTTCTCTCCCTCCTGCACATGAAGGGTGTGTTCTACACTGCACCCATAGCTCGAAATAAGCGACGCAATTTGAGCTACGCAAATTGTGTAGCATATTTTGAGTGTATTTTGAAATAGCTTATTTCAAAATTTGGCGCTGTCTACACAGCGCCAAGTTTACAAATAGAGCACTATTGCAAAATGTCCCTCAGTCCTCCTGGAACAAGGTTTACAGGGATGTAGGAATAGCAAGCCCATTATTTCAAAAGGTATTTTGAAATAATGGGCTTGTTTAAAAGATGCAGAATCGCTATTTTGGGATACCAGAAGTATCCTGAAATAGTGCTGCTGTCTAAATGCACCCAGACTTCCTTCTAGATTGTTCAGTGTCCTCCCACTCCTGCAAACAGCATTTTGCTTTTTCTCCTTTCTCTCACTATCTCTAATGTGGCAATGACTCATCCTCCCCCCCCCCCCCCATAACATCCAGTCCCATTTGTTAGGTGACCCCTGATCAGAATCACCCACTATGTGATCTATTGTTTAATTACCTCCCCCATGGAATTCAGACTTGAAAAACTGATTTACTTGAGGCAGTACCAGTGTCCATCTCTTTGTTCATGGTGATCTGTTTGAATGAATGCTCATTATGGGGGAAAATGAGAAATCCTGTTGACTTTTGCCAGGACTAGCATGCATCAACACTGGGTGACATATTCTGGATTGCAGCTTGTGGCCTGGATACATCCAATGAGATTTCTTCCTATCTCCTTAAGTTAAGAGAATCTCCATTACAGCCTTGCCAAGAGATGTGGACCTAGAGGATAGAAATCACTATAGGTAGGGGAATGAGAGTGAAGAGAGTCCCAGGAGGTCACCTGCGATACCTCTCTCTCCTGAAGGCATTACAGAGGTTTTATCTTGAATCCTTCCTGGAAAGTGGACTCAATCTTACTGTCCCCACTGGACTGGTGTGCTGCAAGTTTGGATAGAGGCAGAATTCCAGTCCATCTTTGCCATCACTGAGTATGATGCAAGAAGCAAATATTAACCACAGTTCAGGACTCTGGTGGCCACTACCCATAAGTCTGAAATCTGATAGATGGAGACGCATAGTCTTCATGAGGGGCAATGGCTATGCAAAAACTTCCACGAGAAATTAGGAAGAAATTACGTTAGAGAATTCCCAGGACTCAAAGGGGCCAGAAGACATTTCTCACAAGAGCCTGTTCATTTGACAGATGGTGAAATCATTTTATCAGGCATGCCAGCACTTGGCTCATGTAACTGACAGCAGGGTGGTGTCAGATTGCTGCAGTCGGACACAGATTATGCAACCCTTCTCTGGAGTGAGAAGTGTGAGTACTCTCTATTACTATAGAGTTCTTCCTAAATTCAGCTCACGGTACTGGGCTTTCCACAGTTACCGACACCTGTGCTTTCAAATTCAACATCCCCACAAGCATACAAAACTCTCCTTCCTCATGATTTTTGATTACTGCTTATAACAATTATCTCACTCTTACCTTGTGTCCCCTTCCTCACTATCTCTGTTTTGTAGCTACACCTGTTGCCTCTGGTCAGCTATATAACAAGATTCCAGGAACTCAAAGGGGCCAGCATGTGTCATTCTGAAGCCTGAAGCGTGTGGAGAGTCAGTGTGAAGCAATGGAAGCAGCTACTAGCATGGTTCAAAGTTCTTTTTGTTCCAGGATATCACCAGAATCATCACTAGGTTTTGTGGTCTGCTACTAATCAGTTTTCAATGACTCTCAGCCATTTTGAGTTTATGTTGAAAGGCATGTGTCTATGCCATGCCAACACTCCCCTAGACCATTCTGATATCGGGGTAACTCAACTAATCACCACCCTTATTCTCTAGCTAATTTACATGCAACCTTGCCAGGGTTGGGAGACTACAGAGGTGGTGGATTACTTAGTCCAATGCCACAGCTCTTCAAAGCCACCCCTCCAACAACATAACCACACACACAGTAGTCCCAAAAGGGTATATCTACACTACAGCAGTATTTCAAAATATCTTATTTCAAAAAAGTTATTTCAAAATAGCTTATTTCGAAATAATGCGTCTAGACACAAAATGCATTTCAAAATAGTGTTTTGCTATTTCAAAATCGCGTGTCCACACTGATAGGACGCTGAATCGCATTTAATGCCAGACGGAACCAGTTCTGGCAGGGCGTCAGGTCAGGAGTTATCTTATGTGGCTGCTGCCTGAGGCTATCTGAGACCTGTGCTTAAAGGGACCCCCCCCCCCGGACAGCCGGTTCTAAGGTTTCCCTGCTTGCTTGCCTACCTGAGGGACAGCAAAGCTTTATTTTACTCTGCTTGCTCTGGTTGCCCTCACTCAGGACACCACAGAACTCTGCAGCATAGAGCCAGAGCCATCCCTGGGCACTCTGGTGCTTCTCCTGGACGTGTTGCTGCAAGCCTGGCAGCACATTCTTCAGGCAGTAACAGTCTCCCTGGTGTGTCCCACTGGGGGCTTGTGTCTCATTCCTCCCTCACGTCCTTCCACTTACCCCTCCCTAACACACCTTCCTGCTGTGCAATAAAAGACACATGTTTATTACAAAAAGCCTCTTTATTGAACAAAACTGGGGTGGGGGGAAATGAAACCTAGGTGAGACTGGGGAAAGAAGGTGGGAGAAGGGAGGAGGCAGGGTGGGAGACAGGCGGGAGAAACCTGGGAGGAGGGAGCTGGCAGCGGGAGGCAAGAGGAGGAAGGGGGAGGAGAAACTCAGGGCCTGGGGTTGGGGGTATCGCTGGCCCAACTGTCTCCCAGCACTGCGGGTGCGGGGGCCTTAGTGTCCCTGGGTGTGTGGGAGGGTGGGGAGGAAGAAGCGGGAGGCGGAGAAGGAGTGAGAGGAGGAGCAGTAGCTGGAGAGGCAGCAGAGGCTGGAGCCTGTAGACGGTTGCGTTCCTCCATCTAGTGTGGAGACCATAGATGTTGGAGGCATCCCTCCAAACCTGAATTAGGTCCCTGATCTCTGCACTGGGCCAGGCAGGCGCCTGCCTTTTCCAGCTCCAGGCAGGCTCCTGAGAGCTGGCAGACTGGTCCTGGGGAGCGGTGGAAAGCTGGCTGGCAGTGGCTTCCTGGCTCATGCTGAGGCCACTGGGTCAGATGCAGCAATTTCTGGCTCTGGGTTGGCAGGCTTGGAGCTGGCACAGGCACTGTGGCCAGAGTCTACCCCTTTAAGGGCTCTGGGGAGGGGGGGAAGGGAGAGGAGTTTTCTTGGTTGTGCCCAGAGTGGCCACCAGGGTACCCTGGGAAGGCCTGGAGGCCCCCTATTTCAAAATAAGTGTCTTCACAGCGCTTATTTCGAAATAGCAATTTCGAAATTGGCACTATTCCTCGTGAAATGAGGTTTACCAATTTCAAAATAAGCGCTCTGCTATTACGATTTAATTTCGAAAAAGCGGTTTGGCTGTGTAGATGCTGGTAAAGTTATTTTGAAATAACGGCTGTTATTTCAAAATAACTTTGCTGTATAGACATACCCAAACATCATACTGAAACCTAGGCTACGTCTACACTGCCACTTACTGCACTGCAACTTTCTGGCTCAGGGGTGTGAAAAAAACCTTCCCCAAACACAACAAGTTACTGCACTGTAAAGTGCCAGCATAAATTGGTTACAGCACTGGGAGCCATGATCCCATCTAGGGGTGGCCCTAGACTAGCTGCCAGCAACTGGCACCCTAGGCGAACCATGCAATCGGTGCCCCCACCTCCAAACCCCTCAATGGTATTGCACCACCATTTGGCGCCCCATTTAACTTGGCACCCTAGGCGACCGCCTAGTTCACCTATATGGATGGGCCACTCCTGCTCCCATCACAGTTAACTACTCCCCTCGTGGAGGTTTACCTTGAGTGCTGGGAAAGCTACACTTTCAAGTATAGACAAAGCCATACATCTCTGGGGTCAGTGTGAAGCAATGGAAACAGCCGCAAGCATGGTTGAGGGCTCTTTTTAAAAACCCTGCAAATCCACGGATATCTGCTTTATATCTGCAGGATGTGGATGTAAATATCTGCAACTCATTTTTGTGGCTGCAGATACAAATTTCGTAACTGTGCAGGGCTCTACTCTTTTTGTATAGAACATCGTCAGGTTCAGTCATCACTGCGATTCCCAGTCTGTTGCCATCAATTTTTTACATTCTCAGGCTTTTTCAGATTTTAAATACACAAGACTTTACATATTACATCCTTGGAGCAGCACAGGCTTTCAGCTACTGATAGACTGCAAGTTCTTTGAGGCAGGGACCAGCTTTTCAGTCTATGCATGTACATTGCCTAGCACAATGGAGTCCTAATCAAAATTAAAGCCTCAAGATCCCGCTGCAATAAAAAATATTGCTACTCAGAGTGATGGAAAACTGATTTTGCTTTATTTTGAACCTACTCATGTGCTCCAAAGTTTGATAAACTAAAGTATTTATGGACTCAGATTCTGTTTGAAGACAAATCTTGTAAGAAAATGAGCAAAGAAAATATCCAGTAAGAGCCAGCAGAGTGTAAAATAAATCCAAAGGAACAGTGAAAATAGGAACATAAGAGACAAAGATAGAAAAATTATAATAATATGTCGATAAAAACAGATTAAGTTTGTGAGATATACAGGCCAGCCATTTGTACCAATCTTTTTTTTTTTTTGGAGGGGGGGATATTATTCTTAACTGGGTTTCGTCACTAACAGCTTCTTAAATCCACAGATTGAGATTCAGGAATGAAGTACAATACAGACTACAAGACCTGGTCTAAGGAGACAGGTTTCAGATCTAGATCATGTTGAGCTTAGATTAGGAGGATTTACATTGGCGTTCAGTGACACTAGAATTTAACAAGCTATTCTCATGATAGCATGGTACCAAATGGCAGGAATGTGGAGAAATTAATGTTTCTTAAGAGATTTCTGACATTTCAAACAATTCTTAAATGATTTCAGCCACATCCAAAACACTGCTGGAAAAAAAGCCCCTGACAATTTAGTATCTAACACAAAACAATAACTGTAAAGTCCGGTTCATTCCTAGGGATTAAATACATGGGCAATCCAAATCCAGTAAGTTTGGATTTCAGGTTCTAGTTGTGGTTCTCCTCTAGTAACCAGAAGCTTTATTTAACATCTCAATTCTGCATGTGCGGAGTCCTATGGATGCTCCAAAGTCTTGCCCAGCAAGTAATGGGTACAGATCAAAGCCTGGGATGGATTCTGACTATGGCCTGTTCTTTGGATGTTCCAAAATCATCCTCAGAAATCTGGAAGGAAGCTTCTCAGGCCATGCAGTCACTTTCGTTCCCCAGAAATGAATACAAGTGTCTGCTAATAGGCTGTAACTACTGACACAAATCCTTGCAATTTAGGTTGTTGAAAATATTCTTGGATTTTAGAGTCAGGAAGAGAACAACACAGCTCAGCTCATGTTGGGGTAGGATAGGTATAGTCCTGATTGTAAGGGTATTCCTCACTTTTCAGAAGGGAGTTAAGATGCTCAGGAATGTGTGATAGTTCTTGTTATTCTAATGACTTGGTATGAGTCAGCAGTGTGATGGGACATGGATAATGTGTTGTGTGTTTGTCCATTCATGAGTGTTACCTCACCAGTGTTTGGGACAACAACCTTTACAGTTCTTTACACTTCGTTTTTCCTTTAGGCCCTGAGTTGTAGTTCCTTAAAGAACATTATACCCTCACCTCCTTGTAGCAAGAACTTTTTCTTAATCTACGCTTACAAAATGTAAAGCACCACTGTATACTCTACCACAATTCAGATTAATCTTTGTCATTATCAGTACCACAGGTCTATGCACAAGACAATCTGTTGCTCAGCTGCCAGACGAACCAGTCTGATACCTGCACAAATGTTTTCACTCTAGTTTCATGTAAGCACCAATTGTAGTTAATAGGTGGAGTGGGGTTTCAAAGTCCACCTGAAACATTCACTGTTTGCCCGCCCATCCATTTTTTAAAATCACAGCCCTTTGAAAAAACATGGATTTAAATTACAGGGAAAAAGTCATTCAAATACCTGGACTAATTTTGCAAAACCTCTAAACCAAGGTTCACACGGTTTGTTCATCTCTTATTGCTAATGTTTTCAGTGTGTAGTACGAGGAAACCAAGGGATACCATACATGCATCTATCTCAGGACATACAATTAGGGTTGCCAGGTGTCCGGTATTGAACCGGACAGTCTGGTATTTAGACTTTGTGTCTGGTAAACAAATTGAGAAAATACTGGACACATAAATGTCCGGTATTTTCTAATTAAGGAACTTTTTCTGCTTTTCCTGGGTCCAGCTCGGCTTGGGACACGCGGCAATTAAAGGGGTTATGACCGCATTTCAGCCCAGGTCTCCCTGGTTACTCCCTGGTGCTTTTTAAAAAATTTTGCTCACATTTTCCCCTGCTATTTTTTTCTTTTTTGCTTGACAAATGTTTATCAAATTTTTGTCCGGTATTTTTTTTAAACCATCTGGCAATCCTACATACATTAAATCTGTTTCAGGCAATCTGGCACCAGAAAAGTCCAGCAGCTTACATGAACATGAAAGGGTTCACAAGAGATTTATCTCATCCAAGAATCTAGTCTAAAATAACCCATCTTGGTGCTGTTAATCTGGATTCACATGCTTTCAGCACTAAGAAACTTGCTATTGTGACCTACAATCTTCAAAAACACAGTGACCCAGAAATGACACTCCACTCAGAGGCAGTCCCACCCAAACAAAGCACAAATGATTTGAAGTGTCAGCTTCCCAGTTTTAGGAAACATATCTTTCCTTATTGTTTTCTATATATAAGACCTAAAAACCTTTGTTGGTTTCCTGACTGGGCTATTTTTTATTCTTATCATGACTACCCAGATAATTGAGACACAGTTATACACTTACACATCCTCTCTGCTTCCTTACTCACTGCCTTCAAATGGTTTAAGTTCACAAAAAACCTCTTGTGCCCTAGAGCTGTGGACCCCTCCCACTGTCTGAGTGACCCTCCTTTGACTGTCCAGGACCTTTATATCCTGTACTGAGAAGTTCCGCAAATGGATTTGATTTCCTTTTCCCTTCTGTACCATGCAAGGAGTTGGACTTGGAATTGTGGTTAGACTCAAATGTCACTTTGGATAAACATTTATTTTCAGCAAGGGAGATTGGGTGTGCTTGTTTAGAGGCCTTGGAGTAGACTGGCTAGGGAAGAAGGGGTTTATACCAAGTGCTCACAATATATTGATTCCCTTCCATGTTTATCATGCCTTTGGCTCCCCATAAGGGTCACATTGTTTTGGACTCCAGATTGTGTCTAGCCCTCAGACATCTCAAGCATCAGAAAAAAATTTCAATGGTGAAATGATTTCTAAGATTTCCGCCTGGATTGTGGACCTCATCAAAGCACCTCGTGCGCACAGGATGGAGTCAGCAAAGGCTCTACCTACCATGCCATCAGTTCTGAAACATGGCTACATTTTACCCACTGAATCAAGAGGCTGGCTGAAGGGAAATTTGCAAATACCATCTGTGCCTTTGGAATGATGGATAGATGCAGCACACAGTGTGAAATAATCATCCCCACCTTCAATTAAGACCTAGAGCAGGAATCGGTAAATACCATCCCGTGTGCTGGATCCGGTCCACCAGGGTTAGCTCCTGGTGGGCTCTTACCACTATATTTACCTGCACGGCTGCAGGTACCCACAATTGCAGCTCCTATTGGCTGCGGATCACTGTTCCCAGTGTTCCCTAGTCCACGAAGCTTCCTACCACTCCCTGGCTACGTCTAGACTGGCATGATTTTCCGGAAATGCTTTTAACGGAAAAGTTTTCTGTTAAAAGCATTTTTGGAACAGAGCGTCTAGATTGGCACGGACACTTTTCCGCAAAATCACTTTTTGCGGAAAAGCGTCCATGCCAATCTAGACGTGCTTTTCTGCAAAAAAGCCCCGATCGCCATTTTCGCCATCGGGGCTTTTTTGTGGAAAACAAATCTGAGCTGTCTACACTGGCCCTTTTGCGCAAAAGTTTTGTGCAAAAGGACTTTTGCCCGAACAGGAGCAGCATAGTATTTCCGCAAGAACACTGACAATCTTACATGAGATTGTCAGTACTTTTGCGGAAATTCAAGTGGCCAGTATAGACAGCTGGCAAGTTTTTCCGGAAAAGTGGCTGATTTTCCAGAAAAACTGGCCAGTCTAGACACAGCCCCTGAGAGTTCCTATGCTGTGTTCAGATGCTCAGTAAACCCTCCTGTTTTGCACTGCTTAGAGTGGCTCTGGTTTAGAGAGCAGGACTGCATTATTCTCCCAGCATATGTCTACACTACCACCCTCCACTTCCTGGGGGTATGTCTACACTACCACCCATTACGGTAGTTCGGAATAAGAAGCCTATTCTGAACTACCTAATCCGTGCCGCGTGTAGCCGTGGGCACGGAGTCCAAACTAGCGGACATTTAAAAATGGCGGCGCCCGGCAAGTTGCAAATGAAGCCCGGGAAATTCAAAACCCGGGCTTCATTTGCAACTTCGGTTGCCTATATTAACCACCCTAGTTCGAACTAGGGTGGTAGTGTAGACATAACCCCAGGAAGTGGAGGCTCCAGAGATCCAGAGTTGGTAGACACTCTGGGAGGGCCCATGGTGAGAGTCAGGCATGTGAAAGTTCAAAAAGGTGCGGCCCCAGGTTGCAGAGGGACTTACCCCCCTGAGAAAGTGTGGGCCCACAAGAAGGGCTGTCACAGTGAAGGGGGATTCCCCCAGGGACCATATGTGGCTAAATATAGGCCTGTCCTGTGAGTCCATGACACCCTGCTTTAGGCTGTTCCAGAAATATCATAAGAAAATTGTTGCTTGCGGTATTTCAGCTCTTATCTGTCAAGACCTGCTATAACCTGAGGGTGGATCAGTGCACGAAGTTGTAGGATAATGGCAGGAAAAAGTGGAACTTTTCTGAAACTCAGCAATGGTTCAACTCAGTTTTTATTTGGGCTTTGGAAAGAGTTTTAGGCTGGGGGATTCTTATTTGATTTGAACTACTTCACTCATCTCTTCTATACAGTGTAGATGAAGAGAGAGAATGACAAGTCCATCTAATTTATGTTTGTGACGGGGCAGAGGTGCCCCGCACTGAGAGCCCCCGGCAGACCGCTTGTCTGGCGGCGCTCAGGGGAAAGCCGGAGAGCCCCGAACGGGGCAAGCCGCGGCTCCCGCGCAAGCCGCAAACGGCTGCGCCGGCTGTTCGGTGGCGGCAGCAGCGGCAGCAGCGGTAGCGGCGGCACGCCGGCTGGATGCACCGGGGAAGCCCGGTGACGTCACTGGGCTGGTGACGTCACCCGGCAGGCATAAGGCCGGCCCGGAAGTCCATCCGCGCCATGCCGGGCGGGGCCCCGCCGGCGAGCCACGGCACAGGGATTTAAACACCTGCCGGGAGCGGGTGTGTGTGGGGGGGAGAGTGTTGAGAGTGCTTACCCCCGGGACCGGACAACGGATGGGCCCCAAGCCACGGAGGTAGGCTCAGATTTGGTGGGCCAACTCTGGATGGGGAGAGGAAGTAGCCCAGGGCGGGCAAAGGGAGCCTGCGGACTGGTGCGTTGCGGCTACGGCCCCGTCAGTCGGACCGGACAGGTAACACGTCCGAGTCCTTAGGGCCCTGGGCTGGGGTCCGTGAGAGAGGGCGGGCCCGGACCCCCCTCTTCCCATCAGCGAGAGTAACGTGCCTAACAGGTCTCGGGCAAAGTGACATTACTGTTGACTGGGACGCTGAGAGGCGATCTTAAGGGGGACGGGACCACGGGACTGGTGGCTGAAGGGGGACACGTTTAAAATGTTCAATTCGCATTGTCTTTTAAAATGAACACAAATTGAACCTGTTATGCCATTGTGGAAAATGGCACAGAATAGGCTATCTGTCATAGTTGTTCCAAAATGTGTAAGTGTTGGGACCTGGGTTTTAGCTCATTCCCATCACAGACAAGTGCTATTGTTCTTTAAAAGTAAAACAATCCCCACCTCTCTATTTCCTCTATACACAGTCTACTTTATTATAAGATGACAAAGAAGACTGCATGACTCATGATGACAGAATAAAATGCAGCTCCTGAATATTTTTTTCACCTATTGTATTAAAACTACATCAGAGGAAGTGTTTGCACAATCTTTTGGAACTGGAAACAAGCATGACTGAACACCGCCATAAAATATAGACTTATTTTTGTACATCAAGGGCAGTAATTTTACAAGATGCCTCAACTAGTTATATAATTCTGTGGGTCTTAAAGGTCACTGCCATGGAGGCAGGCAGACACATAGCACATTTGGTTGTCTATTTTATTGCACATATTGGGTGTGTATATATTAATGTTCTCATGAGTTTCCAGCAGGTAGAGATTTATTATTTATATAATTAATAAGTAACCAATCCTGTATACATAGGTACTTGTACATTCCATATGCAGATTTATTCTATTATATGTCTCATTATAACCCAATATCACAGTATATTCTAAAGTGCCAAGACCTCTGAGATTCCTACCTGCTGGGCAGTTGCATCTTTGGTGCGTGTCTCGAACTTCTCGATGTCTTGGCAAGTTGAACTTTAATTTCTGTAAAATAAAGGGGAGAGGAGGAAGCATCAGTAATAGTGATATAACCCACATGTCAAGTGTGTCAGCAGTATAAGGTGGGAGGAAGCTAATCAGTGAGGTACAATGAGAAGGAGATATCTTCTGCTGGACTGAAGGCAGGTAATTAGTCCACAACCTTAAACTTCATACCACATGTCTCCTGATTGAAAGCAGGCAGAGAAAACTTCATAATAACCTTCAAGAGAAATCCTTTGGTAAGAAGCCACAACACTGAATAAAGAGGTGACTATGTCCCATGTAAAGGCTGTAATATTCAAAAACCCAATAAAGAATCAGTAGTAGATAAAAAATGGAGACCGGCCCTGTTCTCCCAAAGAACTAGCTCCTTGGGTTAGTGGTAATTTTGTCCGAAGAGATGATCCTAGAAAAGACGGTAACTTTGAAACATTCCATATAGTGCTGGTTGGACAACGACAAATCCAATTAATGAAAACTTCTGAGGTTTTGAAATGTGTTTCCATTCCATTGAAACAAAAAGAAAACTATTGACAATGTCTGTGAAACAGAACTGTGTTAAAGACCCCCCGTTTTGGATCAAACATGTCAGATTTTTGATCCGTCTCTCTGGGAATTGAAATCCACTCCAGATCTCAGAAATTCTATTTTTTCTTTTAAAGAACTCTTTATATTAAAATCAATACATTTATGTGAAAGGCTAGTTTCTGCAAAACACCATTTTCCTAAAATGAAAACTCATGTTCTTGAAAATGTTCTGATCAGTTCTAATTATATATGCATAAACTGTATTTTAACGCACCCATCATGATTTTGAAGAGAAAACAATGAATCCATTTAGGCTGGTTATACATAACTGAGATGCTGGGTTAGCCACGCAGGGTCTCTGTTCAGAAATAGTTTATGACTTACCCAATTGCTGTCTGCATCTTGTTCTTGACTGGATCTGTGGGCGTGTTGATAATCTGAGAAGACTATCCATTAACTGGAGAACTACCTGTACGAATTTTAGGGCAATACTCCCTACTAAGGAATCATGACTAACTTTTAAGAACCATTGTGTATCATATTCACCTGCTTTTGTTATACACATATCTGAGAACTGGGGCCAACATTTTCAAAGATAAGTATCTGATTTCCATATTTAGGCTCTCAAGTAGGTGACATGATTTTTAAAAGTTCTGAACACCCTGCAACTCTAATTGAATGTACTGAGAAGTCAACAGGAACTGGTGGGTTCTCAGTACCTTTACAAACCATGTCACTAATTTAGGAGCCTAAATATGGACTCAAAAGCCTAACTTTAGGCTCCTATTTTTGAAAATTTTGGTTAGGGAGACAAGAATATATCATCTGCGCCTTTTCCTCTCAATATTGATAAATGCCTCAAAATAGTTACTGTATGTGTCATATAACTACGTGTCATATAAGGAAATGTAATGTAATATAATTTAGTAAAAGTCAAACTCAGAAGGAAACATTTCAATTGATCCAAAGTGAATTTTTCCTAAAGTTTTATTTCATGATTCAGAATAAAAACAAATGTAGAAATCACAGGAGTGCTCACAAAATGGAAATCCCAGTTCCCCCAAAGCTATATACACATACAGGCAGTCCCCGGGTTACGTACAAGATAGGGACTGTAGGTTTGTTCTTAAGTTGAATCTGTATGTAAGTCGGAACTGGCGTCCAGATTCAGACACTGCTGAAACTGACCGCCAGTTCTGACTTACATACAGAATCAACTTAAGAACCCCAGGCGTCCCCAAGTCAGCTGCTGCTGAAACTGATCAGCAGCTGATTCCAGGAAGCCCGGGGCAGAGCAACTCTGCCTGGGGCTTCCTGTAGTCAGCGCTGGTCAGTTTCAGCAGAAGCTGACTTGGGGACGCCTGGGGCAGAGCAGCTGGGGTGCTACTGGACCAACCCAGCAGCACCCCATCTGCTCTGCCCCAGACGTCCTGATTCAGCCGCTGCTGAAACTGACCAGCAGCAGCTGAATCAGGACCTGGGGCAGAGCAGCTGGGGTGCTGCCGGGTTGGTCCAGTAGTGCCCACGGGCGCTGCAGGACCAATCGGCAGCGCCCCAGCTGCTCTGCCCCAGAGTCCAAAACAAAAGCCTGGTCTGCTGGGGGGGGGGGAGCACACTAGCTGCGTCCCCTCCCCCCAGCAGACCAGGGACACGGGGAGCAGAGCCGCAGCAGCAGCGGGGTGCCGCGCCTCTGAGGCTTTGCTCTGGCAAAGCCTCTGAGGCGCGGGACCCCCCGCGGCTGCGGCTTCAGTCAGGGTGCCTGTGGTCTGCTGGGGACCGTCCCCAGCAGACCACAGGCACCCGGACTGAAGCCGCAGCCGCGGGGGGTCCCGCGCCTCTGAGGCTTTGCCAGAGCAAAGCCTCAGAGGCGCGGGGAACCGCCGCTGCTGCCGCTCCAGTCTGGATGCCTGTGGTCTGCTGGGGACGGTCCCCAGCAGACCACAGGCACCCTGACTGAAGCCGCAGCCGCGGGGGGGTCCCGCGCCTCTGAGGCTTTGCCAGAGCAAAGCCTCAGAGGCGCGGGACCCCCCCGCGGCTGCGGCTTCAGTCCGGGTGCCTGTGCTCTGCTGGGGACCGTCCCCAGCAGACCACAGGCACCGGGTCTCATGCGGCAGCAGCGGGGGTTCCCGCGCTTCTGAGGCTTTGCTCTGGACGGTCCCCAGCAGACCACAGGCACCGGCACCCAAGTGGCAGCAGCAGCGGTTCCCGCGCTTCCGAGGCTTTGCCAGACGGTCTCCAGAAGACCAGGGGCACCGGAGCAGCTTACGAACGGGGCTTTCTCGCCCCGACTTCCGGGGCGAGAAAGCTCCGTTCGTAAGTGCGGATCCGACGTAAGTCGGATCCGCGTAAGTCGGGGACTGCCTGTATACCCTTCTGAACTAAAAACCTAGCTCTGAATGCCTTTGTACTTCAGGAATTTTGAGATCTAGATCCTAATCTAAGGCTACGCCTACATTGGCATGATCTTGTGCAAGAACTCTTTTGAGGAAGAGTTCTTGTGCAAAAACTCTTCCACAAGAGAGTGTCTACACTGGCATGTGCTTTTGCGCAAGAGATGTGTTTTTGCGCAAGAGCATCCATGCCGGTGTAGACGCTCTCTTGCACAAGAAAGCTCTGATGGCCATTTTAACCATAGGGCTTTCTTGCACAAGAAATTCATGTTGCCTTTCTACACTGACCTCTTGTGCAACTGTTATTGCACAAGAGGGCTTCTTCCTGAGCAGGAACATCATAGTTCTTGCGCAAGAAACACTGATTCCATATATTAGAACGTCAGTGTTTTTGCACAAGAACTCGCGGCCAGTGTAGACAGGCAGCAAGTTTTTGCACAAAAGCGGCTGCTTTTGCGCAAGATCAGCCAATGTAGACAAAGCCTATATGTTGTGGCTCAGACCCTCCTGGAAATAAAGTTCATAGTTGTAGCTTGCTTTTGAATACTCTGAGGTAAATTTCAAACAGGGGCACAAAGAGTCATATAGTTTATATGTAATCTTAAATTGTCAAACAGGCATATAGGTTCCCCTTTTTATCCAAGTGCCATTCTGAACATCCCAACACAAGATTTCAACATCTCAGTAGGGTTCCCACATTTGGAAATTGAGCCCTGCATATCATTTATCTTTGTGAGTTAAGGAATGATGTCACAGTGCATGATTTGCATGGACAGGAGTGTTTTGTAACAAGTCATTCTCTAACTAGTGAAGATTAATGCTCTGCTTGGAACTCAGCTCTTTGATGCACTATTTATAGAACAGAACTATTAAAAATGTAAAAAGGATCTGTCATTCAAAGTTGCAGAGGACAGTCAGGCTGTCAAAAGAAATTGACAGTGACACATAACTGGTAGAAATAAACATTTATTTAATCAGCTATTTATTTTGCTACTGTAGAACTCTGTGTGGAGGAAGTGATGACCCACCAAACTCTGGAAACGGAGACAGAGAATTCAGCAGAGCCTCGTCACTGAGTGTGAAGAGTGGAATGTATCTAATGTACAATACTGTTAAAATCACCTATAAGATCACTGTAACAGCACCATATGTTCCCCCGGAGTTTAAAAACAAAATTATAAACATATAGTTAGAAATGACTGTGAGAGCTTGGAATCTAATAATTTGTAATAGGTGCTGACAGAGGGCCTGCCTCTCTTCTACCACAGGAAATATCTGTGCAGTTCCCATTGTGGAGTTTCTTCCAAATTCTTGGGGCTTGGATTCGTGGAAGAAGTAGCCAGACAGGACCCCAGACTGCATGGATCCTCTGAGATACACTCAAACTTCTGAGATAGGTCAGCAGAGGCCTTGTGTTTCTGTGCTATTGAATTAGAATTTAGGAGTTAGTAGATTTCAATTCCATGCATAATATAGTAGACCAATATTGACTATTCACAGAAAAGCACATGACTTCAGGGGACCTAATTTCAATTCCATGAAAGTAATGAAAATAATTTTACTGCTTTCATCTTCATTTTCATTTCTCTGTATCACAAAACTACTATTCAGCTCATATAACAAACAGTTTCTGCCCCAAAAAAGTATAAACCCAGACCATGAGGGAGTGTGGTGAATTAGATTAAGATGTATTGGCCATCTGTAAATTATTTTCCCATGCTACAACTGATGTTCTCTGTCCCTCATCATGAGCAGCAAAGTTACCAGATTTTTATAAGAGAAATAACTTGGCCGCTATGAGATTTCTATCCAACAATTAAACACTGAATATTGATGTAATCCATTTGATATTTTAAATCCCAAAAGATGTCTGAATCTACATAAAATGTCACTCCTGGAAAAGTCCTGGATAACTATTTGACAGTTCTGGATATGCTTTAGTAATTCATCAGCTGATAAAGGAACATAGTCAAGTGGGTCAAAATCATTTATGTGCTTGTTTGTTTATTTACAAAACATGGTTTCTTTTATTAAGCAGAAATTCCTATGAGGAAATTTCCAGTTTAGTTGAATTTTTTTTTTGGCGGGGGGGAATAAAAAACTGTTTTTTTTTTTTATTTTTATCACCTCAAACAAATCAGTGAAAAAAAGGCAAGTGGAAATTATATTTTCATTTTATATGATTTTTCCCCCAACAAATAAGATCTATTTTCCCACTAGCTCTAGGATCCAATCTGAGATGTCTGTAGATCTGTTAACACCATATTGATTAGTGGGACTGAAATCTGTTATTGCATGCCTGAGAGGTGCATTCACACTGGCCAAAATCAGATCTGTAATTCATCTGTTGGGCAGCTGCATGCATGGTCAAAAAGGTAAAGGTGCTAAAGGCAAGCATGGCTTTTTACCATTGTATCATCCCGTCTGGTTTTTCCAACAGTAGATTTCATATTAGGATCATGATACCATTTGTTAAAGTTACTTCATTAAAGTCACTTAAAAATCCATGTTCCTGGATTTTTATAAAACTAATAAATACAACATATTTATACAGCTAATCGATTTACAAACATGTCCTGAGTTTCTGGAACTGCAGCTCTCATGCTCTGGTTAGTCCCCGTATGTCCTTCTTATAGCCCACCTCCTGAAGTGCGTTACCAGAGCATGTGAGACTCTCACCTTCATTTTAGTTTCTAGCCCCCTGCTGGCAAAGAAAAGCTTTCAGTAGTGAGATATACAAACTCAAAAACAAAAGGCAAATGAACAGAAATCACAATTTGCTTTGTAAAATCTCATGATTTTAAGCCAATTTAATAAATTTGGGACCTTTTCATTACTTTTGAAAGTAGGGGGTTGGCAATGCTGAGATGGAGAACTAGGAGAAAGTAGCACATAGTAACTAAAAGCACCACAATTTGGCACTAGCTGACTATTGGATAGCAAACATACTGAAATTCAGTTCCCTGAATCAGTTAAATGAAGCTAGAGAAAATCTTCAGGTTGGAACACAAAAGCAGAGTATGTCAATATTTCTCCTGCTGAGCACCTTCCCCAAAGCTGAAAAAGTTAGAAATCTATACCAACATGATAGTAAAGAGCATTGATCCATTCTCCCCTTTTCCAACACACTCTAAAATCTCTTGAGTAGCTCTAAAGAGGTGACAAATAAACTCCATGACATTTGATACAAGGCTGAGCTGTGTTCAGCACTGTTTTGTACAAGCAGAGAGTGGCAGTAAAGTCAACTTTCTGTGTCCTGGTGGTCGTCAGGACAATGATTATTTTTAAATTATGTAAAAAAATCAATTTCCAACTCCGGAAGTTGATCACTTCTTCCTTTATTGTAAGCAGAAAGCCCCAAGAACAACCTGGGTTCCACCCCACCAAGCTTCTGGCAAAAAGAGACAAGGCCACGTGTTCACCAGCGCTGAGAAATACTTAGTTTGCCTCTTTCCATGCCAACTGAACAGTTTATTTGCACTTTTTATTATATTTTTTCTCATGTCCCATAAATATAGAGGCATTCTAATCTGAAGTCAAAGTTTTTTCAGAAACATCCATATCAGTCCTAGGCAACATAGACTTTTTTGGGGAAAGACATGGTATCTATTTCTGGCTGACAGAAGACTCCAGCCCAGTATTTACTACTGATGACCGTAGCAAGAAGTTTTGACAGTAGCTAATGAAGTCTGCACTAGTCAGATTGACTCTGTAAAGGACTGACCACCAGTCTGTTAATTCTATTGAACTAAAAAGAGAAGTAGCAGCATAGCCAACATTAAGTATTCTAAAACAAAAGAATTAGGTCTAAAAAATTAGGAGGTTTGATAAAACATGATTTTTTAAAAAAAAGATAGGTTTGGGTTTCTTTTTATTTGCCTTCTGGTTCCTGAATCTCTCAAACTTTTCTCTATTATGAGAAAAGTAACCAGGAGAGCAAAATGAAAACTGAGATTCTCATGTAATCCCCTGATTCCAGGAGCTGCGGCTTAACAAGATTTATTATTAAGAACATGAGAGTGGGGATCACTGGAACAACCCGAACTGGAAGTAGATGCTTGCATGGAATAGCTTGTGCATGAAACTCCTGGGAGGATGAAGCTATTAAAATGGATGAGTGTAGCCTTATGATGTACTGGATGTATTTATCCACATGATCCCTCACTCTGCATAGGAAGCAGGAATGGGCCCTTCACAAATGTTTTCCGTGTGAGTGAGATTTCTTGCTAGATCACTTATGTACATAGGCCCCAATCCTCCGTTGTTCCATCACAGCACTTCACACAGGAATGGTGTGTGTGGGGGGGGTGGGGAGATGTGGCTGCCAGCCTCCTTCTCATCCCCTTGTTTTCAGGGAAGTGCATGCAACCCACAGGTAGAGGCACTGAGAGCACTTATAGGGTACGTCTACACTGCATCCCTAGTTTGGACTAGGGATGCAAATGGAGATGACTGAAGTAGTTAATGAAGCGGGGATTTAAATATCTCGCGCTTCATTAACATGATCTCGCCGGCGCGCTAGTTCGAATCACACCTGATTCGAACCAGGAAGTGTGCGCCGGGACGCGTTAGTTCGGACTAAAGTCCTGAGGAGTAACGTTAGTTCGGACTAAGGGCTTTAGTTCAAACTAACGCGTCCCGGCGTGCACTTCCTGGTTCGAATCAGCTGTGATTCGAACTAGCGCGCCGGTGAGATCATGTTAATGAAGCGCGGGATATTTAAATCCCTGCTTCATTAACTACTTCGGTCGTCTCCATTTGCATCCCTAGTCCGAACTAGGGATGCAGTGTAGACATACCCATAGAGAGAAAGAATGAGTTTTCTCTATAGCATTAGCTGAGAGCCGGCTGGCTTTTCGCTCAGGCAGTAGAGCTCATGCACTAAGCTCCAGAGGTCCCGGTCCTATCAGCACCGCATTGGCACTCTGTCATGCCCCTGGTTCAAGCTAGAACTTACACTCTGGCTGCCCCCAGGGAAGAACAGCCAAAGGCCCACATGGTCCAGCTACACCCTCTCCTTTGTTTTTTCCCTGCCTGCCCTGGCACACCTCTTACCCTTTGTGGGAACAGCAGTGTAGTGCCACTGAAGCATCTGTAAGGTATCTGAGAAACCCTCTTAAATACTGCCCCCTAAAGGTATGTGGCGGTAATTCAGCCTGAACAAACCGGCAAACATAAAATGACTCACAACCCCCGTTCAAGCATATACTCACCCATATAAACACCTCACCATATACCCATTTGCAACACACTGGCATACATGCCCCACCCAAAACTGCAGCTTCACAATAAACACACAAACATGCTGTAACAGTTCTGGTACACACATTGACTTTATATCAGGAGTGGGCAATAATATTTGCCCAGAGACCACTTCAAAAATTTTTGAAGTAGCCCCGGACCACCCTGGAAAGGGTGGGCCTAAACAGGAAGGGGCAGGGCTACCCGACCCCCAGACCATGATTGGTCTTGGGGTGGGAGAGCCCCTTTCCCCCCCTTCCCACTAGGCACCCATGCCCTGGAAGAGGCTTGGCACGCTCCCCCACCCCCAGGCCAATCAGGGCCTGGGGGCAGAGAAGCACGGGAAGCCTCCTTCTACCCGACGAGGAGCAGGTGACACTTTGAAGTGCTGTGGGCTACTTGCAGGGCCGGGGCAGGGCAAAGGAAGCTTCACGCAGCTCCCCTGCCCCCAGACCCTGATTGGCCTAGGGGCCGGGGAGCGTGCCAAGCCTCCTCCGCTCTCCCCCACACACCTCCGCCCTGTGAGCAATGTGCGGCGCTTCAAAGCGTCACGTGCTTCTGGCAGGGCGGGAGGAGGCTTCGTGTGCTCCCCCGCCCCCAGCCAATTAAGGCCTGAAGGTGGGGGAGTGCCTGAAGCCTTCTCTGCTCTGCCCCTGCCCTGCGAGCAGCATGCGGCGCTTCCAAGCGCCACGCGCTGCTCACAGGGCGGGGCAGAGTGGAGAAGGCTTCAGGTGCTCCTCTGTCTCCAGAACCTACTTGGCTTGGGGGCAGGGGAGCATCAGGGCCTTTGCAGGCTGGATCCACCCGCTTGGTGGGCCGGATCTGGCCCACAGAGGCCCTTTTGCCCACCCCTGCTTTAAATGCACACAGAGAGAAGGCACAGTCACATGCATGTGAATCTAAGACAAATACATCTACATATACACTCAGAAAATCCTCACACCATAAATACAGGTGTGTCCCCACCCTCTGCCCTATACAATTTAAGGGAGAATGCCAAGCTGCTTCACTCCATGTCCTTCTCATTCCCCCAGCAGTCTCCTCAATTAGAATGGATTTCCCGGTTTTGGAAGTCTGGGGATTTTCAAAAAAATCATTTTGTGCTGAATTATATGAAAGTGACAGCTGTAAAACTCATTACGGACAAAACATTGAGGGAGAGCATAGTTTGTCCAGGAGGATGTGGCCATGAGAAGCCTGGTAATCTGAAAGAGAAGGGGATGAATATGCTTCCTTGCTCACCCTTCCTCTAAAGTGATCTCCCAGTCCTTTCCTTTCATATTCCACCACTTTTTGTGTCTCACTTGTTTTTCCCATTCTTGTTCTGTATCCTTTTCAATTGCCTTTCTCAACCTCCCTTCCTACTCTCCTTTATCTGTCTCTTTCCTTCTTATTTCATCATCCTTCCTGGAGACTCAGTGTAGCGAGAGAGGTAAATAAACTCTTAGAAAATAACTCATTTACTTGTCCTGATTCCCCTCTCACAGACACGGGTGTAAATCTGGAGTAACTCCATTCAAGTAGATGTAATTACAGCAGTGTAAATCTGGTGTGACAGGAGAATCAAACTCATTTTCTCTTAGTGAACCTAACTTCTTTCGTTAAGTTCTGTTATAATTTTGAAACTTTCACGTGGCAGTGTCCTAACAGTGGCAGTGTCCTACCGTCAAGGATGCCAGCTTCCTCGCAACAGTGTCCTGTCAATGCCAGCAAAGTCTCCAGTGATAGGGACTTCCTTCATATTCCCACCAGGGTCTACACAGCAACATTATTTCAAAATAACTAGTGTTATTTCAAAATTACATAGTCTGTATCTACACAGCAGGCAGTTATTTCTAAATAATGTGGAAATACTGTCAAACTGGAGGACTTCTTACTCCGACTCCTGTAACCCTCATTGTACGAGGAGTAAGGGAAGTTGGAGGAAAAGTGCTCTGTTTCAAAATAAGTGCTGTGTAGACGCTCCCAATTTCGAATTAAGCTATTTTGAAATAAGCTACACAATTGACATAGCTTAATTTGCGTAGCTTATTTCGAGTTAAGCCCTGCTGTGTAGACACATCCCCATTCTCCTGTGTCAGCTACAAATGGAGCAGTGTGTGAGCCTCTTCATGACAGTGTCCCACATAGGTCAGCAGGACTTTTGCAATGTGACCTACCCCACAGAAATCCATTACTAGGATTCCAGCAGTATGGGCTTATAGGGCAACACCCAGTCAATTCCAGCTAGTTGTAAGCTTCCTCACAGCAGTGCCATATCAGTGTTAGCTATTAAAGAACTCATCTGCAGTCTAATCAGTCTCTCAAAGAACCACCCTCAGATATCAAGCACTCAGAGTCATTACATGTAGTGGAGAGATATTTTATCCAGAACCCCCCATTATTTTAACCAGATGTCTCAGCATATGATGAGATTATGGTAGAGTCATAGTGTTGCTCTCATTTACTTTTTGCTGATGTTCTATGGTAAGGCTGCTCTCAATGGCATTAAACTGGACTAATTGTATTACTTCGTTCCTTGACTTATTTCCTAATAATGCAACATGTGAATGAAATAATGAAACACAGCGGGCTGCAGAAACTAGCTCCATTTTTTATAAGCTAATGGGTCTGACACCAGTTCTTTCCATACTGTCTGTTCATATGAATCTGTGAAACGTATGACCCGAGCAAAACCAGAAGTGGCTTGCACAGTGAAGGGTGAAAAGAAGGCCCAGCAGGACTTCTCTGGATATAGCAGAACACCCTCCCTGATCATGTCAGTCAGTGAACAGCAAAGTTTGGCATTTTTGACTGGTTTGGACAAGTGAGCACCCATCTAATTTCTAGCACTTCTCAGAACCACGGCAAAAGCCACAAGCTGGTCAAGCTTTTAAAAATTGGCCTTCAACAACAATTATGAAGAACCAATGTGTTGTATTAAAAGAAGTGTTCTAGGTAAGACATGCGAAGTAACTGTCACGTTCTCTTGAGCACTGGTGAGACCTCACTTGTGGTAGTGTGTTCAGTTCTCACTGCCACACTTTAGGAACAATGTGGAACTATTAGAACAAGCCCAGAGGAAAGCTAAAAACTGATAAAAGGTTTAGAAACCCAGCCTATGAATAAAGATTTTTTAAAAATTGGCATGATAAGACACGACTGAAGAGGGACCTGATAACAATCATATACATTAAGGGCTGCTATAAAGAGCATGGTGATATATTATTCTGCGTGTCCACTGAAGGTAGGACAAGAAGTAATGGGCTTAATCTGCAGCAAGGGAGATTGTGCTTAGATATGAGGAAAAACGTTCTAATTTAAAGGATAATTAAACCCTGGAATAGGCTTCCAAGGGAGGTTGTGGAACCTCTGTCATTTTTGAGGATTTTAACAACAGGCTAAACAAATGCCTGTTGGGGTAGCCTAGGTTTATATCCAGCACTATATTTCTATGACTTTGTGATTAGAGACATGAAGAGGGTACGTCAGAATGATGAAATGGAGGATCTTTCACAGAGTTGGAGGGTTTATCTCTGAGCTTTACGATGCACAATATGTCTCATCTAACTATTTGTCTGTCTGTCTAAAATTTTTGACAGCAATGATCACTGTAATATCTAAGAATCTGACCCAGCACCCATGGGACTCCGCAGAAGGACTCACATTGACTTCCAGCAGTGTTTGGATCAGGCCCCAAGTGCTCTGAGTCAGCTAAGAGCTCAGGAGTATCCTACAGCAATATTTGTCTTTTTATTTTCTAAACTACTGTAAAAGTGGTTTGGATTGAAATAAAAGGGTATTTCTTCTCAACTGCTTTGAAACAGGCACCTAAGAATCAGCTCATCGTACTGCTTACCTGTCTCTGCCTGCTGCGTTTCTCATTTTACTTGTCACAATATGCATTTATTTGCTACTGTCACCGTGCCGTTCCCAGGCATGTTCAGTTCAGCTGGATTTTGCTATGTGTTTTAAACTGTGCTAATGTGATGTTCAAACCTGGTTTCTAAATTGCACCCTGTATACCTACCTCTCCTGGTTTTCTGTCATCTCAAATGTA
Source organism: Pelodiscus sinensis (assembly GCF_049634645.1). Taxonomy (NCBI): domain Eukaryota; kingdom Metazoa; phylum Chordata; order Testudines; family Trionychidae; genus Pelodiscus; species Pelodiscus sinensis. The sequence goes on along the minus strand of NC_134718.1, from coordinate 29,402,526 downwards.
TCCAAAACCCTTTGTTACCAGACTGAAGTTAAAAACCGATGCTAGAAAGGGGCCCTTTTTTGGGTAAAAGAAACAGAACCCTCTAATTTTAAAACGGTGAAAGCACAGACAAATCATAGACTTTGCCAGACAGAAGCAAAATATGAACTGCCTACAAAGAAGGAGGGTTAAAGGGGAGAGATCTGAGGGGATTCACATCTTAATGAGTTAACAAGCTCTTGGTGGAATCATTTGCTTAGACAATTCTTTAAGCAAAATAGAAAAAAACTAAAATATATATTTATATGAAAATGAAAGCACACAGACCTCATCAAACAGTTGGTCAACTCTTCCCAAAATAGCTGTCTCCATTTGGTCTGCAGAGAGCCAGGCAGGGAGTTGAGTGCATCTGTCTGCTTCCAAATGTGAAACCCTGGATTGCAGGTCTGATGTCCTAAAGTATAGCAGGAGGCTCAGCACCAGAGAAATCAAAGACACCCCAGGAAGCCCAGAGCCCAGTAGCAGAGGAAACCTGCAGCATCTCTCTCCATCCCCTGTCCGGGGGGGAGCAATACACCCCCTGTCAAAGGCACCAGTGCTAGCACCTTTCCAGCCTTTCTCCTCCAACATTCTCTCCCTGTCCTGAGAAACAATAAATAAATAAATAGAATAAATAAAGTTTCAATCCCACTCCAGGAAGGACAATCCAGAATTCATGGAAGAGCAGCGTCCAAGGGAATCCCAATGCCACTGAATAATGGTAATTATAACAACAACAATAACAAAATTATATGGATAAAAAAGTTATTAAAAAAAAGAAAGGATCCAACTCCAGAAGTTTTGGGGAAAATAATCAGATCAGTTTATGTCTTTCAGTCTTTGCTGTTCTTTTCCTCTCCCTCTAGGTTTGTCAGTTTCAATTCCTTAGCAGAGTGGTTAAGAGATTGCACATGAAAGTCCCCATTAGAGAGAGGTAATTCTCAACTGCTTTGGAGTTGCACTGTGGCTGATCCTGGCTTCTCTGTAACATGACACACTCTCTCTGAACTACAGGGATCGGATGAGCAAGCTGTACTGCTTCCCAAAGTAACCTCCTCTGCTCTCCCTCTCTCCTGCTCTCTGTGCGATGATTTATTTATTTATGCAAAGTTTCTGGGTGGGATCAGACCTTGGGACGCCCCCATCCCCATCAGTCCCCAAAGTACCTCTCATCAGCTACCCCTTTCCTTTGAAGTGACACTCACTACAAGTTATTTATAGCATCAGGAAAGAGACTATAAAGCAGAGTCAGGACTCACACTTCTTTCCTTGTCTCACACCAAGGTGGGTTTTTTTTAAACTTCCTTCATAGGGGACTTTATGAGACTGTCACAAATGGGTCCTGGTTTCTGGACAGCTTTGCCTTTTTGAACTTTTGGGGATGGAAGGAACTGGGAGCAGAATTTTACCTGCTTTCAGATTGTTCTGCAGTGAATCTTCCACTGTCTTTTTTCTTTGTGTGGAGGCAAAACTGTGTCAGTAACTAGGACATATAGGTTAATTTGGTGCAAGTGTTTCAGAAAAGCAGCCCACTGATGTGGAACAGGATGGAAATAGCCAAAACTCTGAACAAGGTCCACAAAAGCCATGTGGGATCTAAAATTCAGCATGCAGCTGAACTGAATGGAGTCTGTCCTTTTGGCAGCCTCTGCTGGCATATAAATTGAATATAGATCCCAAACCGAAGTGACGACTCAAATAGAGGGGTGGAGAATGTGTTGGGATGGAGGAGGGGTGCTGTTTGAGGGCGCTCAGCCTGTCTCTTAAATGCTCATATTTCAGTCTGCAGTCAGAATACCTTGCTTTCCGTTAATGTTGGGTCTACAACCTAATTGGCCAAGTCAGTTGTTGGACAGGATGCCTCCTCCAAAACACTCTGGTGCTTCAGGAAGTGAGGCTGATGATTCAGTATGTATTGTTCTCCTTGCCTAGCATAGGGCTAGGGGGTGCTGGGCGGCTCGAAGTATTCTTTTTTCAACTAGATACAAAAAACGAGGCTCTTGTTACTCATTTATTACAGATCCTCTGTCACGTTCTGTTATAGTAAAAAAAAAGTGGCCAAATTCTTCCGGAGGCAATTACACTCTGCCTGCCTGTGTTCCCTTTGCAATTCCCACTGGATTCAGTGTTATTCATTTTGTTATCTAGCATGTAATATCATTTTATTACTATTCCTGTCATCATTCTTTATTAATTACATGCCATGTTGCTGAGGCTCCCCAGTCAAGGAGCAGCACCCCATTGTACCAACACAGAACAAGATGGCCCCTTGCCGGGGTGGGAGCTTACAGTTTAGTGTAAGACAAGAGACGGTGGATGGAGATGGACAGACAGGGAAGGGAAAGGAAACAATGAGACAATAGTGGACAGCGTGATGGGCAGTGGTCTGGGTGTGCCAGCAGCCTGCTTGGTGTCACAGGTGCTCTGTTCCACCATGGAGATGGCTGCGTTTCAGTAATGGGTGAATTGGACAGTCTGTCACTTTAACTCCCTTGAGTTTTAATTAACAACAAAGCCCAATATCAGATTTTGCTGGCACAGAGTGTAGCAGCAGTCTTTGGGGATGGCAACTCTGCTAAGCAAGGAGGTTTCAGTGGAAAATGGCCACAAACTTTCCTGCACCGGGGAACAGGCAGGGAAATGTAGAAAGCCAGCATACCTACCAACATGGGCTGCACTAGCTGGTAAAGGGGGTGTCCAGGCAACCCGGCAGGCAGTACACTGATTGATCACCTTCCCACTTACAGGGTTCCCATGGAGTCTACAATGGGAGCAAAGAAGAATCACTTCCATAGCAACCGCCCCCAAGAGGACCCTATTAATGGAGACACCATCAACTCTCTGCTAGAATCTATCCCCTATGAAGTGCACAGGGCCACTCCAGCTGAGCCATGGTTGCAAAGTGCTTTGAGATCACAGCTTGGAAAGGGGCTATGGGTAAACATGCCAAGAACCTCAAGCTGTGAAGTCTCTCCTTTTCACTAAGCATTCCCTGAAAAATTTATTTCAGCTTCTTGGTTGCCCCTCCCCATACACCTCTCCATGTTTTGAGAAGATTTACAGAATGATTACTTTGTCTGGAGAAGGCAGAAGAGCTGGGTATCAGGAATAAAGAGGCTGTAGTCATTACATCTATAAAACTTGAAGAGAAATTGACCCTTGTTCTCTGTGAGAAATGGAAACTCAATTCAATAGCTTCTCAAGATAACATATGCTGCAATTCAGCACCCGGATTAAAGGTCTCAGGTCTGTAGGACCAGATATGGTTGTTCAATTGAGAGAGAGAACAAAAAGTGAACAAGATTAAATAAACACTAACGCTAGCCAATATTCATGCTAATTAACAGTTTATATGGTTAATTGGCAGGGCTGATTGCCAGATATCTGCCCCAGCCATTGAACAGTAGTTGCCTGGTGGAACCGTGCCCTTTCACTATATCAGATACATCCCTCTCTTTCATATGGCTCCTTTTCTTTGCATTAGTGGAGGACATGTTGACACTTGCAGAAGCTATCCGCACTCACTGGTTGCCTGAAGTGCTCTTGTTGAGTCCCTCTTCCACGGGACTCTGCTTAGTTCCACAGAGCTAAATGCATGGCCACTCTGCCTGCTCAAGAGCATCCCCCAGTCCTGGATAAAGCTTGAAGGGTGAGCACAGCCAGGTGAAGGATACCTGAGAAGGTGAGAAATGCCTTGCAGGCTTATCTGGCATTTCAAACTACACAACTAGAAGCAGCAATTCACCTCTCTCAGAGTTATTGTATCAGCTGCCATAGGAAGACAGCACCGCCATCTGTTGACATTTGGTTCCCGTATTCAAGGTTATCTTCCCAACTAGAAGTCTTGAACAGTAACTTGTTTTATAAAGTGAAAAGTTAGTCTGGAACACAGTTCTGCAGTGAGGGTGTCCCAGAACCTAAGGAACTGGTCACGGAGTGTAGGCATAGCTTGCCACAAAATACATGTTATATATGCTATAACGAGTATACATCACCTTTGGGGCTGAAATGGTGGCCTTTTTCTGCTTTTAGGAGCATTGAATAAGGGCACCTAGCTGTGCCAAGTCCTGCACATTGAGGAAAATAAATCCCATTTGATAGCTCACCTCAAGGGATGTTGTGTCCCCTTTGTTTCTTTATCTGCCCATCAGTCTGTCTCTTGGTATGTCTGTCTGTCTCTCACACACAGCAACTCCTGCTCAGAGCAATGGGGAGAGACTAGCGATGGCCCCCTGGTGGCCAGAACTAGGACATCCGTGACCACCCAGCAGAAAGCAGAGGGGTGGAACAGGAACTGGAACTATAAAAGACAGGCCTTCTAGTTTAATAGGGGGAGAGCTGCCACTGCCAGAGGAGCTGAATGGCAGCCCCCTGCTGCCAGAGGCTGTTGCCATGCTGGATAATTGGACGGGTTTGTCAGAATGGATATACCCAGACATAGGTGACTGGTGTCTGCAGAGAGACAGGGTTCAGGGAGGGCCACCAAGAGGAACAGGGAGGGCATGAGGAAGCATCCCATTTAGCAATTAAGATTTTGGCAGGAGCATGGGGATGGGGTGCATCTCCCAAGTGCTACCATGAGTCTCCTAACGCAGAGAATCCTGATGAGCTGGTGGATCTGTTGCTTTACCCAAGCGAGATCAAAGACAATCCCAGAATGCAGGTACCCAGGGTTGGGAAGATAGGAAGGAGCCCAGGAAAGCCGAATAGGATTTGGCCATGGAACTAAGTGCAAAATGGCCAGTGTGTTGCGGGTGGATCCTATTGACCCAATGGAGGACTAATTCATCAGTGATAGAGCCCTGGGCTGGGGTGTAGTGTAGTGGGAGGGTCTGTGTCCCCCTATCCTGGCCACTTCATCCTTAGAGGGTGGCCACCTGCCATGTGAGGGCAGGATGCCTGTACTGGCCTGATGCCACTGAAGTTAGCCAGGTGAATTAGACTGTTGCTGCCACCTCAGAGCTGGTTCTTCCCCTCTTCCAAACTACTGACTTGCTCTGCGTGGCCTTGGACCAGAGCTAGTAACTGTTGGCTACCTCACTCTGGCTGAGAGCCCTGGGCAGATAGACTTATTGTGGCTCTGATTGATTGCCACCTAGGATCATTAACTGTGGGCTGCCCAGCTCTGTTGGGCAGATAACCTAATTGCCAGGACCTTATCAGCCAGGACCACCAACTGGTGACCACCTGGACTTGCACGAGGATCCAGGCCTTATAGGTTCCCTGCCACCGCAAGACCTGGCCACAAGACAGAGCCAGTGGACATATATTTAATTGCTCCCTGAGGGATCATTGCAAAGGGATCATTGCCCCAGAGGGATCATTGCAAATGCTGTGGTCTTCCACCCAGACCCACAGGGGAGGGACCCACGACAGCCCTACAGCAACAAAACAATGTGAGGCTACAGTGACATGTAATTATTAAAACACAAGCTGTGAAATGGCCTCTAAAGGCATGATCCTCAGTGGCTGTCATTTACACATTTTAAATGAACATTTTGTGTGAAGTCTGTGATTGAATTAATGGCCGAGAAAATTCATATTCATCTCCAGCCTGATCTCCATTTCAGAGAGTCTGAAGAAATAGACCTTGCAAGATCAGGTTAAAGAGAGAGAGAGAACTGTTCCCTTTCAGTCAAACAAACACTCTGAGGGCCCAGTAACACACACTGTTTATTCTTTGAATAGCCACATCTCTTTCACAGCCACTTATTTTCCAAAATGAGGTTTTAGCTTCTGTGAGTCAGGAAATACTTTTTAAAAAATTTATTTTAACAGGTTTCTTGTCTTTTAACAACTCAAATTAATGTTGTTTCTTTGGATCAATGGGAAAAAAGTGTCTTTGATGGCTACATTTTCTTTCAACAGTTTCTCATAAAAATACGTTGGTGCTGCATAATTTGAGAGGTTGGTACACAGAGAAAGTGTGTACATTTCAGGAGAGCACTCTGTGGTCTTCCATTGAATTTCCTGAAAATTTTTATTTCACCCTATTCTGGGGCTGTCTTGGCTACACAATGCTGTGCAGCATGCTTTTGTTGTTGTTGATGTTGTTGTTGTTTGTAAAGAAAAAGGACACTTGGGCCAGGTTATTTGCTGTCATGCTTGTTCTCAGCCATTTCAGGAAACTGTACAAACAAGTTAACTAGGTTAAAGACCTTGGTTGTACCAGCCACTTTCATTCAGTGATGCATGGGGTTTGCAGCAGCCCAAGATTCATTGTCAGTTTGAATATAGGAAGAGGAAAGGAGCCAACCTGCACATATGTGTGGATCAGCATAGATGCTCCTCATTCAGGGGCTGAGCCAGTATAACTCACAGGGTGTGTCTAGACTACAGGGCTTTGTCGACAAAAGTGGACTTTTGTCAACAAAACTATACCTGCGTCCTCACTGCCTTTGAGTTATGTCGACATAACGTCGACAAAACTCAGCAGTTTTGTCGACGTATGTAAACCTCATTCTATGAGGAATAACGCCTTTTATCGACAGAGTTCTGTCGATAGAAGGCATTATTGCATCTACACTGTCCTTTGCGTCCACACTGTTATGTCGACAAAGCGGCTTGCTTTGTCAACAGAGCTGGATGTAGTCTAGACGCTCTTTGTCGACAGAAGCTTTGTCGACAGTATCTGTTGACAAAACTTCTGTCGACAAAACCCTGTAGTCTAGACATACCCACACTGACTAGCTCTCACGTGAGCTGTAGAACTTGGCCCTGTGTCAGGTAAGGGCAGCCTGACGTACCAATCACAAAAGCTGGAGTGTCAGCATTGCCACATGCACATGTTAGAGGTTAACAAAAATATCTCTAAGGTGCCACAAGACTTCTCGTTGTTTTTAAAGTTACAGACTAACCTGGCTACCCCCTTTGAGATTTTTTTCCATAGGTTGTTCACTTCATTAAACAACTTTGCTTTGGTCTGACTGAAAGAATTGTTCTCTGTCCAATTAAAATCTACTGTGTCCGTTTCAGTGTAGACACTCCAAACCATTTGGGGTGAGTTTTGGCCTAGGCAGTCACAAAGAAGGCTGTATCCCAAACAGAACTTCCCTTTATGCCTCCGTTTACTGCTGCAGATGAAGGAAGTGGCTGTTGAAACATCCTGAGGAAGGGAAATTGGTGATGAGGAGAAGATAGCCAGCAAGCAAGGAAGAGTTGTATGGTGAAAAGACAGGAATGCTTCTTGGTTTTCTGCAGGTTGTAGCAGAACAGCATTCTGTTCTGTATGTTGCAGCAGCACAGTACTGAGGTGAATTAAAAAAAACTGGTGGGTGGGGAGGTCTGTGACTGTAATAACAATGCTGATGTTCACAAGGGAAGCACAGGGACAGAGCCACCTGGGGACCAGTAAGTAAAATCCCAGGGATGGAAGAATTAATAGCACAAGTGGCCAGTCTTTAGAATAGTAATGGGTCTGGAGGACCATGACTGAAAACTGGCAGAAACTTGTGCAGCACCTGTTTGTGTTAAGCCTGACTCCTGCTAAGGCCATCAGTGTGTCTCACTTGTACCAGTATGAGCACTAAAATTCACCAAATGCATCCTTAAAATTTAAAAGGAAACATGCTGTGTGGATATAATTCAAATCCCAGAGCTAGCTGGAGAGAGTTCCCCGCTCTTCAGATCTGATTTGTGATATAGACACTGCAGTCCAGACACTAGCATCGGTTGAGTGACTTTATAAATGCCTTTTCCTGCCTCTAAGCCAGCTCCTCCTCTTCTGATCAGTTCATTTACTGTAATAGCTGCTGCAGGCTGGGGAGCTGCAACTCAGCAGCATTTAGTGGATGAGGAGTTTTGGCTGCAGATGTGCAAAGAGAGTAATTTTTTTATCCATGTGGCATTAAAGGGTCTTATAATCCTGTGCCAATGTAAACTAACTAATTTAGCTGTGGACTACATCCAACCATGTAAGATGAGTGAGTGGTGCTGCTCTGTTAATAAGGTACCTCCAGAGACCCTTCCCAGCTATTAGAGCTCACTGTGACTCTCAAAGTTGGGGACATTTAACCAGATGTTCAGACACTACCAGTGGTGTGGTTTCATTGACCCAATACACTCAGGTGACTTTTCCTAGTTGGACTTTCTCCAAAATTCCAACATTCAGGTTATAGCACTCTTTCCTTTGGAAATTTTATATAATTCCATAAAAGGGTCAATAACCATAGACATTCATGGTTTATAAGTAGTCCATTGGGGGTGGTAACACAATATTGTAAATATGCAATGAAATCTGTGGTAAATATATTAAAATATGTAGTTCCCTAAGCAGAAAGGAGATGTGAACTTGTCTCTGTTTTGTTTCTAGTACGTGCCTCATTCTTTTGGTTAATTTGCATGTTTGTTCATTGTTCTCTGTGCATGTCTAGGTATGTTAATTTATAACTGATTCTAATATTTTGCTTCTCTCTAGTTCTTTCATCTGAGGATCTCAAAGTGCTCCACAAACCTTAACCAATTAAGCCTCATTATATCCCTCTGTAGTAGGAAGAAAATATGACTTCCCTATTTCAGAGGTGGGGAAACTGACTCAGTTTCTTTTTTTTTTTTTTTATGGGCCTGATTGTCAGAGAACTGCCAATCCCCTGCCATTCTTAGATTTCCAGTGGAGTTTGCATTAAGGTTTAAGGAGTCAATGGTCACATAGGAAGTCACTGGCAACACTGGGAATGGAACCCAGGCCTTCTTATATCTTTGTCCTGTTTTAGTCATAGGGTACGTCTAGACTACAGGCTTTTGTTGACAGAAGTTTTGTCGACAGATACTGTCGACAAAGCTTCTGTCAACAAAGAGCGTCTAGACTACATTCAGTTCTGTCGACAAAGCAAGCTGCTTTGTCGACATGGCAGTGTAGACGCAAAGGACAGTTTAGATGCAATAACGCCTTCTGTCGACAGAACTCTGTCGACAAAAGGCGTTATTCCTCATAAAATGAGGTTTACCAGCGTCGACAAAACTGCTGAGTTCTGTCGACGTTATGTTGACAGAACTCAGTGGTAGTGTAGACGCAGGTTTAGTTTTGTCGACAAAAGTCCACTTTTGTCGACAAAACCCTGTAGTCTAGACACACCCCTATACTGCTAGGTGTTTTAATCAAGCTTATAATAAGTCCATGGCAAATTTTTATTTGGCCTCTAAGGGCTGTGTGACAGCACCAAGAAGTGTTAACTTTCATCTGCTGTAAGTGGACCTTATCTTTACAAACAGTTCCTTCCCATCAGTAGCTAGGGACTCCAGCCAGCAGTCTCAGTCATTGCACACAGTATCGATCCTATAAATCTGGGACGCTTTCTAAGGAGCTGTTCCCCTTTTAAGGCCATGTCGTTAGTGGGAAAAAAATCCACACTGGTTTTTTTTCTTTTTTTCCCCCCTTGTCAGGAAATGAGGGGGCTTGTTGAGCTCGGGTGATCCATTGCTGACATTAACTAGCAGCCGACATCTTGAGCCATTGTAAATATATTAACTCAAGCCTTTTGTTGCATTTATTAGACTTGAGAACAACATCTGGAAACAGATGTTTTCTGAGACAGAGCAAAATGGGTGGGGGGAAGAGAGAGTAAAACAGCACATTTGAGTGGTGGAAATGTATAGAGCAGCCGAACAGGGATCTGTCGGTGAACGGCTCCAGCGTTCACAAGGGACACGAGTGCTAGCAAGGGCCCAGAGTCTGCTAGTGGCAAATTTACCAGCCCATAAAATAAAGGCCTGAAGCTGCTGCTCTTATTTTTGTCACATACCTATCATGAGAATGTCCTTCGTACAGGTATTGTAAAAAGACAAATAAGCATTTGAAATCTCTATCCACTCCACAGTAAGTTACAGGCACTTGTAATGTCCTGGATGGCATTACTTTTACTGATGTTGCATAAACAGAGGGTAGACTTGTTTTGCGTAGGGATGGGATCTATACAGAAAGACTAATTAAAAACACTCTTGAACCGAGGGAAGCTCAGATGCAGATTGAAATATTGTGGTTGACTCTTGGCTTAATAATGTGCCTAACTGCAATTCTAGATTACAACCACACCTCAGGTTTGGGGTGAATTTAGCTCTGAATCTGTACTTTGTGGTCCAGGCCCATTCCACTTGTTGCTATGCTTAGAAATCTCCATGACAGCAGACATGGCCTGTGGGCCTAGGGAGCTATTGGTTCTGCCAGTGTTTGCCACAAGCCTTTCCTGGTGATTCTGCAGAGAATTGTCTCAGGATCAGCCTTTTCAGGGTAATTCAACTGTCCATTGTGTTCTTAGTAAGCAGCGCTTGTGCCACCTCCAGTTTGTAAAGAATGCTATTGCCTGTTCTCTGCACTCTAGTTGTGGGCTTCCCCAACCTTTCATCACTTTTTGCACCGCACATTATAGCACGTTGTGCTCCTTGAAAGGAAATGTCTCAGCAGCCTGAAGCTTTTCTCATATGATCTCAAAGATTTTTCACTTATTCGTACCAAATTCTGGAGAGCAGAGTGGAAATGAATGTGGTGGTTAGGTCTGTTTCTTCATTTGTGCACCACCATACAATGTGCCATGGTCAGCAGTTTCTATTAAAGGAAGCACAGAGCCGGAATGTCAGATGAGGATGAATATATAGCAACATAGTGGCATGGGCGTGCCTGGGACTTGAACAATGAGGGAGGTTGTAGATCAGGTGTAACAGATATTTAGAGAATTGCATGGTGTTACTTAGGGCAACAAAAGTTGGGGTGGTTGCAGGTCTGGAGTGAGGTTGCTCCCTCTTTTAAAAATGTACCCCTCGGGGTTACTGGTAAAATACTATCCTTTACAGGATGCATTATAACTGGTTATGACACAGGTTGATCAACCAATGCTTGTTCACATTTCTTCTGAAGTTATGGAATATGATGTGCACTGTAAATATGCAATTACAGGATTCTTATGGTACAGATTTTCTGCTCAGTAACCCCAGTCTCACCTCACTTCTCTCCCACTCCTTTCCTCCCCAGACATGCAAATATGCATACCATGCTGGTCAGATCAGTTGTATTGGGTACTAGTAACTGCCTAATTTGGCAATTGTTTATAGTAAGTATTAAGTAGCCGGTGGGACAGAACAGTTCTTCCCGTAGGAGCTGCTACAGCCTATGGTGGAATGACAGAATTGAGGCATACACTGTCCATTGGGAAAAAAGCTATGAAAATAAATGGAAAAATGTATTGTTCAAGAGTAGTAATGCTTTCCCTGCTGCTATATCATGGCTGTTTTCAATCACCCAGAGTTTTTAAATGCAAAAGGGTTCAGTGCACACTGTGAATAAGATCTGACAGATATTAAGGACACAGAGCAAGATGTAGAGCTGGTGACATCTAGTTTTGTCTTTGCCATGTTATAACACACTGTGAAGGAGGGGGGCTATCCCTCCTCCTCCTCTCTGTCTGGGCGGCTGTGTTGGCCTATTCGCCATCCACCAATACGAGGTCTCAACAGCCTCCACCACTAATCTGGCGACCCTATTCTGTCGCCGCAGTTTATGTAGTCCGCCCTTGCTCGGGGCTGTCCACAAAATAAACGGTAGGATGGTAGAGGGGCCCGGATCCGCCCTCTCTCACGGGCCCCAGCCCAGGGCCCTAAGGACAGGTTCCGCTACGGTCCTGTCCAACTGGTGGGGCTTCTGGCTGTAACTCACCAGCCTGTGGGCCACCTTCAGGGAAGCCCTGCCCTGGGCTATTTCCTACCCATGTGTCATGCCCCGGAGGTCTCCCCAGCTGTGGTGCTCATTGCCAGTCAGCGTCTGCGCCGCTCAGCTGAGCCACGGCCCAGGAGCAGGTGGCGCAAATGGCCATTTCATTTCCATGCTCCCCGTGCAGCACGGGGACCGGTGCAGTTCTAGTGCGGGGCGGGTCGTCGCCACCGCCGCGGTGCAACTCTGCCCCGTCACACACACACATGGCCAAACTCACTTCTTTTCTTTTGACTGAGGTGAAGTCAGGGCTTCATACACCTGACAACAAGGGCTGGCTCCTGCAAGTCAGCAAACCTTTCGCTCAAAACCTCAGAAATTCTGTGTGTTACGTCACAAAGCCCAAACTCATTGTACGTGCACAACACTCCTGGGCCAAATACTAAGCAAATGAAAGCTGAGTTATGGTTTCAGAAGGAAACATGTGGAAATTGGTGGCTTTTCCTGGTTTCAGAATAACACCAGGCAAACTTGGCAGTTTCCGCTGCACCTCACTCCACTCAGAGTGAGCCAACCTGAACCAGCCCCTCAGTGTTACACAGTTCTGATGTGGCATATTCAGAAAGCTGGACAGGAGTCGAAACAGGGAGATTGGATATCTCTTTCTCAGTACAAAAAATGCAAAACAACTTGGTTAAAATTGCATTAAAGCTGAGATACAAACAGATAGAATCCAAAATATTCTTCTTTACAATTTCATTTGTGTTTTCAATCAGTCCCTTATCTTTTGTTTTGAGATGGACAAGTGGAGGAGCATTGGCCTTTAAATCTCATTTTTGTAATGTCCTTGGGGAGATGCTCCCTGCAGAAACACTAGACAGCTGTAGGCATGGGAGGGAGAGTTGAGCTTCTCAGGGACAGGCACTTCTCTTTCTCTTGTTCTGGTGTCTGGATTTGATTTCACGTGGACTGTGCTCTGTGCAGTGGGAGTCACAGAGATGGCCATCTACTGCAGCTGGTTCTGCACAGTTATCTTACTTCCTGAACAGCCTGGGTGGCAGAATTTCTAGGGGAAATAAGGCAATGAATAGAATATTTATTCAGTGAAGAACATCAGCTGATCCCCGCAAAAAAAGGTGCACACACCAGCACCGACAGACTATATGGCAATTGTATGATTATGCTTATTACCCGTGTGTCAAACGTATGGGACATTTATAAAAAGCAGAGGTAAGAGCCTTACAGAGGAGCAGGGAGCTTCCTCTGCTGGAAAACAGTTTTAAAAACACCAGCTATTTGGTGGTGATTCAGCCAGTAGCAATCATCCACTGGCCAATTAAGCCATCTCTGGAGCAATGCAAGGGGATTGTACTAGACTCAAAGATCTGCTCTTTTACATTTAGTATGAAAGCCCATCTTTTGTTTTAAGTATGGAAACACCAGCGGACAGATTCCCAGCTTCTGCTTTGTAAAAATTGTGTCACTCGGAAAGGGCAAGAATTCCCAAGGAATACAGAGTTGTCAGAACCGACTATTTCCCCCCCTTTCCTGCAGTCTCCTGTGAAAGGAGAAGGGGAAGGGTGGTTGATGACAGTGACTGGAGCACAGTACACTCTAGAGATCCCATTAGACAATGGTCTGTGTGAGGGCTGGGCTCACTGCGAGAGTCAGAAGGTCCATGCAGCCCCCAAAATGACTCAAGTAGAGTATCAAGGAGCCATAACTATCTCCCTGTTATTCCTCTGGGCTGTGTCTAGACTGGCCAGTTTTTCCAGAAAATCAGCCGCTTTTCCGGAAAAACTTGCCAGCTGTCTACACTGGCTGCTTGAATTTCCGCAAAAGCACTGACTTCCTACTGTAAGAAATCCGTGCTTTTTGCGGAAATACTATGCTGCTCCTGTTCGGGCAAAAGTCCCTTTTGCGCAAAAGGGCCAGTGTAGACAGCTGAGATTTGTTTTCCGCAAAAAAGCCCTGATCGCAAAAATGGCGGTCGGGGCTTTTTTGCAGAAAAGCGTGTCTAGATTGGCCACGGACCCTTTTCCGCAAAAAGTGCTTTTGCGGAAAAGCGTTCGTGCCAATCTAGACGCTCTTTTCCGAAAATGCTTTTAACGGAAAACTTTTCCGTTAAAAGCATTTCCGGAAAAACTGGTCAGTCTAGACGCAGCCCTGCTGTGTCCAGAAAAAGTGTGATGCAGCAAAGAAAATGGCCCAAAATATACCATAATGATCACATACATTTTTGAATGCACATATGCCTATGTATGGCTGTGTGTGTGTAAAGCATATAGCTAACACACACCATATTATTATTGCCTCTCTGAATATATTCATGATCATTAACTCTTCAGTTTTTCTGAACCCTTGGGAAAGACTCAAGTTGTTTAACACAACAGCCAGCCTTCCCCCTTTAAGTCCAGCCCAGCATCACTGCATAAATGTCCTTTTCTTTCCCACCTCTTACCACACTTAGCCACTCACACCCGCAGGAAAATCCCTGTCTGCAATCATAGACATCTGTGTGCCCTGGGACTTGCAGGGAAGGCCAGGGAAGGGAATATATGAGATATGATAGCTTTCTACAGCAACTAGTTCAGAGGAATCAGAGAACAGTGAATTGGGAAACACGAAAAAACTATTAATTACCTTAATAGGAAGAGAAAGAGAGAATGAGCCACAGACAGATAGTAGGAGAGCATAGCAGAAAAGTAAGACTAAATAGAGTTAGATCAAGAAATTGAAAACAAGAGTTGGTAAGAACTTCCTTTACCTCAAACACTGAAATCTTTTATCAACGCTCCTTCTTTGTCTGGCAACAAAGCGCAGGATTTGGCACAAGGCAGATATACTCTAGGGTAATGCAAAAGATAGGCATGGTGCCTATGAGATTAACAGCTAATGGTTCAGTGTCATTTTCAGTCTCCCTTGGAGTCACTTGTAAAGGAAAGCTGGAGACACAAAACTCAGCTGTCATTTCGCAGCTTCACTGTCTCCACTAAATCTGTACAAAGCATTAAAATCCAATCATCATAGGTGTTATAAGTCAAGAGGGATCACTTGTTCCTTTCTGCTTCTATGCACTAGGCCAACTGCACCTGCCAGGAGTGCAAGGGAAAATAACTCAAGTCTTTTACCATCAGACACTTTATTTGCACTTTCAGCGATGACATTATTTTTGTGATGACTATACTAGTTTTATGACAGCTGGATTCAAACTGGTTTATGACTCTGGGCTCACTCCTCCCATGCTGTCATTCTCTCCATTTTCAGCAATATGGCAGACCAGAAAGGTTCAGAAAACAAGGAAGCAAACAGCCCAAGGAGGGAGAAACTACATTAGCTCAGGCATGGGAAGATCGGACAGGGGAAGAAGTGGAAAAGAAATGAGATCAGGGCAGGCTTGTAGGAGTGGGTAGAGTGAATCTGTTTTCTCAGATCTGGAAGGCTTAAGCTAATGCCCACAGATTGCCATCTCTGTGGTCATTTTGGTCATTACGTCTGGTATCTTTAATAGGAACTTAAAATCCCGTTTAATCAGTTAACTGGTTACATTTTACATTTAGCCAGTTAATCGCTTAAACAGGGTAGGTAGGGAGACTGGAGCAGCTCCCTCCCTGGGATGGGCTGCTCTGTCTGGGCTGGAGTGCATTCCCCATCCTCCAGCCTGGCTAGGCCCACCGAACCACACTGCAGGCCGGGGACTCTCTGGCCAAGCCAGGCTCACTGCATTGTAGGCCAGGAGCTGCTTCAGCCTGGCTGGGCTGCCGGTTGATCGTAACTGGTAAGCATCTCTGGTTAACCATCAGATGATTTTCCGGAAAAACTTGCCAGCTGTCTACACTGGCCGCTTCAATTTCCAGAAAAGCACTGACGATCTAATGTAAAATCATCAGTGCTTTTCTGGAAAAATTATGCTGCTCCTGTTCGGGCAAAAGTCTTTTTCTGAAAGACTTTTGCCCGAAAGGGCCAGTGTAGACAGCATAGTTCTGTTTTCCGCAAAAAAGCCCCGATCACGAAAATGGCGATCGGGGCTTTTTTGCGGAAAAGCTCATCTAGATTGGCCACAGACGCTTTTCCATAAAAAGTGCTTTTCCGGAAAAGCGTCCTGCCAATCTAGACGCGCTTTTCTGAAAATGCTTTTAACAGAAAACTTTTCCGTTACAAGCATTTCCGGAAAATCATGCCAGTGTAGACGTAGCCAAAGTGCTTAACCTTATATATCCTTGTCTCAAAGTGTGGCCAGAAACTCCAAACATTTTTTTACCTAAACACTTTAAAGAGTTCCAGAGCAGTGCAGAAAATAAGTATTGTCTCCTGTAGGCTGATGTTTTGTTTTTTTGGGTGGTCTAATTCCCTGACTGACATACATGCCTCTGCCTGCTTGTTTTTCCCTTTGATATTTTCATTCCCTCTGCTCCTTGTTTCCCACCCCCTTCCCGTTTTCCTTCCCCCCTCTCTTTTCTCCCCTATTTATTTTGGGTCTACACATCCTAAACTCAAAACTCCAGTCATCTGAAGAAGTGGGCTGTGCTCATGAAAGCTCATGATACCATCTACATGTTTTCTTAGTCTATAAAGTGCTACCAGACCTTTTGTTGTTTTTTAAGTTTATTCTGCAAATATAGTAGATCATTTACCCACATTCCGGGACAAGCTTTGCAAAGGCTTTGTGATTCAAGTCCCCCAGCAAGCTCTAATAATGGGGACAATTTCATCTCTGGAATAATTCAGTTGAAGGTAAAGAATTTACACTAGGAGGTTCCTTTGCCTTACGTTGGCCTCTTTGGGTATGTCTACACTTGCCCCCTATTTCGAACTAGGGAGGCAAATAAAGCATGCCTACTTCAAACTAGGGGGCAAGTGTAGACATACCCTTCTAGAGGG
Source organism: Pelodiscus sinensis (assembly GCF_049634645.1). Lineage (NCBI taxonomy): Eukaryota > Metazoa > Chordata > Testudines > Trionychidae > Pelodiscus > Pelodiscus sinensis. The sequence continues at coordinate 29,385,989 of NC_134718.1, read as the reverse complement.
GCAATTAAACTGAAAGAATCGCAGCATGAGAGAGGTGTGGGCAAGACATCCATTGTCAGGACAATTTCTGATTTTCCACAGGTGGCGAGGGCAAGGATTTGAAGGCTCCTCCATTATTTCCCATGAAGTTTAAAATCACAGAATCAGAACGTGCAAATATTGAGTGGAGAAATCAGTGGCAAAGGATGTGTCTTGCACATAGACTCAGAGGGGAAAATGTATTTGTGTGGTGTTCTCTGGCAGGGAGAGTGCTGATCTGAAGCAGAACTATCTGACTACACTGGGGAGCTGATCTGAGAAGAGGGATTGATTATCCATTACCCCATATTGATTATCCATTACCCCCATCAAGAGATGCTATGCTTTAGAATTTCTTCGGACAGCAAGGGCCTGATTTTCTACCTCATGTGGACTTTTACAGTGGGGTGACATCGATGTAAAACATGACCACTCTGATTTGGTAACATTCTGCACCCATCCTGCACAGAGGCAAATGGTCACACTAGATTTCAAGAATGGAGAATTAGACCTTGAGGATTTTAGAAAAGCAAAAGTACATGAGCCTTCCCCCCAGAAAGTAACTCTTCTGTCATCTGTTCTTTCCACGACAACCACCATATGAAGCAACCACTGGGGTACAGATGAGTTCCAAAAAGGCATGTTTACTAAACATACACAAAGAGCCAGACCTAGCTACATAAATACTTCTGCACTGAGTGGTTTCTGGCTGCCTCTGAAACACAGAACATGGTGAGAGCCACTAAAGATCTCAAATATATTTAAAAGGCCATTACCCTATTCCTACACAATCTAGTAACAAGGACTTTTTGCCACTTCTTTTCCCTTTTCATCCATCTACTCTCTCTGTATTGTCCAGCTCACTGGTAGTCCATACCAACAAACACAGATTTTGAATATTATAACTATGCTGGGTTTATTTTTGACAATAATTCTCTTCAAAGTGAGGAGACATAATTAAATACAGATAAATGTAGGGGAAGGAAAAGGAAAAGGAAAAGGAGAACTTTGCCCCCTCCTGATATTCTCAGCTCTCAGGAAATGCCCTGAGCTGAAGTGTCCTGTGTCGTGGGAATCCTGGTGAGGTGTCACGTCTTTTTTGAGTTTTCTGTGACATGCAACTTGGAGCCCCCTTTTCTTTTTTTCCCCCTTTCCCATCTCTCTCTGTCTCTCTCACCTCTCTCTGTCAAGTAGAATAGTGATAGAAATGTAGCCATGTTAGTCTGGTGTACCTGAAACAAAATACAGGACTATGTAGCACTTTAAAGACTAACAAGAGGGTTTATTAGGTGATGAGCTTTTGTGGGCCAGACCCACTTCCTCAGATCAAATAGTGGAAGAAAATTGTCACAACCATATATACCAAAGGATACAATTAAAAAAAAGTGAACACATATGAAAAGGACAAATCAAATTTCAGAACAGAGGAGGGATGGGGGGGGGAGGTAAATGTCTGTGAGCTAATGATATTAGAGGTGATAATTGGAGAAGCTATCTTTGTAATGGGTAAAATAATTAATGTCTTTGTTTAAACTTAGGTGTAAAGTGTCGAATTTAAGCATGAATGTCAGTTCAGAGGATTCTCTTTCAAGTCTGGTGTTAAAAGGTCTTTGAAGCAGGATGCAGGTAATCAAGTCATTGAGACAATGTCCTTTCTGGTTGAAATGGCAAGAAACTGTTTTTTCTTTGTGATCCTGTCTAATATCTGTTTTGTGGGCATTAATTCTTTGGCGCAGTATCTGAGACGTTTGTACAATGTACATAGCAGACGGACACTTTTGGCACATGATAGCATCAATTATATTTCTGGATGAGCAGGAATATGTGTTCTTGATCTTATAATTCACTTGGGGTATGTCTACACTACCACCCTAGTTCGAACTAGGGTGGTAATGTAGGCAACTGGAGTTGCAAATGAAGCCCGGCATTTGAATTTCCCAGGCTTCATTTGCATATTGCCGGGTGCTGCCATTTTTAAATGTCCGCTAGTGCGGACTCCGTGCTGCGCGGCTACACACGGCACGGACTAGGTAGTTCGGACTAGGCTTCCTAGTCTGAACTACCGTTACTCTTCGTGAAACCTAGTCTGAACTACCTAGTCCGTGCCGCGTGTAGCTGCGCAGCACGGAGTCCGCACTAGCGGGCATTTAAAAATGGCGGCACCCGGCTTTATGCAAATGAAGCCCGGGAAATTTAAATCCCGGGCTTCATTTGCAACTCTGGTTGCCTACATTACCACCCTAGTTTGAACTAGGGTGGTAGTGTAGACATACCCCAAGTGAGTTATAAGATCAAGAACACATATTCCTGCTCATCCAGAAATATAATTGATGCTATCATGTGCCAAAAGTGTCCGTCTGCTATGTACATTGGACAAACGTCTCAGATACTCCGCCAAAGAATTAATGCCCACAAAACAGATATTAGACAGGATCACAAAGAAAAAACAGTTTCTTGCCATTTCAACCAGAAAGGACATTGTCTCAATGACTTGATTACCTGCATCCTGCTTCAAAGAACTTTTAACACCAGGCTTGAAAGAGAATCCTCTGAACTGACATTCATGCTTAAATTCGACACTTTACGCCTAAGTTTAAACAAAGACATTAATTATTTTACCCATTACAAAGATAGCTTCCCCAATTATCACCTCTAATATCATTAGTTCACAGACATTTACCTCCCCCCCCCCCATCCCTCTTCTGTTCTGAAATTTGATTTGTCCTTTTCATATGTGTTCACTTTTTTTTAATTGTATCCTTTGGTATATATGGTTGTGACAATTTTCTTCCACTATTTGATCTGAGGAAGTGGGTCTGGCCCACGAAAGCTCATCACCTAATAAACCATCTTGTTAGTCTTTAAAGTGCTACATAGTCCTCTCTCTGTCAGAGAGTGATGTCAGCTCACTAGCTCTTTTCCATCTCTCATTTCATGGAGGGAATACTTCCAATGATAGACGTCTACAATGATTGTTCTTAGTGTAATTATTAATCTGGAGCTCCTTTCCATGTCTAGAGTCCCTTGATATTTCTAGTTTAGTGACAGTTTAATAGGAAGACCTGAGTGGAGGCACCACAGCCTTTCCTGTAAGAAGTTTCTTGCTCTTTGCATTAGGAGTTTCACTGAAGTCATTCCAGCTACAGCTGTATGACATGGATGAGGCAACAGCTGCTGCTGCTTATAGGGCTCATGTTATACACAGCTCTTATTGTAACATGCTTCTCTCTATCATTGCTTTTGCAATCTCTGATGTAAATCTTCCTGTCACAGGAGTTAACCTGTCTTATTAAAGTCAGCTCTCTCAAAAACACTCAGCCATTTGTGAACTCTCTTCCAACTTGTCATTTCTTTTAGCTGCCATATGAATGAAGGGTTTTTTTTAGTAACACAACTGGACAACTGTAGTATATCACTTTGCATCTTTTGTAGCACTCCAGTGCTGGCCACTAATAATTTCTGATATTCTTGAAGCACCTCCTGAAGACTTTCTTCCTTTTTTCACAATAAGTCATGCTGGCATCATTAGACTAAGAGCAAAAGTTCTTTACTAATCATCCCTAACAAACACGTGTTTCTGTACCACGTGATCATGATCAAAACAGTTTGGGCCACTAATGTGACTGAATTTAAAGGCAAAAAGGGCTAATTCACTTCTAATTGGAGACCTCATCAGAAGCTTATTAAAATCAATGGCCTTTCTGTTGACTTCAGTAGGCTTTGAATCAGGCCCTGGTGTTTTACACTAGGTTGACTTGTTGGTAGTTACCCCAGATTTACATGAGTGTAAGCCAAAGAAGACTCAACTGAAAAAATTCATGATGTGGGGACAGAAGGCCAGCTCCTCTGGTTGTCATCAGAAGTCAGTGGAAATATGCTGATCTACACTACCTTTTTTATAATTTCTGTTTTCACAATCCTTGTGATGTCTTATATGTGTTGGCTTTCAGAACAACTGATCTTTTTTTTCCTATATAAAATCAGGGTCAGCAGCTTCAGACTCAAAAGTGGTAAAATAAAAATGATTGCAATCGTAATGCGAAGAACTCTTGTGAACACAAAGAAAAATTGCAGTAAGGAGCAGGTCTGGTATCAGTGGGTAGCAAGTAGGGCAATAGGCATTGGCCCCACATTGCAGGGAGCCTCACAACACTAAGTTGCCTGGGCTTTGGCTTCAGCCTCAGCCTCATGCGGCAGGGCTCGGGCTTCTACCTCATATAGCTTTGTATTTTGGCTGCCTGTATTTTTGTGCTTGGTTTGAGATGTTTGGCCTGACTAACACAATTGCTGAGCACTCGCAGCTTCAGTTGGCATTAAGGGATTATAAAGTTAGCAAATTTTGGTGATGCAGTTTCCTAGAGTAAACTAGAAAGTATGATTAGTAAACTAGTGAACTAGTAAAACTTTCCTATGATTCTTTGGACAATATACATAAAACATAAGAACATAAGAAACTGTATAGGTACATAAGAACATAAGAAATTGTGTAGGAAGTATAACTCTCAGTCTCAGGCTATGTCTAGACTGCAGGCTTTTTTCGGAAGAAGCTTTTCTGGAAGAGATCTTCTGAAAAAACTTCTTCCGAAAGAGAGCATCCACATTGTCAAAGCGCATCAAAAAAGTGATCTGCTTTTTTGAAAGATCGTGTCCACAGTGAATGGACGTTATCTCGCATATAAGCTGTAATTACTATGGACTGAGGAGGCACCAAGGAACCTGTGCTTTTTCCTCTTTCCTCTTCTTTTCAAAAGAACTCCCTCTTCTCTGTCCACAAACACCTTTTTCCCAAAGAGCTCTTTCGGAAAAAGGCTTCTTCCTCATAGAAAGAGGTTTACCAATGTCAGAAAAACCCCTCTGTTCTTTCAATTTTTTTTGAAAGAATGTGATTGACGTGTGGACATAAGTGAAGTTTTTTCGGAAAAACAGCCATTTTTCCGAAAAAACTCTGTAGTGTAGACATGGCCTCAGAGAACTAAGATGGGGAAGTTACCCTTTCAAATAGAGGGGTGTAAAGGGGGGGGGGGACATCCACCCCCTCCCTAGTCCCGAAAGGTTTGTGGGGTAGGGCGCCCCCGCGTTCAATCCACGGAGGGGCTCCCCGCTACCCCTTGCCCCTTTACTCTCGGCCAATAGGGCGTAGTAGGGTTCCCTTATGCCAGGGTCGCCCTGTTATGGCTGGAACCCTCCTACTTAGACCCTGGGGCCCTCCAAACTCCCAGTCCCCGCAGTCAGCCAAGTCCAGGTCCCCCTGGTCCGGTGGGCCCTCCTCCGGCGGGCTCCCCACCCTGGGGTCCCACGTCACCTGTTGGCTCCTCGGCGGTTGGGGTCGGGCCAGCTCAGATACAAGTTCTCCCCCAGCGGCCCTCGGTTCACTCCTCCGAGCCTCAGGAGGTTGTTGGGACGCTCCTGAGTCCGTCTGCTGCGCACCTCCCAGCGCAGTTCATTGGCCGCTCCCGCGGCCTCCGTGCCCCCTCCTCAGCGTCTCCTGCCCCGGTCTTCTGCCGGCGGCGGCTGTCTTCTGCCCACGGGTAGGTCCCCCCCCCAGGTGTGCCGGCGCCGCATTTAAAAGCGGACACCGGCTTGCTGCGCATGTGCGGCAATACAGCCGGTGCTCCTCTGGCTCTCCGCTCACGGTGCGAGCTGCCGGCGCTTCTGGGTCCGGCGCTAGTGACGGGGCCGGCCCATCACAAGGGGTAAATTACTAGAATGAAGCAAGTGAAAAATACTGTAATGATACGGAAAAAGAGAGAACTAACATTTGGATGGAAGACAAAATGTGTGCTGTAACTTTTCAAAAGAAAAGCAAATCAAGAAATAGAAGCTTCCTGGGAAAATACTGAAGCATGTTAAATTTCAGATTCTTCTTTCTGATAAATATTTCTGGCTAGAGGATGCAGTACCTAACTTAGTTTACTTAAACTAAAACAACACTAGTGTTCATTATCCAGAGGTTATTTAGGCACCTAAAATAGGATAGTTGTTGCTTTAGTGGAATAGTGCCAATGAGGATAAGTAATAAATCCTTGAGAAAGAGCATCCCCATCAAAATAGAATGACTTGTGATTAATTATCTACTGTTCCAAGTAAATTATCTTGTACTAAATCAGCTCCATGTGGATCCTCCATAAACAACTAATTTAATTAATTGATCCATCATTTCTGATAGGGAAATGATGACCAACCTTTGGAGCTAAATATGGTGTGAAAATTTATTAGTGAATGTTTGAAATAAATTAAAAGCAAAGACAAATTTAACAAATTAAGACATATTAAATCCAGGGATCAAGGGCGGGTTGTAGAGAAAACAGGTAACAAGCAAGGTTAACAAATAGGCGTAATCCACCTTGTTCCAGATATAGGAGATGAAAATTTAACAAGTAAGACAATATTAATTCATGGGGTCACCACCCAAGAGGTACGATAGAATCTCTCTCTCATAACACAGATCATAAATCCACGGGTGAAGGACCCTATGGTGTAGTCCTGTCCCATGTCATTTTCCTTCTGGTTCAAGATCTAAAATAACAACAGCAATAATAAAAAAATTATACTACAACTAACCCAAAGGCAATACTTTTGATGAAAAGTACTGAGTCCTATGTGGCTTTTAGAAGAGAAAGGACTAAAAAAGAACCAATGGCGGGAAGCTAAAGCCAGAAAAATTCATATTGGAAATAAATAATATTTTTTAACACTGGCAATGATTAACCATTAGAACAAATTACTAAGGGAAGCGATAGATTCTCAATCTCTGTATGTCTTCAAGACTCAGGCTATGTCTATACTGGGAAGGTTTGGCAACAAATGTGCCGTTGATATGCAAAAGTTGCCAAAAGTGAAAACTGGTCAAACTGGTTTTTCTGCCTCCCTTTGTCGACATTTCATGGCCATATTGCTAGCACCCTGATGACAGACAGAGCAAACCAATTAGGTAAGCATCCCATAGTGCAGTGTTGTGGGAAGGGAGAGCTAATCCCTGTGCTTCTTGAGATTCCCTCATAGCTCTGTGAGCTCTCCATGCTAAGGAATGTCAAAGCAGCACAGCAGTTTCTCCAGCCCTCCCTCTTCAGCAGCAATCTTCCTGCCGCTGTGTTCCTAGCAGGGCAGAACAAGAGCATTTCAATGATTTGTTCTTTGTCCGTTAAACAGAGCAGCTCACTCAGCTGTCAGATACTTTCTGGAGCTTAGGAAAGGGAGGGACGCATGTTTGGAGCTTAGGAAGGGGAGGGCAACAGAAACCACAAAACACTGAGTAGAGCCATCAGAGAAGGCTTTGTGGGATACTGACGGAAGCCAGTTCTCTTGACAAAACAAGAAGCAGAGTCCATATTGGCTCTATATCGATAATAAAGGAAGGGGAAAAGTCAAAAGTCTCTTGCAGGTGTTGAAGTTTTTTGTTGCCAAAACTGTGTGTCCTTCCTGACAAAAATCGCGTTGCAGTGTAAATGCTCTCACTGTTTTGTCACCAAAAGGCAGCATTTGGCAACAAAATGTGCCAGTGTAGACAAGGCCTGGATGCCTTTCTAGAAGACACATTTTAGTCATACAACAAATAGTTGGGCTCAATACAGGGATAACTGGGTGATATTTAAGGGCCAGATTGGCAGTTGCAAGACGACCTACTGGTTCCATCTGGCCTGAAACTGTATGAAGCTCTAAATTTATGATGACTTAGCAATAACCAACTGCCACAGATAAGGCAGAATCTAAGAATGATTTACTTAGATTTGTGATTGATTGGTGCCCTACTCTATTTTGCCATCTGAGACAACTGAGGCACTGCGGTTTATCTCTCTCAGGAGGAAAGGGAATTCATTGTCCAGGCATGTCTGTAGAGAAAGGAATGCCTCTTCCCTAATGTCTCTTCCTAAACATAAGGCAAATTGTGATTCTATGTATGCACAAGTGTCTTTAAATATTTGGAGTGCATGGGTTAGCAGAGACTGAAATATCATGCCTATCAGGGAGGCCACATGAGAGAAAATAGCAAAGGATCTGATAGCAGGTTCCTTTTAAGATGTACAGGAATAGCAGCATGCATCTCTGTCGGATCATATGGATGAAATTCCTTGGGCCTGAATCCCATAGCGAGTCTTCAAAATTCCCCAGCAAACAGCATTTTTGGGGACTACTATATTTCTATAACAGTTTGTTATGTAATCACTTACATCCCGCCCCCCAAGTCACGGTGTTTTAGAGAGTGAGCCTTGAAAAACTTCACAGTCCATTCGCATTTAGAACTGACTTCTGGTGTCAAATACTTTTATGTTCCAAATTAATAAACATTTGCACTTGTTATTGGGTTATCTGTTGCTGAGCTGGTCCTTAGTCTTCACTCCTTCCCCCTTGCTCCCACCACAAAAGGGCTCCATAATCATATATCTATTTGATAAGAGGCATTCTTTTTTTTCCTCACTGACTTTTCAAATGAGATCCATGATGGTGGTTGTCACCATAATTACTGATAAATCAGTGTAACCTGATACTGTCCATATCAGTTGTAGCTTCAAATCTGGCCATTGTCCAATTTTATTTCTCAAAGCTTAAAAGACATTCCCATTCCTTAGGGTCAGGAGAAACTTTAAAACTTCACAATTCTGTAGTGGTACTATTTGGAAGTTGTATATATTATACCTGTTTTATGTGTGATGCTTTTCTTACACACATACATGCGCTTCAGTGTTGTTATATTCAGGTATTTAGTAATACTTGAGTGTAACTATACTGAAGTAGTATGTTTTATTATTAATCTATACCTGTTAAAATAAAGATTTTGGTTGTATTTTTTCTTTTCATGCCATCTGTACACAGACAGAGTTAAGTTTGTGTTCATTTTGGTTACTGAGTTCCAGGGATTTCCAGGGGCCTCTTGAGTCCTGTCATGACTTAGAGCAGTGGTTCTCAAACTGAGATGTAGGGCCTCATGGGATGCATCTACACTTCACCATAACTCGAAATAAAATATGCCATTTGAGCTATGCAAATTGCGTATCTTCTTCCGATGCTATTTTGAAATAGCTTATTTTGTCATTTGGCACTGTCTATACAGCACCAAATTTCAGAATAAAGTACTATTCTGAAACATCCCTTACTCCTCGTAGAATGAGGTTTACAGGGACATCCTATGAAGATGTGGGATAGCTATTTTGGGATACTCCAGTACCCCATGAGTATCTGCAAGCAGGTTTCAGGAGGTCTGCCAACCATTAGACTCATGAGAGCTTAGGGCAGAAAGCTGAAGATCTCCAGCACAGGACTGTAGTCCACATCCCTGAGATCCAGCTCTGGGGCTGAAGGCAAAGCCCGAACAACTTAGCTTTGCAGTGCTCCTTGTGTCATAAAGCCCTGGTTATTTGCCCTGCTTACTATCCCTTACCACCACCCTAGCTTTTATACAAAGAAAACCAGTTGTTCTGGCACAGATGAGCCATGGAGTTTTTATAGCATGTTGTGGGAGAGGATTCAGAAAGAAAGGCTGAGAACCCCTGGTTTAGAGCATCCTCTAAGTATGGCCCTCCAAGGGCTACTGTGCTAATCAGGGATTGCTGGATTTCAAGGATGCTCTGGCCATGCTCCTTTCTCTCTGTCATGTCCTTGTCACGCCTTATAAATAGGGGCCTACAAGAGCAAATGGCATAGCAATGACTATGGCAGCTCTTTCCGTCCTCGGGATTCACATACACTAGGGAATCTCAGAATAGCTAGATTCCCCAGATTTTGGGGTGCAACTGGGAGGTAGAGAGATAAAGATCTGTCCCAGATTTTTATCCTTTAAAAACAAATCTTATACAGTGACTAGACTCTAATATTCAGCAGCAGTGAGTTTCCAAGCCTGATTGTGTATTTCCTTTAATCCAATTTAGGCTTGCTATATTATAACTTAATTGAGTTACTCTCTGCTTCTTCTATTAGGAGATACGGTAAATAGGAAGGCCTGACTAGTCCGCTTTATACTATCCTCTATTTAAAATATAAAGATTATGGGTGGAATTTTCAAAAGCACTGGCTCTATTCTGATTGAAACTGTTGGGATTTTTTTCACTGAATTCTGTAGGAGAATAGTTAGGCCAATGCTGTGTGATTTTGAAAATCCCACACAATGTCCTCTCTAATCTTCTCAGTGCTGAGTTTAGAAATGTTCCTCTCAACACACTTATTTCACTAATAATTTACATTGACCATGTCTGCTCCTTTTCTGTCTGAGACTGATATTCTCTAGAAAGTTCACATGATAAAATATTCCTATTTGAGCAATGCTTCTGAGAAAGAGAGAGATAGTCCATGGGTTCAGGCACTAGCCTAGGACTTGGAAGAGAGGCACTCAAGTCCCTGCTCTGTCTCAGACTTCCTGTGTGACACTGAGCACTTCACTTAGCCTCCTTATGCCTCACTTTTTCATCTGTAAAATAGAGATAATGGCACTTCCCTGTCTCCAAGGAATGTTGTTAGGATAAATACATTAAAGATTGTGATGTGCTTAGATACTATGCTAAAGGGGGCTGAATAAGCACCCATTGTAGATAGATATTTCTGAATGATGATGATTCTCTAATAGTGTCAGCGTTTTGCAGGGCACTGCAGAGTTTCATAGGAGATGAATGAACTGTGTGACAGGGAAATAGAAGCTGGAGGGGCTGATATCCCTTATGGGTCAGAACCCAGAGAAGCTCATTGTACACACACATTTCTGCCAGATTCTTCAGCAGGAATTTGATTTATTTATTGAGCTGGTGAATGAACAAAGGCAAATCTTTAAACAGCTCCAGACTGTGTGTGGCTGATTTTGGGATTGCATGAGAACAAAACTCCTGTCTGGAGTATAGAAATCATTTTGCATGGGCAGATGGAATGCCTATTGCTAGTTATTTGCTTTTATTAACGTTCAAGGAAATGTGGTTGGAAGAGGTCCATTGTATGATCCATAGACAGAGTATGGAAAAGTTCACAAGAAGCAGCAATCGAACAGTGGGTCTGTGGCTTCCTCGTAGCAGCTGCAGTTTAACAAAGATTGAGATGTTTAACTTTTTCAGCCATGTTCTGCCAAATTTAAAGATCATTCCTAGTTGCATTTATAAAAGATGACTGGTGTTCACTCAGATACTATGAAGGCTTCCAAGTACAGTACAAGCTACTGTAGACGTACGTAAAAATTAATCCCAAACTATGTGATAGAACCTTCAGGATATAGGAATATACCGCACCCATCCATTGTATAATTCATGGCCCAAGAGCTTCATTTATAAACCTGGGAACATTCTCCTTGTACCTTAAAAGGAAATGCATAATGAATTGCCTGCAGAAAGTGCAGTGATCTGTACAGAGGAGAAACCATAAAGTGTTGAGGACACTGATTAAGAGATGTTCGGAAATACAATCCCAGCACTTCTACTTCATCAGCTACAACTAAAAGCAAATTCATCATTTGACCTGTGGGGACAGCAGTTCTCTCGGGATAAAGATTCCAGATGGAGAAGTTAAATGTTCCCTGACATTAACATTACCGAGCTGTATGATGTTGATATAAAAGGAACGACATCCTATAACAAACTCATTCCGTGTTTCCTTACATGTGTTTCTACATATTTCCAGTGTAAGTGCTCTGTTTAATAATGTGCACTGGAGTGAAATTTACTTTGTGGAGAAAGCATTAGTACAAGCTTGGACATGAGCCACCTTTGTGCAGTACACCACAAGCTGTCAGTAATACAGAAGAAAACACCAGAGACTATCGTGAAGTACATCAGGCTATATAAACCTGGGAAACAATTCTCCCTGGTAAAGTGACTGATTACATTTGTTTTGTCCCCCCCTTTTTGCTTCTAGTACAACAGGATGGAAGAAGTGCTCAGCTTTAACTCTCTCTGACTTCCATGGAAGGACCTCATCATCGAGCAGGACATACTCCAAGGCTGACTGAAGCACATGCTTAAATTTAAATATGTGTGTCAAGGCTGTGCTGAATCAGGACCTGACACTGCAAAGTTCTAGGTTGTTTGGTTGCATACAGCATGTCTTTCCAATGTGTGGGGGGCAGAGGCAACACATGGGGAGGAAGGGGGCATGCAGAGTCATGTGCCCTCCAGCCCCAACTTGCTGCTTGACTTGTATTGAGCATGCTCAAATGGACTGAGCATACTCAGTATAGGGTTGCCAAATGGTTGAAACAAAAATACCGAAACCCCCTCCCCCCAAAAAAAACACCAGGAAAAATTCTGTTGAAGGAAAAAAAAGGGGAGGGGGGACCAAAATTGTTGAGCAAAACAAAAGAAAAAAAATTAAATAAAACAGCATTGAAACAGCGTGTCCCCTTGAAGAGTGAGTGCAGGGATAGGAACAGGGGAGCGGTTGAGCACTAAGACCCAGGGGAAGCAATGCTTCCCCTTGGTTGGCAGCCATTTTGTGCTGGAAGCCTTGCGGAACCAGGTAAGCATGGGGGCTGGGGTCGGAGGGCTGGGGGTGTTGGGAGCCGGGGTGGGGAGGCCGGGCGCTGAGTGTTTGTAAGGTTGCCAGGTGTCCGGCATTCTGGTCTCCTGACCGGGGAAAAAATCAGAAAATATCGGATATCTTAGGTGTCCAGTATTCTCTGAATTTTTTTACTGGACAGGAGGCGAAAATACCAGACTGTCTGGGTGAATACCGGACACCTGGCAACCCCAGACATGGCTTAAGTTGGCTTCTCTCACTTTGCTCTTCCCCATAGGCGCGCGCGCACACACACACACACACACACACACACACACACACACACACACACACCCACACCCACACACCCACACACACACACACACACACGTTATTGGCAGGTTTGGGTTTTTTCTGCTGAAGAGGGTAGAAATTCTATATGCATATTGGATAGGTCTTCTGGTGTATTATGTCAGGTTTGGTCTAAAAAATTGTGGGTCTGATTCTCCATTTCATTGCACCTGGTACAGTTATTTACATCTTTGCAAAATTACCAAACAGAACAGTGGCATTTTACATCCACCTGCACTTAGTACATTTTACTTGATAGTATCCTTTAAAATATTCCATTGCTCTTAACATTTAAAATCAGAGTGGACAAAGGCAAGACAGTAGACCTTCATTGCCAGGGAAAGGGACCTAATAGGGCTTTCCTTTTTCTAATTTCTGTGATTCTAGGATTAAGTTCTTGTAATATACTGTGGAGTAAGTTAAATTGCCTAAGAAAAAAGGGAGAATGTTTTCTAAAAATTTGGCCTGGCATATAGAAGACACACCCATACTAAAACAGTACATGCTAATCCATCTCCATTCACAAAACCAGAAGACCCAGCAGACCTTACTAGGGAGAGCTGCTTGAAAAACTGAAAACATTAATTTTCTAAATAAAAATTCAAAATAGCAATTTGTTTGTCTTCAAAAGGACTCAAAGTGGGTCCATTTATTGTTTGTTTTAATCCAAGAAAGTTGATGATGTAAGAATGTCATGTTACCAATTTTTTTCTTTTTTGGTGACAAATGTTGATTTTTTAATAAAGGCTATGGTCTGATGAAAAAATGTTGACCAACTCTATTTCTGTATTATTTGAAATAGACATACTATTATCCTTCAATGGCACCTTATAGTGTCAGACTTTTATATTGAATTGCACTGCTTGTGTGACACCACCACAGTCTGAGATAACATATGCAGGGAAAAATCATGCACAAACAGGACTTTGGTTACAGACCTGTCCTTTGAAGCTTAAAACTGTGGGCTCCAAAACCAGGCTACTGGGGTGGGTAAATAGACAGGAGATGAAGAGGTGTTCAAATTGAAATCACTAGTCTTCTGCCCCACACAGAGGCAGACTGATACTGGATATCATTCACATTCCCTTCCAACTACCACCTGAGACTGCCAAGCTGAAGGCTTCAGGAAGTGAGCACACCCAGCTTAGAATAGCCCCTGTATTATTTGTTTGGAACACAGGAAATTAAAAAACAAAAAACCTGAGGGCTGGCAGTTTCCCTTGCTTTACCTTAGGCAAGCACTTTCTTTGCTCATATAATGATTCCAAGCTGCTCCAGAATGGAATGTTTTGCTACACCAGAAATCTGCCTAGGCCATACGGTAGCCACTATCCCCACCTGACACCTGCACATCATACAGAAGTCACTGTATGATGAGGGAAGTCTGTGTGGGCTGACAGAGATCAATGATCAGCCACTTCATTACATTACTGTAAATTAAAAAGACTTTCTTCCACAAAGAGTGTTTTCAAACTACCAACAGTTTAGTTTCTCTTGTTTATTAATAATGAGTGTTAAAATATTTATTTACTGGCCTTGTCCTCATTGTCATATGCTGGAAACACATTGTAGGGAAGTGTTAAGCACCTGATCCTATAAACCTATCATTATGTCCTGTATTCTTTATTCTGTCTATAGCAGAAGATATTGCAATGGATAAGTATTGAAACAAATTAATTAATGCGCTATTGACAGCCAAAAAAAAAAGATACCAGATCCACAGCTAGTCTAGATCAGTGCAGCTCCATTGGCGTACATCTGCTAAAGATTTTGCCCCAGATTTTCAAGTCTAAATCACCACCAATAATGACAAGTAAAAATAATTTAGCCATAGTAGTAATAATACTTGGCTCTTGTATTATACATTTCATTCACAGATCTTAACATGCTTTACAAAGAAGGATAATTATCATTGTCCCCATTTTCCATGCACAGAAACTGAGACAGAGAGCATTTAAGTGACTTGCCAACATCACATACCAGGTCACTCAGGGCATGTCTACACTAAGATATTATTTTGAAATAAGTAAAATCAACATAACTCCCAATATAAGAAAATCAAAATAGCATATCCCCACTATTAGTCAGAATTATTAGTCAGAATTATTTCAAAATAGCGTGTCCACGCTGATTAGAGCCTGCCTCGGACTTAGAGCTCCCGGCAGCACTCTGGGGAAGGCACCCTGAAGGCGGATACTTCCTGTGGCTGCTTGGTCAGGCAAGCTGCAACATGTGCTTTCAAGGCTCCTTCTCTATGGCCGTGTCTCACACTCCTCTCCTCCATTGCCTCTCCCCTCACGGGACACAGAAGGGACACATTGTGCTCTGGTTGTAATCAGAAGTGTCTCCATTCCACGAAAGAGGCTGATCTCAGTCTGTTTGTCAAGCCCCAAGTAGATATACTAGAAATCTCATTCAGAAGACTTACTGAGGGTATGTCTACACTACCACCCTAGTTCGAACTAGGATGGTAATGTAGGCAACCGGAGTTGCAAATGAAGCCAGGGATTTGAATTTCCCGGGCTTCATTTGCATATTGCCGGGCGCTGCCATTTTTAATGTCCGCTAGTGCGGACTCCGTGCCCCGCGGCTACACGCGGCATGGACTAGGTAGTTCGGAATAGGAAGCCTAATCCAAACTACCTAGTCCGTGCCGCGTGTAGCCGCGGGCACGGAGACCGCACTAGCGGACATTTAAAAATGGCGGCGCCCGGCAGTATTCAAATGAAGCCCGGGAAATTCAAATCCCAGGCTTCATTTGCAGCTCCGGTTGCCTACATTACCACCCAACTTCGAACTAGGGTGGTAGTGTAGACATACCCTGAGAGATTTTCAACCCAGTTCTGCAGACTCTGTGTCATTTGCCTTACACACTACGTTCACATCCATGTGAATCCATTGACGTCAGTGGGATGATTCCTGGTTCATATTGGTGCGAGTTATGGGAGAACTGGACTCAAAGTTCTGTGAGTTTGCATAATTTTCTCCCAAAATTCATATATTTTGGATTCTATCCAAACTCTGAACCTTCTGAGACTTGTTTAGTCATCCTGTCAAATGCCATTGTCATTTTCTCTGCCTTTGCAAGACTGATTCAAGGAGTGGATGAGCAGGGCAGACACCCATGGCACCATTTTTCAGAGAGCACTACAGTGCGGGACTGCTGAGCTGTGGATGGTTGTTTGTTGCTTGGCCACTTAAGGGAGGTATTCTGTAAACATACGGCACTTTGGCTGGCAAAACAGTTAGTGCCCTTGCATATGTAATTTGGTGTGTCTCACCCCTGAAAGGTGATAAGATGGTGCACTTATTCTTAGTTGATTGCTGAAGGCAGGAAATGGCTGTGATCCCTGGAGGGGATTGGCGATTTACTTACGGTTCTCCAAGTTTTCAGAGTCCCAGGGAAGGAAGGGCTTGTCTGAACATGCAGGAGGCTGCTTGTACTTTGTCTACATGTTCCTCGACAAAGTTCACTTTAATGCCCATCTCTGCTAATTATTAATAGATATAGATAAAATGAGGATTAACATTAGTTCGAACAAAGGGGTTTGATTCGAACTAATGCAGCCCGGAGCGCACTTCCTGGTTCGATTCAACTGGCGATCAGAATAGCGTGCAGGTGAGATTATACTGATGAAGCACAGGATATTTAAATCCCCTTTTCATTAGCAATTTTGATCGGCTACATTTGCATCCCTATCTCGAGATAGGGAGCAAGTGTAGACATACCCTGAGTCCCTATTGTGCTAAGTACTTGGTTCAGAGGGCTCCCTAGCACTATCCAAATTTCTATAGTTGACAGTAATTAAGTTGCAAATGATTTTTTCCCCTCCATGTGTTTTCACTTTAGTCTTACGGCAGCAATTTTTCCTGGCATTTGATTGAGGACAAAAAGAGATGTAAGTTGTTGGGGACAGGGAACAAAATGGGGAGTGTATTCTTTGTTCCCACGTCTCTTGAACAAGGAATGAATCAGAAAAGTTGCTATTGCTCTATTTTTCATTTGTGAGGATGCTTGGGACTAAAAGTTATAAGGATTTAAATAGGGAGGGATTTGGTGTATGACCAAGACAATGAAGACAACTGTGGTTCTAAAAAACAAAAAGGATCAGATAAGTTCAGACTGCTGGACCTGGTCCTTGCTGGGCTGGGCTGGACTGGGCTGGCCAGGAATTAGGGGAATTTTGTAGTGATAGATACTGGTTCCTGACTCTCCTATTGGCATCTAGGAGTTTTAGGGGTAAACAAAGCTCCCTAAAACAATCCCATCTCTTCACCAAGCCATGGGGATTGGGGCAGCTTCTTAAAATATAAAACTATTCCTCGGTTCTTCTTGGCAAGGTGGCAGAGCTGAGGTGTGGCTCACTGAGGGATGGCAGTCACTGGATAGTGAATATAGTACACTTGCACCTCTTTAATCCAGCAACCCTGGGAAATGGGGTTTGCCAGATTAAACATTTTGCCAGGCCAGGGAAGAGGTGAGAGGGATGGGGATTGGGTGCTTATCTGGCACTCCGTGTCCTCCTGGGCTCCCAGGCACTGCCTTCTGCTGCTGTGAGAGTGGCAGGGAAAAGCCTCTGGCAGAGTGTGTCACTGCACTTCTGTTTCCTCAGCTGGGGGGAGGAAGAGTGTGCAGTGCCACTTCTGCCTCCGCCAGCCAGAGTCTGTACTATGGGTGTTCCCAAATTAGGGACACCTGAAGTATGGATACTTTAGTGTATTGCTCAGTGACATTTCACTTGTAGCATCCCATTGCAAGACTGGGTCTTTAACACAGGTGATATTTCACTTCGCTGTATGGGTGCCATCTTCAGTGTCCAATGACTGCTGTCCTTGGCTGAGCACCGCCAGGTCCCTATGCTCACAGAGAGCTGCAGTGAAATCATCCCTTAAGAGGACCAAGGCCTCAGGGCTGTTCTACATGAGGCAGTTGCAGTTGCAGAAGTTTAACTGAAGGTGTGATTTTTCAGCCCGTTTAGTTAAACTGGTGCAAAAGGATTATGTGGACATTCTTATTTCACTTTAAACCAGGTGTATTTCACTTTAACTTGAGTCTGTTGGGAATCACTCTAAGCCACTGACTGGAACCATTCTTAAACGAAAAAGGAGAATTCATGCAGGTGTTTGCATCATTTAAGCTAATTTTGTTTAAAAAATGATGCAACTTCCTTGAGAATATGTAAGGTCAAACATTTTGCTGAGGTGTTTTTCGACAGGGTGGGCAGTAATACATTCAGTAAAGAAGGTGTCCATCACTTTTGTTCACATCACGCACAATGTTACTAATAAAGAAATATTACTAAAAACTATCATTTCCAGCTGTGCTTCAGGTTCTTTCTTGTAAAATCAAACTAGCCAGGCTAATCCAAGAGTCACATTCTTTTGGATCTGTGTGAGAGAGTGAACAGACTGGTGCTGCTTGAGTAACCACACTAGGTGTATGAGTTACACTTGCACACCACTCCTCACACTCATTTTACAAGGTTCACAGCAAAGCACACGTAAGTATCAGAAATCAGAAGGGACTTGTAAAAGAGCAAAGGTGGAGCAAAGGCTGCTGGAGCAAAGACCGAGGCTATGTTTACACTACAGTGATCTATCGGAAATATCTATCTTTTTCTGATAGTTTTTTTGGAAGAGGCTTTTCTGAAATTTGGCCTGTCTACACTGGGCCAAATTTCAGAAAAGCCTCCTCTTTCAGAGGAACCCTTCTTCCTCATGGGAGGAGGAAGACAGGTCTTCTGAAAGAGCGCATCTGCTCTTCTGCAAAAAAAAGCAGAAGAGCAGATGCGTTCCCTGGGCACCGCGGAGTTGTAGACATAACCTGGGAAAGAAATGCCTCAAAGATACCTGCTGTAACAATGAAAAACGTAACAGTCACTGTCAATCTTCAGGACCCCAATTCTGTAAACACTTAAAGCACACCAAAAACACTGGGTTTCAGTGATGACATTAGCTGTTGCAGGGGGAAAACAACATCCTGATCTCAGGTTTGGCAGATCTATCAAAGCAGGATGTGATATTTCAATCACTTTGCTTTAGTGAAGTCCACACATATTTTCTGCTATTTCACTGGGGGTTCTTTACTCTTTCTAGTTTACAGAAGTTTTTAGTTCACCTTTACTGCTTGGAAAATTAGCTCTTTATTGCTTCCCCTGTATGCAGTGGTTCAATTGTGGGTATATTTTTCTGCTTTACAGGTAAAATGGGACAGAGGAGAAGAAATAGGACTCTGGAAAGGAGCTAAGGGTGAATAAAGTAGCAGTTTAAGGCCCATTACTGCTTAATTCCAAGCCCAAATGATGAGTAACCTGTAGGGAGTCATCATGGGTCTGACCATTAAAGACCCCTTTGACCCAGCGTCACTGTCTGATTTTGAACTGGACACTGCTAAAGCTAAAGAAAGGCACAAGTCGCCTTGAGCAAACAAGCCACTTGCAGAGTGTGCTGTATGTTATGTGTCTGTAAAGACTGTGGGCACACTGACTGTACACAACACATTGCAGACCAGCACAGGGTTTACACTCTCATTTTTCACTTATTCATTGGGAGTTTGGTTACATTTAATTTTACCAAATATTTTGCATTATGAACTCCAGCTAGCTTTCAATTAATATTACACACATGCATATATACAAAAAAGTAATTCTCGGTCTTCGTTTTCTGTCTTTTCTTTTGGTGTGGCTGAGCACCTTTTGCATGTGCTGAACAGCCAGCCATGGCATATAGAAAGTACAACTCTTCTGTGTAATGAGCAGAAAGTCAGAGTCTCTGTCTCTGTGCCTAGGTCCAGACAGGTTGGCTTAAAGCACATGATCCAGCGACACACATATGTATAGCTGGATTCAGCTTACCTGAAGCCGAGCCGCCGCAGTGTCTACACTGTGGCAGGCTGATGGGAACATACACTCCCATTGGTTTCCCTTACTCCTCACACAATGAGGAATATTAGACGCCAGTGGGGGTTGCCCTCAGCATTTGATTTTGGGGGGGTACACTAGACCCACTAAACATGGGCAGTTGGTGAAGCTTCCACTTGTGGAGTTAGTTGATTTCTAGCTTAGGCCCCACCCCCTTCCCACAATCTCTCTCCTCTCTTCCCTGTGCATCCTATGTCCCTGCTCGCTGCATGCTTGTCCCCTTCCAGACAAATCCCTGAACCCAAGCAAATTATTTTTTCTGCAATTTCTTTCTCAACAAAATGGAGCATGTTTTGTACCATGTGCCAGACATGGAAAAGGTACCTAATTAACAGCACTAAATTAGGGAGGAGGAGTCATCCCATAAAGTCCCACATTGAAATTATCCTGTCAGGCAGTTGCGGTGGCTACTGCATGAATAATTCAGAAAGATTGTGAAATGATAAAAAACATTTGCAAAATTGCACTTCTCAGCACTTTCCATCTGATTACATCAAAACACGTAACTAAAACGAATGATTGTGCACAAATTCCTGTGAGGCAGGCAAGTATTATTACTAGTCCCTTCTTTTGGATGAAGAAACTGAGCCACAAGATAATTAAGGTTTTTTTAATCATTCCCCTTCAGACCAAGCCTTAAATGATGGGTCCAATGTCACTGGAAGTCTGTGACAGGAAGGCCATTGAGAATCCTCCTCCCCCATCTTCATATTTCTAGCAGATGGGAGCTCAGACCACTGGCTGCATTGAGGTGGGGAGAAAACCCCAACTTACCCCAGTACAGGAACTCCACAGTGAAGCTTCACCTGACCCTAACACAGTGTAAGGGCTGGCCCTGCCCCATGTGCCAGGCATACCAGGTGTGACTAGGCAGGCTCATCCCAGCATGATCCAAGTGTGGAGGGGGTTAGTGTGGGGGACCCACGTGTGGGGAAGTCTGGGTGTGGGTGGCTTAGTGGGAGATCTGGATGCACAAGGGCTAGTTGAGGGGTTCTGGTGTAGGGGCAATGGGACTCTGCAGAGGAGTTGAGGGGAAGTGGGGTATGATGTGGGGTCTAGGTGCTGAGGAAGTGGGACTTCATAGGATAGGGGATCCAGGTGCAACTTGCTGGGGCTCAGTAGGCTGCGGGTGTGGGGAGAGTGTTGGATGAGTCCAGGTTTAGGGGAGCAGGGCTTGTCAGGGTGAGGGTTAGATGGGCCTGCTTAACCAGGGAGTTCCAGCTGCTGCTAAGGGGACACTGCATGCCAGGCCCCTGCTCTGCCTCCCTCCTCCCCCTTTTCTTCTCCTTCTCCCACCCCTCATTCCCCTCACTCCCCATTCCTTCCCCACAGCCTCTTCCCTGCATCTGGACCAAGGTGCAGGGAAGGGGAGCTGGATGGAGTGAGGGGCTGAGCAGGAGAAGAAAGTGGCAGAGCCATGCTTGTAATCCTACAGGAGCCAGTGAGATAAATGGATTTGCAGGCTGCAAAATAGCATGGAGAGTCTTGTGACCACAGCCTCACAGGGAGTTAATGAGCCCCGCCCAGTCAGTCAGGTCCCTGCAGGGATCCCTGAGCCTCTGGCTGGGTGGGGCTGATTAATCACATGTGAAACACTGCTCCTTAGCTTAGAGAGGGGACACTGCTTGAGACTGTAATTGCAGCCTTGTGTCTGTGCCATGCAGGTTCAGGGGCAGGCTGCTGAGGAGGCTCCCGCTACTGTGCCTTCCCAGCCACCCTGGAATCTGAACCCCACTAAACATCCCACAGCAACCCCACATAGCAGTTGGAGGCAAGGGGGCAGGGGCCAGCACGGCTGCTGCTTTGGGTAGTCTGTGCCTTGTTTTGCCTTACAGATCAGATGCCCATGCCACTAAATCAAACACTAGAAGATTGACCTCTGCAGGGTCAATCTTCTGTGTAGTGTAGACATGTCCTATCACCATGTACACTGTTCTCATTTAGCAGCAATTCACATTCGCATTATGCTGAGGTGAATGGCTACATAAGTTGAAGGGCAATGGGAGATCAGAGCCCTTCTATTTACATATTAAAAAATTAAACACAGATTTGCTATTTTTGAAAATCCTGCTCCTCTTAACAATTCAATCGCCCAAGTAAGGCTGAACTGATATTTTCTGGTTGATCTTCTGACATCTTTAACAAAGGATTTATCTTTATTGTTTCATTAATATTTTCTGTGTCTGTCCATCTTTCTGCAGAACTGGAATCTTCAGTTCACTTTACTTTTCAAGTTGGTGAAAATGTTTCTTTTCTTGACTCTCAAATTTTCTTGACTGAAATGATACAAGCAAAATATCCCTGCAATTAGCAGACCAAATATCAGTGTGAGACCAAGCAAGTATCCAAACTTGGAGATTTTGTGTTAATAAGCGTGGTGGCTGACCTCAGCTTAACATCCCTGACTGTGAATGTAGGATACTTGATTTAAATATGCTGTTCAGTATTGTATCACTCCAGATACACACCCACAGTCACTAAGAAAGTTGTTGCAATGGAAGCCAGGATTATAAACACACACCTGCACAAAACAAAGAGAAAGGAAAAGAAGCCATGGAGTTAGAGAGAAAATTGAAGATCTGTGGGAGACTTGAGTCATAAATTTGAGAGCTTGATCCAAAGTTCAGGGAGTGTGCAGACATGGGGTTTGGGATCAATTGAAAATAAAAACAAACACAAAGTCCAAAATTGCATCTCTCCCCAATACTCTTCTCACATACTCACAATCTTCCTTTCCTTTCCTGTTGCAGACTATCAGGTTTTCTCTTCAGTATAGTAACGGCTGCAAACAGAGCCGTTCATATTTTTTTCATATCCTTGTTGGGACATATTAAAAAAATTGCTCAGTGCAAAGCTGTTTTCCATGGTGTATCGTCCAGACCATAACTTGTGACCACTTCTCTTCCCATCATCCTTTTCTCTCTCTCCCCGATCCACAATGTATCCCCCACTCCAAAGTACAGTATCTGTTTACATGGGCGGGGGGAGTTCATTCTCTGTCATAAGCCCTTTGTTACCTCAGGGGAATAATACCATTTTTAAAGCTTCTGCCAGTTCCAATGGGAATTTCAGGTAGTTGACATCTATTAAAATCCCAGGGCTTCCACATGTGTTAACCTTGTTGTTAACCTTGAGTTGAGCCTTTTATAAACAGACAAAAAGTAGATGAAATAACAGAAATATCAGTGCCAGAGAGGAGCTTAAAGATCATAGAGATTTAGGCCATCACCAGACTGTCACTGGAACAATTCTCAGTACTTGATACATTGAGCAAATAAGAACTCTGGGTGGAACAGAAATGGAACTTGATATTGCCCTGTGATTCCCTACCTTTAGCTGCTTTGACAAAAGGATTTTAAACATTTAATGGAGCTTTCTTTCAAAACAGCCAAATAAAAGTCTCACATATGAAAACAAAACAAAATATGGGCATGACTACCACATGTTCAGAAATGTCTTCTGAAGGATACATTTTTTCCATTGGATTGAGATGGAAGTAAGGAATCAAAAGCGGTCTAGTATACAAAGATTTTTCCACTCCATGTATTAGTTATGCCCCTAATATTTTGCTTGTAATTTGTTTGTGTTTTTCTTTCATAAAAGAGGGTTCCATTCTGCTCCCAGATAAGTAATATCGGGCAGATATTCCCTTGGACATGAATTTCCCTTTCTATTTCCCAAAGTTTGGTCTCTTTGTCAATGCAGACTTTGGTGCAAGACGTGAAGTATATTACCTTCTAAACATGAGCCACAGACTGGTTTCAATGGCTTGACATGATTTTGCTAAAGCAACAAAAGGAAGAACATTTCATGGATCTTTATCATTTCCTTAATTTGTTTTCATCAAATTCAGTGGGACAATGGGTGTGATTTAAGTTACCCCCATGAGTAAATGCGGGCATTTTGTTGACACATTGGGACAACATTAAAAGTTGCTTGGATTGTAGAACAAATTAACTTCTGGCTGATATCTCTTATGACAACCTCTTTAGTGAGCTATGTAACAGAGACTGGAAAAGATGCTTGTTGGGTAGTTTGAATGTCCTTCATAAATCTAAAGAAGACAAGGAAAAGCAGATGAATTCAAAGTGTGAGTTCAGCTCATTTTAAATGTATTCCTCCTCTCATAGATGAGGACAATGAGAAGGATACCTTGTAAACAGCTTAATTAGCAATGTTAAGCCTAAATATTCTCTCACACTCATGTACAAAAAAATCCACTCAAGCTAATGGTGCTACATAAGGGTAAAACTGGAGTCAGAGCAGATTCAGAAAGCCTGACCAATCCATCCACAGGTAGATGCACTGTAACCCTTTGCCTGATTTTGCTGAAATTCACAAATTCACCATCATTTTATGTGTTTTTCAGTGGCTATATTTTGAATGCTTAGGTTTATCATTTGTGCTAAAAACTCATGCCCTGCTGAAAAAAAATGGAGGAATCAACAGGCATATCGTTTCTACAAAATCAGCAACCCCTCACCCCACTTCTCCATCACTGCTCAGTGGGTGAAATCTTTCAGACAGCTTTACTATACGTCTACCTACCTCTCAGGTTCATTTAAGTTATTATTTCTGTGGAGAGCAGCACAGCAGCAAGACTAAACTTGCAATGCAAATGCTGTTATTGAGGACAATGCCCTGGTGAGATCTCTAACACCAAAGATGCTCTCACACTTCCAGGTGGTCCCAATTAATTCCAAAGAGTCAGAGTTCAGCATGTAATCATGGCGTTTGATTGCATGCAGTCCACAAGTGGAAGCCACAGACTTCATCTATTTATCTGTAAATCAAAGTGAAGTTAACCAGCTCTGTGGATCCTGACAGCACTGGTGTGTCTCCTGCAGGGCATTACAAATGATTTTAAAGATGTATGATGTGACTTTGTGTCAGACAGACTGTTTAATCAACAGAAAGTACAATGGTCTGTAGGGAGCTGGATGAATTCAAAAGAAAACACCAACATGATATTTTCTGTCCCTTGAAAACCATCTTGCTGTTTAAAGAACCATGAAGCATTCAGTTAGTGGAACGCTTTTAAAAGCTTTGATTTTTCTGCATAAAATGCCACTTTCAATTTCCTGCTGCCTTTTCTGGGCAGTAACCATATAGCTTGTGGTCAGATGTTGCTCTCGACTACATGCATGCAAGAGCCCTTGAAATCTGTGACTGTTTTATGTGTGTATTTAAGGAAAGAATTTGTCTTTATGTGCAAAATCAGAATGGTCTCTTACTTTGGGTGCTTCAATATTTAGGTACCCCACTTGAGATCTCATGAGTCTGATTTTCAAAGATGCCAACTCTTCTGGTGCAGTGAAAATCATGGAAACTACAGGGCCCAGCACCTCTGAAAGGGATGTCCTGATTTGTGCATCCAGCAACTGAGTGATCATTCTGAACATTTGTAATTGTATTTATAGTCCCCTTTCATTTGCCCATAAATATTGCTGCCTTTGTCAGCTGAATGCAAAGACTGACTGCTCACATCTGACATTGAATGTCACCTCCTATCTTCCACTTGAAGTAGAAGGAAAACATGAAAACAAGTGTCACCACCTGTCTTCCATAACCTGATGTAATATTTAATCATTTCTAGGTTAATGGCTATGGCTGATGCTCATTCATAGGTTACATGCACTATATGACTTTCAGGCTTGGATTCAAAATAGATACGGATTATATTCTGTCATGTTCTGCGGAAAATGGTCTGTAATTTTTGCCCAGCTCTAATTATTGTGAATTAGCTTGTAAGAACTGATTTTAACTATGATGCTTCTCTGCTCTACATTTATTTTTGGGCAGTCACGTGTTTGTGTATAAAATATGCCTTGTAAGTAGAGTTATAGGGAAATGATTTTCATGAAATAACTTAAACGCCTCATCCTTCCATTTCCAAGTCATTAATGCAGATTTGCCTCTGAATTTTGGTAAAGGATTTTGTCTTGGTTTGGGGTTGGTTTGTGTGGCCATATTCAACTGTACTTGTGAACATGGCCTCCAGAGTGGTCATCCTTCCAAAGATGTATAGTCATGGGGCCAGATTTTAATCTCACACAGATTTTGTACCTGTGTGTGGATACTTCCTTTGACTCAATGGAGTAATTCCTGATTTATACTGATGTAATAGAGCAAAATCCACTCCATCGTCCCCTGATCCTTTATTTTCTTTTTTGAGTTTATTAATGATTTTCTTAGCATTAAATTAATTGGGGAAGGAAAAGTCTGTGGATTCCAAGGGAAAGCGAGTCCACCCACATTCCATGCTGTCTGTGTACTGATCCTGTATCAGAAATGTGGAAAGTTTGTAAGACGAAATCTGGAAAGTTTGTAAGACATAATAAATGTAGGGCAGAGAGGTCAATCTGCATCTGGTGCCCCTTTCCATCAGAGTTCAATTATAAACTTCAAACCTTCCTGATATAATCCCAACTCCTTTGAAGAGTGTAACCATATTAGTCTGTAACTTTAAAACTATGAGCAGTCCTGTGACACCTTAGAGACTAACAAAAATATATAGTATCATGAGCTTCCATGGGTAAGACTCACTTCATCAGATGAGTATGGGGTGAGTCTGCTGGGGGAGTCAGTCTCTCTTGGGGTTAGAATTACATATAATGTATGTTGGATTTTCTATGGCTCATGCAGAGGAGGATATTGGTTGCTCTCTGGTGGAGTTAAGTTACTGTTCAGTCCTCCTAACTTTTTTTTTATGCACAGCTGCTGTTCTATCATCTATCCTGACTTGCACCCATTTCTCAGCATGTGGTGAACTAATCTTTGTGGGGTTTCTTGGAGTGCCAGGATGTATAAAGATTTTGGTCAGTTGCTGCTGGATGATTTTTCTCAGGCTGATGTTTGCAGGGATGTTCAGATACACTAATTCTCAAAAGGGAATATGTAAACTAAAATAAGAATAAGAACTGATGACAAAACTGTCCCAAACTCAGGCTTAAACAAATGTTTTCTTCATGCCCAAAATATCCAATAATTTGTATCAATCCAGTAAGTCTGTCCTTCATGATTTTGATAAAAAGAAATTATAGGAAAAGCTTCTTTCATATTTCTGACCCTGCCAAAACCTAGACATACTGGATGTCTCTAAATGAAACTTATACTTGAAATTTCTAGCCTATTACTTTCCCCATTGTACGTGTGTTTGTGTGTTTGCCATTACAGAGAATCCATAGCAAAGTGCTGTGTGTGTTGTTTGGTCATTGTTTCACTTTAGTTAGTTGTAAGGCTACTAAAGAATCTTGAAGGGAGGGCTAGAAAGCCTCGAGGTTAGAAAAAGAAATCCTCTGCACATATACTGAAAAGAGAGATAGGAAAAAAAGCATGCACAGTAACAGTAGATGTTTAATAGTGCTAGAAATGTAGCCGTGTTAGTCTGGTGTAGCTGAAACAAAATACAGGACTATGTAGCACTTTAAAGTCTAACAAGATGGTTTATTAGATGATGAGCTTTCGTGGGCCAGACCCACTTCCTCAGATCAAATAGTGGAAGAAAATAGTCACAACCATATATACCAAAGGATACAATTTAAAAAAATGAATGCATATGAAAAGGACAAATCAAATTTCAGAACAGAAGGGCGATTCGGGGGAGAGGGGGAAAGGTAAATGCCTGTGAGCTAATGATATTAGAGGTGATAATTGGGGTACCTCTAATATCATTAGCCCACAGACATTTACCTTTCCCCCCCCCCCCCCCGCATCCCACTTCTGTTCTGAAATTTGATTTGTCCTTTTCATATGTGTTCATTTTTTTTAATTGTATCCTTTGGTATATATGGTTGTGACTATTTTCTTCCACTATTTGATCTGAGGAAATGGGTCTGGCCGACGAAAGCTCATCATCTAATAAACCATCTTGTTAGTCTTTAAAGTGCTACATAGTCCTGTATTTTGTTTCAGTAGATGTTTAAGTGACTCATACCCAAAAAACACAAACTCAGTGTGAATCTCAGCATATGCTTTGCTAAAACTATGAGCCAATAATTTTATTTTTGGGTGACTGTTCTCTTTCTGCTAATGAATAATCTGCCAGTGTTCTCTGTGGTATTCTTTGTGAGTGAACCAAAGACCAATGTGCCCACAATTTGCTACATGCCCACCATCACTCCAGCTTTAGGGCCTCTCTTGCTTTTGTGACTGCTGGGTATTTCAGTTTGTGAACAGTTCTTCTATTTTAGGACACATAAGGAGAAAACAGTATTCCCAGCCCTGCACACTTGTCAACAAGCCCCTACAGACTGACTAGTCCATCTCTCAGATGACCAAAATCATTAATGTAAATATAAATCAAGTCAAAAATAGAATAGAAATCGCCCATGTTAGCAGGTCATGTTGAGGGTGAATGAGGTGAGGTGACCTTTTCAAACCTATGTACAGACACTACTCTTTAGTCAATGGGAGTTGTGGCTGCTCAGCACCCCTCTGGCTCAGGCCTTGACACCATTACTTCTGAGACATTCATCAGTCTCCCTACTAGAGTTGGGATGAGACCACACAATATTTCTCACAACGTTCACATAAGAACATCAGACCAAAGGTCCATCTAGCCCAGTATCCTGTCTGCTGACAGTGGCCAATACAAGATTCCCCAGAGAGAGGGATCACAACAGGTAATCCTCACATGATTCCTCCCCTGTCACCACCTCCAGAGCAAGAGAGGCTAGGGACACCATTCCTATCCATCCTGACTAATAGCCATTGATGGACCTAACCTCCATTAATCTATCTAGCTCTTTTTTGAACCCTGTTAAAGTTCTACCTTCACTGCATCCTCTGGCAAGGAGTTCCACTGTGCACTGAGTGAAACGAAAGGAAGCTTTTCTTGTTTTAAACCTGCTGTCTATTAATTTCATTTGGTGACCACTAGTTCTTATATTGTGGGACTAAGTAAATAACTTTTCCTTATTCACTTTTTCCATAACAGTCATGAATGTATAGACCTCTATCATATCTCCCCCTAGTCTCCTCTTTTCTAAGATGAAAAGTCCAAGTCTTTTTAATCTCTCTTCATACGGGACCCATTCCAAAACCCTAATCATTTTTGTTGCCCTTTTCTGAACCTTTTCCAATGCCAATATATCTTTTTTGAGATGAGGTGAACTCATCTGTATGCAGTATTCAAGATGTGGGCGTACCATGGTTTTATATAGAGGCAATAAGATGTTTTCTGTCTTATTCTCTATCCCTTTTTAAATGACTCCTAACATTCTATTTGCTTTATTGACTGCAGCTGTACACTAAGTGGATGTTTTCAGAAAACGATCCACAATGACTCCAAGATCTTTCTCTTGAGTAGATGTAGCCAAATTAGTACCCATCATATTGTATGTATAGTTGGGATTATTTTTTCCAATGTGCAGTACTTTACATTTATCAACTTTACATTTCATTTGCCATTTTGTTGCCCAGTCACTTAGTTTGGTGAAATCTTTTTGAAGCTCTTCACAGTCTTCTTTGGTCTTAACTATCTTGAGCAGTTTGGTATTATCTGCAAAATTTGCCACCTCATTGTTTATCCCTTTTTCTAGATCATTTATAAATAAGTTGAATAGAATGGATCCCAGGACAGACTCTTGGGGGACCCCACTAGTTATGTCTCTCCACTAAGAAAATTTATCATTTATTCCTACCCTTTAAAGATTAAAGATTAATTTAAATTGTAACCATTTATAGCGCCAAAATTACCGGTACTTGTCCATGCAGAATAGGGCCCAGGGGGCTGACAACTTCCACAGGCCCCAGGCAATGTGTGTGTGGGGGCGGTTATATGTCTCCAGAAGGGTGGAGCTGCAGATGGAAGGGGCAGGGTTGGGGCAGACAGCCCTCCGTGACATCTTAATGTTTTTGGATACCTATCTATAATGAAGCCACAGCTCACACTTGCAGAGGCAGAGGAACAACAGTGACTCACAGCAGCACATTTAGGCTATGTTTACACTACAGGGTCTTTGCACAAAAACAATCTTTTTCGCACGTCTCAAGTGTGCATCCACATCTCAAGTGTGTTTTTGCACAAGAAAATTGACAGTAAAACAGCAGAACAGAGGGCTTTTTGTGGTGTAGGTATACCTCTTTCTACGAGGAATAACTCCTTTTTGCACAAGAGTTCTTGCACAAAAAGGCATGTGTGAACGCTCCGCAGGGGTTTCTTGCGTAAAAAGAGCCTATCAGAAAAAGCACAGGTGCTCTGATGGCCATTCTGTGAATGGCCATCAGAACTTTCTTGCACACAAGTGTTCATGCAGTGTGAATGCTCTCTTGCGCAAAAGCACATTGCTTTTGCGATGTGCTCTTGAGGTGTGGACTTGCTTTTGCGCAAGAAGTTTTTGCGAAAGATCTCTTCCGCAAAAAGCTTCTTGCACAAAAACCCTGCAGTGTAGACAAAGCCTCAGTGCTACTCACCATAATAAGAGTATCATCAACCTGGCTCTAGATACTTCAAATGTAAGGTTAATTTTCAGTGGAATGTGTCTGTCACTTATAAAAAAATTCCTAACCCTGAAATATGTAAGCATCACAATGATTATTTTCTGAACTGAACCTGTTCAGATTGATTCCAAACAACCAGAGTTTGAGTCAGTCCAGTGAGGCTGGTAACCAGATGGCTAGTATGAAACAGTAAATTCCAGGCCCATTGAAGTCAACTGTAAAACTCCTGTAGTCTTGAATGGGCCAGGATTTCTCTCACTGAAGGGACTGCAGAGGAAGCTTCACCTAAAAACTGAGATGTGCTAGGATGCTAAATAGATATTTCACTGCTGGAAATCATCTTGCTTTTGATGTTTTTTGTATAAAGGATTAAAGATTACCTCACCTAGTTTGCAAATTCCTGGAAGTGCAACATATTGAAATATTTGCCTACCCAAAGTGGACATGCTTAGCAGATTAGATGAGTCGCACTTGAGTCATATAGATATGTAACACACTCTAAAAACTGCTTGAAAGAAAGAAAGAAAGAAAGAAAGAAAGAAAGAAAGAAAGAAAGAAAGAAAGAAAGAAAGAAAGAAAGAATCTGATGGCATATTCATTCCTGTGTATTGGCTGTGCAATACAAATGTTAAAAATGACTAAAATATGGTTGGGTCTGAATTGTCTCTAGAGACTAGGCTGGATTTTGATGATAAAGTTCAGGACATGACTTCTTTCTTCCATCACCACCGTAACAGTCAGGAAATTCCCAACTTTGCCAATTACAGGGCCCCAACCTTAACTCATACACTATGCCTGATTTTTTGTATTTTCCTGCTATTGACAGACTGAATTCAGAGATTTAATAGTATTGTCAAGCTGTCCAGAGATTTTCCTACACCTTGGCTGTCAAAGTATGGATTGGGATCCAGTACTGGGTCACAGAATGTCAGGAACTGGATTACCTTGCTGTAGGTGCCCAAGAGGAGTGCTAAGCCAGGTTTCCTGCTTGTCCTGGCACTGTATACTGTGCTGTGCCCCAGAAGGCAGTGGGGGCACAGGGCTCCAACCACTGCCCTCATCATGAGCAATGGGTCCCCATGCCCATTGGCAAGGAACTAGACAATGGTAACTAAGAGGGGGTGTTGCATGCAGGAAGAACAATGTGGAATCACTTGCGCACACCCTAGGATCTGGACCTGCTGCTGGCTGCTTCTAAAGCGCAGTGTGGTATGTGCTACCAGGACAGGCAGGAAGCCTGCTTCAGCTTAGCACCCCCACTACACTGATGACCGGGAGCCACTGGAGGTATGCTGTGCCTCAACTCTGCCCCCCCAATCCGCTGCCCCAGTATTGAATTCCCTCCAAATCTGGACCCCCCCTCCCATACCCCAAAATGCCCTATCCCCCAGGCCACTCCAGAACCCACCCCACCTCCCTACCTTCAGGGCATCTTTTATCCTGACTTCCTAATGCCAGAGCCTGCTCCATCCTGGGGAAACATACCCAACCCCACCCCAGAGCCTGCACTCCCACCCCACGCTATGACTAGACTACGGGGTTTTTCCGGGATATCAGAGGTATCCCGGAAAAACTCCACCGCATCCAGGGAATGCGTCTGCTCTTCTGCTTTTTTTTTTTGTGGAAGAGCAGGTGTACTCTTTTGGAAGCCCTGTCTTCCTCCTCCCATGAGGAAGAAGGGCTCTTCTGAAAGAGGAGGCTTTTCCAAAATTTGGCCCATTGTAGACAGGCCAAATTTTGGAAAAGTCTCTTCCGAAAATGCAGAGCGCATTTTGCGTACCTTTTTCCGATAGATCATTGTAGTCTAGATATACCCCCAGACACCTCATCCCCTCCTTCACCAAGCCCCCTCCCTCAATCCACAGCCCCCTCCTACACTTCAAATCCCCGAGCTCTGTTCTGTAGTCCGCACTCTAGTCAAAAGATACAACTATGTTGGGTTGTGGATATCAACAATTTTCTTCAATTGAGTCGCAAGAAAATAAGTTTGAAAAATATAGTCCTACACCATCTCCACCACTTGCACTCCTTCATCCCTCCTCCCTGTGGTCAACTAGTTACATGTTGTGTTTCCAGTTTAGCCATTTTCCAGCACACATACTCTATAAATTCAGCATCCCCTATAATTTTAATTCCTGGGGAAAACATTGCTGGAGTGGCTCCCATCCATGAGTGTCAAACTCTAGGCAGACTGTCAGAAAGCTGGGCACAAGTCTCAAACTGGTTGTGAATTCTATACTTAGATTTCATCAGCCAAGTAACAAGTGTAACTCCTCAAATACTATGTAACAACCTTAGCATGGAGTCACAGACCCTCCCCTTGGGTTCTCGGGTCTATCCTGCCACCCAGGCAAGCCTGTCTTTGTGATAGACACCAAAAATCACAACAATATTCAGGTTACACCCAGTTCCAAAGGACCAATCACCTACTCCAGGTAAAGTGCACCCTGGATCTCTCACCAAAGATGATGCTTGTGGACAATCTTATAATTAACTAAATAACAAAGGCTTATTAACTAGGAAAAAGAAATGTGTTATTTACAAGATTAAATTGAGTCTTAAGTTCCAAAAAATACTAGGAGATGCTATAACATGAAAGCTTTCTATGTCACTTGGGGCTAATCCAAGCTAAGCAGCTGAAGGATCACTTCCTTATGCTTAAAAATTTTGCCTT
This sequence comes from Pelodiscus sinensis, assembly GCF_049634645.1. NCBI lineage: Eukaryota > Metazoa > Chordata > Testudines > Trionychidae > Pelodiscus > Pelodiscus sinensis. Next base: position 29,353,181 of record NC_134718.1, on the reverse strand, counting down.
CTCTGAATTCTAAGCAGCTCATTGATAACAATTTCTCCTTGTAGGGACTTTTATTCCCTTCCCCTAGCATTCAAGCTGTGATGGGGCAAAGGCTTGTGCATGTATCCTCTTCAGAGATCTGGGGGAAGCAATCAACAAAATCATTTGTCCACGGATGTTCCCCTAAGGGCTTGTCTGATGTCTATAAACTTCCTTTTGTTGGGGAGGAGATAACACCTCTTGTAGTAAACTAGTATTTCATATTGGGTAATGTTTCTCTCGTGACTTTGGGGGTTTCAGAGTTACAGAGCAACCATTTAAGCATTATCTCATTGCATCAGCTACTAATACTGTAAGCAGGATTTATGCATGCACTATCCTACAAGCATTCCACAAAGTTTAACACCAAACAGGTTCTAACTAACACACAGGTGAGCTAAACTGATTTCTAGTTATACAGCTGACAGTCTTCAGTGAGGCCCTAAGACCTTGGCATGAGCTGGCATCTGGTTTGCCAGCATCACAATTAGTACAGTATTTTGTTCTGTATGTCCCTTACTAGTGAAGTTAATGACCTACCGTTATTTCCTACAATAGCTGGGAACAAGAAATCTTCGCTTCCGAGGGCTGAGAGACTTTCCCCCTTGTCTACTGGTAGCCACTCAGCTTGGATGCAGCTTTGTGAAGATATTGCCATCTCTAAAAACAGAAGCCTGAAAAAGGGTGGAGTACAGCCCTTCAAAGAAGAGAAAATAGCAGTGAAGAGCAGCGCCAGCTGGAAAAGTGCCAGATGGAAATAGTGAGTGGGCTACAGGCAAAAGAGGAGGGACACACAGCATTTAACATGGCTAAATAAAAAGGGTTATCCTTGAATGGGAGTGAACGCACACTGCTTCTGTCTTATCATCTGAACAAAAGGGATTTTATTCCTTTATATCACTGCTGTAGGGAGTTCAGTGCATTAGGGTTTGTACTACGACCCCTCACCTCTGCACTCAATACGATGTTTCACAGGGTGCCCAGAACTGTGAGTCACCTTCTTATTGTCATGCCTCTGCCTGGCACCCTAGCACCACTAGCCTTCTAGTCCCTCAAGTGCCATTTATAATGCTATTTTCAATTAAATTATTGCCTGTTCCAAATCCCAATGAAGTCAGTGAGTCTTTCCATTGATTCCTGTGGGTTTAAGAGCAGAGCTTGGAGAGCAAGAGGATTTTAGAATCATTTGGGAATGGCGGGTAACCAGATGGCTTCAGTAAGGATCTCAGCTAGTTTGGTTGGTAAAGCATCAGCTTCTTAATGTGAGGGTTCAAGTCCCATGTTAGGCAAGCTAGAGCCTTTCCACCCCTTTTCTAAGGGTAGGAAGCAATGGGTTTAAATTGCAGCAGGGGAGGTTTATGTTGGAGAGAGCTATGATAGGCTCTGTTGGACAGTTTACCCCAAAAGTCTGTTTTGTGGGATTGGTCTTGCTTTGGGCAGGGGGCTGGACTTGACCTCCTGAGATCTCTTCCAGCCGTATGATTCTATAAGGACTGCATAGGAAGGGGCTGAGAGTGTATGGTAGAAACTGAAGTACAAGTTGAGTGACCAGATAAAAAGTGTGAAAAATCCAGACTTGTGGTGGGAGAGGTGGTGGGAAGGGGCCTGGGCTTAATAATATATGGTCTCTGGTCCCCTTGTGTGCAAGACACTCTGCAATCACAGTGCTTCCATGAGCTCCATGGCAAAAGCTTCCTAACTGTGGGTATGTCTACACTACAGCGTTAGTTAGTTAATTAATTACAGTAGTTAGTTAATTCAAACTAAGCTAATTCGAACTAACGTGTCTAGAACTAAAAACTAGTTTGAATTAGCGTTTTGCTAATTCGAACTAGCATGTCCACATTAAGTGGACCCTGAACCGGGCTTAAGGATGGCCGGAAGCAGTGCTGGCAGGGCATGAGATGAGGACTTAGAGCGTGGAGATGCTGTCTCAGGCTAGCCGAGGGCTGCGCTTAAAGGGTCCCGACCCCCATCCCGGACAGACAGTTCTCAGGGGTGCCCCGCTTGCAAAGCAGTCCTGGCTTGGATTGCCCGGAGTACCCACATTGGGCACATCACACCACTCGGCCATCAGCCCGGCTACACTTGTCGCAGGCTACCATCTGGGGAGAGGAGGCAATTGGGGGGCTGCAGGAGAGCTTCCACCCCCAGAAGCCCGCAGAGCCAGCCCAGTCCTCCCCATCGGGGGCTCATACCCCATTCCTCCCTCACCTCCTTCCACTTACCCTTCCCTAGCCCCTTTTCTTGATGTACAAAATAAAGGACAATTGTGTTCAAAAATGGAATCTGTCTTTATTGAACAAAACTGGGGGAGACTGGGAAAAGGAGGTGGGAGAGGGGAAGAGAGAGTCTGGGACAGGGGAGGGCAACTAAAATGATCAGGGGTTGGGAACAGGTCCCATATGAAGAGAGGCTAAAGAAACTGGGACTTTTCTGCTTAGAAAAGAGGAGACGGAGGGGGGACAGGATAGAGGTCTCTAAAAGCAGGAGTTGGGTGGAGAGGGTGCATTCAGAAAAGTTCTTCATGAGTTCCCATAAAGAAGGACTAGAGGACACCAAAGGAAAGGAATGGGTATCAGGCTTCAAACTAGTAAGAGAAAGTTGTTCTTCACAAAGCAAAGAGTCAACCTGTGGAACTCCTTGCTGCAGGAGGCTGTGAAGGCTACAACTAGAACAGAGTTTAAAGGGAAGTGAGATCAAGTCATGGAGGCTGGGTCCATGGAGTAGTCTTAGCCAGGGGGTAGGAGTGGTGTCCCTGCCCAAAGTTTGTGGAAGGCTGGAGAGGGATGGCACGAGACAAATGGCTTGGTCACTGTCTTTGGTCCATCCCCTCCAGGGTCCCTAGGGTTGGCCGCTGTCGGCAGACAGGCTACTGGGCTAGATGGACCTTTGGTCTGACCCAGTACGGCCATTGTAAGCTCAGGGCTCAGAGTCGGGGGGTCTCAGTGGACCCCCTTGATTTTCATGCACACCTGCTCCTGGGTGGCCAGGCTGGCAGCTCTCCTGCCCTAGCCGGTCACTTTCCTGTGCCTAGTGCGGAGATCGTGGACGAGGTCCACGATGTCCGCACTAGCCCGGGAAGGTGCCCGCCTCTTGCGGTCCAGGGCAAGCTCCTGGGAGCCGCCAGCCTGGTCCCGGGAAGAGGGGGAGGGCTGGGGGACATTGGGTGGGTGGCTCTGTGCCGTGCCAGGTGCAGGGTCTGCTGGCTGGGTGCTGGCAGGCTTGCACCTGGCACGGGCACCGTAGCCAGCCCGTGCCCCTTTAAGGGGTCCGGGGCCGGGAGGGGGGCAATAGAGTTTCCCTGGTGTTGGCCAGAGTGGCCACCAGGGAAACCTGGGGAGGGCTAGCCTCCCACTAGTTCGAATTAAGGGGCTACACACCCCTTAATTCGAACTAGTAAGTTCGAACTAGGCTTAATCCTCATAAAATGAGGTTTTCCTAGTTCGAACTAAGCACTCCGCTAGTTCGATTCAAATTCGAACTAGCAGAGCGCTAATGTAGCGGCTATGAATGTTAGTTCGAACTAACGTCCGTTAGTTCGAACTAACATTGTAGTGTAGACATACCCCTGGATCTTTGGGAGCCCTATATCCGTGGGAATCTGCTGGGATAGTGTTTCCACCGTCGCTGGGGTCTCCACCGCTCTCGGCTTGGGGAGCAGCTGTGGCTGCGGCTGCCACCACCCCTCAGGAGCTCCAAACCAAGGTCTTTCTGCTCTGGCTGCCAGCCCAGACTGAGCCTCTCCCCGGGTTTTTCTATCAGGGCTACAGTCTGAGCGTGCCCAGCAGGGTTGCAGGGGCAGGGCTCCTCCAGCCTGGGCAGCCTGGCTAAACTCTGTTTGTTCAGTGCAGGGCTGTTACACCTCATCACACTTCCTTCTTCACTTTCTCTGCACCATTTGTGATTTTATAGATTCTTAGGCCTCAGTGCATGGGACCACATCAGTTTCCACCATCAAAAAAGAGAAGAGTTTGAGGGTTGTTCTGTTGGCTCTGCAACTCATTCCCACAACAACATTGTTACTTTTCTGTCAGTGATGGGAGAAGGGGGATGTTTTAGTGCTCCCTCAGGCGTTGGTCCTCTAACTATGATTCTATAGGTAGCCATTGTCATTGCCTCCCAGTTATGTCTCTTTCATAAAAAGAAGACACCAAAGAAGATGGCAGAAAGGCAGAGGGACACAAACCAAAATTGAAAACAGTTGGGAAGGAGGAGTTTAAATAAGATGAGTATAGGGAAATGAAGTAGCCATCAGGAAACCAAGCATAAGAGGAGGGAGGTGAAATGGAGAGAAAACACTAGTCCAGGGAGCTCTCCACGGGGGTAATCTCAGGCATACTGTAGCCATCATAAAAATATTGGTTTTTGTACAGTTATACCCCAAGCCCAATTTATTACAACGTGGAGGGAGCTGTTAAGGGAGAAGTCCCTTCATCCACTGCTGCTTCTTGGGGACCACATGAGGTTAGTTCAGTTTACACCTTTTATCACCACTGTGTTCATTTATTGCCTCGCAAGAACATTCTCCCCATGGCAATAAAACCAAAATTACTGCAGAAAGCAGACCATGAAATAGTTCCACTGGAACTCAAAGGAGCTTCATTAGCACAACAGTGGCCACAAAAAGCCATTGGAGGCCGAGCTCACTATTTAATGCTAAAGGTCTGACAGCCTGCAGGTCTGGGGTGGGCAGTGTAGCCTAGGAGGGGTCTATATAATGCCGTCTGCATCACAGTGCATCATGGTTTCTGCTTTCCAAGAAAGTCTGAGTTTTATGCCCAAAGTGCTGGCATCATAATTATCAAGATATTGTTGAGTTTAGAAGCACATCCCTGCCCATCTTTGGAGTTCATGCTCCAAATTAATCAAAAATTTGCACATATAGCAGATATAGCATTTTATGTATATTACGTAGCTAGTAGAAATATATAGAAAATGTGAATAGTCTAAATTATGAGAGAAAACAGGAAAACAAAATCACTTTTAAACATTTGAATCCTACAGCTAGGTATTAGCATACATAAACTGATTTCATATAAAATCCCCCTTCTCCACCCTGTGCATGAAGCCTGGAGCCCAGCAGTAGCTGGGTTAGGTTTTCCCGCTGACTAATAGAAAGAACTGAAAAACACTAACCTACTAGGAAAAACAGCAGATTTGGCATCTCTATGATATTCCTGGTGCTGCGGATTTTCACCTAGCCTTCTTCAGTTTTACTAACTCACCATTACCTTGAAAATATCAGAGTCAGATAACTTTGGTTAATAACATATATCACAGTCTAATTACTAAACTGCAATTGCTGAAATGAAGGCATTTCGCTTCATTTAAAAAAAATGGCGAATGCGTACATGTGAGGAAAGAGCGAGGTTCATGAAGACCAATTGCAGCTTTTCTACCTATCCACTGACATGCTCCATTCTAAAATCCTGCAGCTTTCTTTTTTCATCTTCCAGACATCATTTCCTGCAGGCATCACAGATGATAGAAGGAGGGGAGTGTGAAGAACAAATGGGACAGCTGTGCTCCCAGACACATGTACCAGGCAAAGCGTTTGTATTAGCCCTTGAAAGAGATGCAACTAAGGATGCCTCAGTGGTGTAGATAGTCTGAGGGTAATTTACATGATGGTGACTTTTGATATTTCTGTCTCTTCTTTATCTCATACCAAACAGAACAAAAGAAATGACAAGATGCATCTAGGGTAAAATAAATGTATTACACCGTCACAAACCCCTTATTTCGCCTGTATAAAGTGCTCCAGGTAAAGGGCTCTCTCTGTGTGATCCCTCTATAGAGGTTATAGGAGTATTTTGTTCAATGACTGTCAGACTTATTTCCTTCCCAATTTACTCCTTCTTATGACTAATGGGTCAAATTCTGTTTTCTATTATGCTGAGGTACCTCTACTAACTTCAGCGTCATTGCATATAAAATTTGCCCCTATAAATATAAGCAAAACATACGTTTATTCTTTCTAGCATTTAACACCTACAGCAACATGGCCTGATAGGATACAAGTGGAATAACTGTGTTCATATTCCCAGAGGGAATGGGGATAAAGCATGGGAAAAGTGCATTCAGAACTTATTTTAAAATTGCATATAGAGGTCCTATTTAAGCTTATTTCTGTATAAAGTACTACAAGCCTTGACTGACTTTCAAATGAATCTGGATGTCTACCAGAATGATTTAGTCAAACAGGCAGCTTCGAACTTTTTTCTCATGTAGGTGAAATCCAGTTGGAGATGTATCAGCTTAGGAATCCAATGCCTTTTTAAGGTTTTCCAAGGCATCCTAGTTTTTCCTCTGCCTGCGCATGAGTTACACCTGCATAGTCTAGTGTCCAGCTTTCTGTGCAAAGGATACACTGGCTCATTCTGATGTCCAGTTCTCAACTTGCTTTGGGTTGATTAAGTTAGAAAAAAAAGCCATTTAAAATATTATTTTTTGTTTCCCATGTGGTGATGCAAAGTGACTTTTGCAAGTTTGATTGCACTAGCTGGAACTCTTTATATCCCATCACTGTCGTGGAATTCGGGCGGGTTTGTTTTCCTCTGTTTAGCACTATGTAGTTATCCTGGGCTGAGAAACCATTGTGCATCTTTGGCTGTAACTCAGTTTCCATGTGCTAAACACCCTTCATTGACACACAACCCAGCCTCCTTTTAAGATTTGCCTTCTGACAAAATTGGGCTATTTTTCAAACAAACCTGCACTGTGTTTCACGTGAACCTGAGCCAATTTTTAATTCAGATTATTGATTGGGATGGAAACCATAATAAATTCAGAGGCTTCCCTTAGCTTTGTTGCACCCTGAAACTAGGCAAATCTCAAGGCTATGTCTAGACTACTCTGTTCTATTGGGAAAAGGTACACAAATTGTGCTTTGCAATTTGTGTACCTTTTTCCAAAAGTTTTTTCAGAAGAGGTTTTTCTGAAATTTGGCCCATCTACACTGGGCCAAATTTTGGAAAAGCCTCCTCTTTCAGAAGAGCCCTTCTTCCTTGTGGAAGGAGGAAGACAGGGCTTCCGAAAGAGCGCGTCTGCTCTTCCACAAAAAAAAGCAGAAGAGCAGACACGTTCCTTGGACGTGGTCAGGGCCGGATTAAGACCTTTAGAGGCCCTAAGCACTGAAAAGATTATGGTGCCCCCCCCATATGTAATTCAAAATAAAAACAATACTATACCGTAAAATCTCTTCTTTTTTTTTTTTGGTGCCCCTACTTTGCTGGCGCCCTAAGCACATGCTTAGTCTACCTATTGGATAATCCAGCCCTGGATGCGGTGGAGTTTTTGTGGGATACCTCTGGTATCCCAGAAAAACCCTGTAGTGTAGACATAGCCTCAGACATTTGGACTGACTTTCCCTTTCAGTTTTTGTCTTAATTCCAAATGGGGGAGACAAATGGGTTAAAAACCCATGAACCAAAACTGAAGGGTTTACAAGATCACATGGCTAGTTATGTTTCAGGGTGAGATTTATCCCATGACTATTTAAGAGTAAAAGAAGCCAACAGAGGGTCAGATTCTGATTCCCATAGTCAACGTGAGCAGTACCTTGTTTCAAAGGGGCTACTGCTCATTAAGTAAAGAGCTGATGTACCGGAGTATGATTGTCAACAAACAAAATTGCAATATGTTGATGACCTAAAGTCCAACTATCTTACCTTTGATATCGTATTCCTTGCACCTAACTATAAGCTATTTATATTGCAGCCATTTGCAAGTCCTCTGAATGTAGAACTCCCATTGACTTTAACACAACTTCCCTTTTACAGAGAGCTTATGGGATTAATTACACAAGCCAGAGATAGGTATGTGGCTTAAAAACCAATTTTCATGTGTTTTTTAATGTAGTTGAACAACATCACAAGATTTTCATAAGGAAAGCATGTATTTCTAATAGGGCTGTCAACCGACCTGCGTTAACTCCTGTGATTAATTTAAAGGGGCAGTGCATTAGGAGCCAGGGATTAGCTGGGGACTCCAGCTGATCCCTGGCTCCACTGTTGCAAAGCCCCTTTGAAGCACTAGCACAGCACTTCAAAGGGGATTTGCAACATGGAGCCGGGGATCAGCTGGAGTCCCCAGCTGATCCCAGGCTCCTAATGTGCTGCTCCTTTAAAGCGCCAAAATGGCACTTCAAAGGAGCAGTGCAAGCAGAGCTGGGGATCAGCTGGAGTGCCCAGATGATCCCCAGCTACACACTGCAAAGCCCCTTTGAAGTGCTGCTCTGGCGCTTCAAAGGGGTTTTGCAACAGTGGGGCCAGGGATCAGCTGGAGTCCTCAGCTGATCCCAGGCTCCTTATGTGCTGCCCCTTGGAAATGCGGCCACAGCACTTCCAAGGGACAGCACTGCATGGAGCCATGAAACACTGTCCGGTTGAAACATCACCACGGCATTTCAAAAGGGAGGTGCGCATGATTAATCATGTGATTAATTGTGATTACATTTTTTTAATCGCTTGATAGCCCTAATTTCTGATTACAGGCATGTGCAGATCTCTTCCACTTGTTTGAGTCCTTCTGCATATTTATATGGGAAAATGCCTAATTTTTCAACCTCTAATTGAAGGAGTCAAAACTTCCAGGTGAGCAGATTCCTGCCAGTAATGGCACTCACTGTGACCATGATGGCTAATGGATATAAAAGCATTGAATTATAATGGATTGAAATCGGCAATTATACTCAAACTGAGAACTAATTTTCTCTGAGACATGATATCAGCTGGAATGGAAGCGCAGCAGCCATTCTACACAATGCCACTTACAAAAAGAAAATAAAGGGGGAAGTGGCCAACAGAAAGTGCAGGGAAATGTATGAGTTCATGTAAGTGTCTGAGCTGAACTCTGGACAGGATTCAGGAGCTAGCACTCCACAGCATCTTTCGCAGGACGTTTGTTAGGGTGAAGTTCCTTCAGAGCAAAGCTGCAAGCTCTGCATCCCAGGCAACTTTGGCTGCAGGTCCCTGCTAGAATGCTGTTTTCTCCTGCCACGTTCTAGCCCCTATTAGCTACCAACAGTGGGCCAGGAGAGGTAAAGTTGCCTAAGAATTCAACAATAGAGGACACTTCTGCATCACTAGGTAATACTCTTGTGAATCACTGCATTCAGTGAGCCTTAGGAGTGTCATCAGAAAAGGACTCTGACCCTGGAGGCTTAAGACATTAGATCAGGGGTCTCCAGCCTTTTTAACCACAAGATCTCTTTTTCAATATAAGTGCAATGTAAGATCTACCTCAAACCCAAATACCCTTTCCCAACTTCCTTTCCCCTCTTCTCTGAGGCCCTGCCTTTGCTTCACCCCTTCTTTGAGGCCTCACCCTGCTCACTCCATCCCCCTTCCTCCCCGAATCTCTTTCACTTTCACCAGGCTGGAGTAGGGGGTTGGGGTTCAGGGGGGCTGGTCTTGGGCCAAGAGGTTCAGGGTGTGGGAGAGGATGCCCTGAAGGGTTCTGGAGTGTCCTAGGGACTAGAGCATTTGCCTGGGGAGCACAGGCTTGGGGGTTCAAATCCTGCCACTCACTGTGGGAGTGGCTGGACAGATAACACAGACTTCCCTAGAGATGGAGCTGGCTCCCATATGAGGAAGGCAGGAAAAGGGACCTGCTGAAGGTAAGGAGGTGGGGTGGATTCTGGAGTGGTCTAGGGCATGGGATATTTGCCTGGGAAGTGCAGGGTTAGGTGCTTGAGTCCCATCTGCTGCCCCCAAAGCACTACCCACCCTAGGAGCTGCAGGACAGCCAACACAAGCTGCCCCGGGGATGGACAGTCTCCCCCAGCTGGTTCCCATATTAGGAAGGCAGGAAAAGGGACTGTTTGGAGATGGGCTGGGTTCTGCAGTGGACTAGAGGATGGAGCACAGGTGTTTAGAGGCTTAAGACCAGTCCACCCTGGAAGCATCTGACCAGCCAAAATAGGCTGCCTGTGGGATGGAGCTGGCTCCTGTATTAGGAAGGCAAAATAAGGGACCCTCTGAAGGGAGGTGGGGTGGGCTTGGGAGTGGCTGAGGAGCTAGGGCATTCACCTGCTGAGCACAGGTTGGTGCTTGGTGGAATCAAGTCCCACCCCTCTTAGGCAACCAAAGTCCCCCCTGACCATGCAGGGAGCCATCAGACAGGTAACACAGGATAAAGGACCCTCTGAAGGTAGTATGTCGGGGTGGGTTCTGGAGTGGCTTAATGGATACAGCATTTGCCTGGGGAGAGAAGGGCTTGAGCTCAAACACCCACCTTGGGAGTGGCTGGCCAATTGTCCTAGGGATGGAGATGGAGGATCAGAGTTAAGGCAGGCTTACTCCTGCCCTGGGTCTGCACCACTCCTGAAAGTAGCTGCATGTGCTGCCCCTCATCTACAGGCCCTGACCCCACAGCTTCTACTGGCCTCTGTTATTGATCAATGGGAGCTGCAGGAGTGATGTCTGCAGGCAAGAACAGCACATGGAGAACCTCCTGCTCTGCCTTTCTCAGGTGCTGCAGAGACATGCCTGCCAGCCACTTCCAGGAGCACAATTAGCACAGGGATAATTACTCCAGGCATGACAGGCCAGGTTAGGCATTTTAGAACACATTACTCAAAGATTTAAAGATTTACATTTTAAACATAAGGGAGAAATGAAAGTTATTAAATGTACAGATCAGTCAAAATCCAAAAATAACCCACTTTGCAAGCAGTAAAAGAAGTAACAACCCTCCATGTCCCATGTCCATGTTGGGTCAGGAGATGAGAATGAGGGACAGTGTGTGTTTGTGAGAGTGACAGAGATTTGCATTGCCAAGCTCCCTCCATCCCCTTCTCTCTGTGTGGAGATGGGGTACAGGAGTGGGGGGAGGAGGGACACCCTGACATCAGCCCCCCCCTTCTCATTTCCATACTCTGCACAACAAGCTGGAGGCTCCTAAGGGGCAGCTCCAAGACAGAGGGCAGGAGCATTATGACAGTGGGTGGAGGGGCATCTGAAGTGCTAGCACTTGATAGCTTCCCAGTCAAACCAGTCAGGATCACCTGTCAGAGGCTCCAAGATCTACCGGTAGATCCCAATCTACTGGTTGGTGACCACTGCATTAGACAGATGATTAAGGACCTACCATCTCTACAATCATGAGCATTGCCTTTTTCACTGCATTCCCTTTCACTGAAGTACAGGCCCCATTAAATAAGTCTGCCTGTGACTGAGAGTCAATTTTAGCACAGTTTTTGGAACTGGAGGTCAGAATTCATTATATCAGACCCTGGGGGGACTGAGTGTCATTTTACAATCCCTTAAGGACCTTCAGCAAGAGGAATGCTCTGGCCCTGGTTCTGAAGTAATGAAATTGCACATACCATAA